>NC_139828.1:8742388-8897388 GCF_963691815.1 Echiichthys vipera
TATAATAATAAGTCAGGGGCATCACAATTCTCTCGATATCATTCGAAAATCCATCTTGTCAGGCTTCAAGTAAACCACAGCGGTTTCGGACCAATGAGCATCCTGTGAGGAGGTACTGGCAGCTACAGGGCGTGGTTTAGCACTTATATAATACAATATGGAAAAGTGACAGTTCAAAACATCAATGACGGCTCCTAAAGAGGTAAGCGTAGATGCTGCAATAGCATCAGTGTTTATCAGAACTGGAGAGCATTCCCAAAGCAATTTCGGTCAAAAGCAACTGGACTTGGTTATTTGTCTAGGAAGATGTTTCACCTCTCATCATCTTGGATGAGAGGTGAAACATCTTCCTAGACAAATAACCAAGTCCAGTTGCTTTTGACTGAAATTGCTTTGGGGACAACGATGACCTGGACAAATGAGAACATTCACAGGCTTAACCAGAGAGTATTTCTTTATTGAGAGAAGAGCAAAGAATGGCACAGATGGCCTTTCTCCATGGAAAATGTGTTTTCTCTCTTCTCCTGACTGACTCTGGCAAGAGTTTGATGGACAGATGGTTCATCCAATCATGTACCAGGCTTGTTTTCCTGCCCTTTTCCAAACGGTCTCTAATGACGGCTTCTTCCCATGTCACTATGGGTTTTCTCCAGATTCTCCAGCCCACTCCCATTTGACTCTATGTGTTGGCCCTGTGATAGTCTTCTTTTTGAGGGCATTATATGGATACCAGGAACATGTTGTTACTTGTATCAGTATTTGGTTGCACAAAAACACACTGACATGCCTGTATACTTCTCTTATCTGTGCTCCACGACACATAAAAATTAACTGAATGTCGTCTGTCTTCTTTTGGTCATATTTTAGTTGTTGGGTAGCGGCGAGTTGTTTTGCAAACATCCTATTCTCTCCTCCATACCCTCATAAATATTCACCCACAACATCAAATAAAAGGAGATGTCAAAGCAAGAATCATTTGAGATATTTATACTTGGCATTCGTTGGCTTTGACACAAAAATAGCTACAATTTCCTCTGCACAAGTCTTAGGAGGATCAGTCTGAAAATGATTTGAAGTGATTGTTTTGTCCTGCTGTGTTAAGGTGTTTGCTGTGCAGCTGGAGTCAAAGAAACGATGTTGGCTAACCATTTGGAAAGCCAAAATTATCCCAAACATCCATATCGAAGGTCAAGATTGCAGCCATTTGCCTGTCAACCTAATGACCGTTTTCATACAAGAGTGCTGGGGAGCAATTCAGTACTGTGGGACTTTTCTTTCTTTCTTTTTTTTTAACAGCTATTTAACATTTGAGGGACATTTCTAAAGAAGTGAGAGTCCAGCTTCTGCAAAATCTCTCTTTCTGCAAATTTCCTTCAACAAATTGTGAATAATCAATCTGGGTTATTTTCTGGGTTTTTCAAATGGAAATGCAGCCTTAATGTGAACGCTAGAACCAGCTGAGACAATGTTAAGTTTGAAAATAACACTACATACGCTAAGAAATGTAACATTACTGATGCGGATGCAGCATTAGGCAATGGTAACATTAGACCAGCAACTTGCATTTTGAGGCATAATTACTGTTTTTGTCAAAGGAGTCTGGTGCCTTTGAAGTTTCCCCTTCGGAAAGAGCGGACATGTACATGTGTGAGTACATGTGTATAGCTACACAAGCAGAGGGTGAATGGTGAGCAAAGGATTTCTCATTATACGCAGGATATCATCCATCGGCACCAAACTTCTGTAGGTGGCAGGCACCGGCATTTTGAAAGCCAGCCGGTTTTTCCCAACAGAGCTGGAAAAGCACATTTTTCTCTGTAGACTAAATGCCAGCCGTACAGATCAAACAGCAGTGTGATCAATTACACGGGGAACCTTTGAACCAGTAAATGCCACCTGGAGACTTTCCATCTGACAGGGTGGTATGGAGGGTGAGAAGGGACAACATTAATGTGACAGATCTGGGAAGAGGGTTTTTTTCCCAGCTACATAGGAGAAACACACATTTCATGGAAGCAAACTCACAATCATTATCTGTGACACACACTCCTACAGAAACACACTCCGGCGAACACACTGGGTGGCAGTCTGTCCCTTTATCAACCAGCAGCAGTGACAGATCTGGTCACTCTTTTTACATTTACATCTAATTGCCTCAGGACTGTAGCTGACATTATGTAAAAATAACATGACATCCTGTAAAATAAAGGCTTTGAAATGGAAATGTTTGTCACACAAAGGTTTGTGCTGAAAGCCTCTGTGTTTGTCATCTTTCATTGTGCGAGACCCTGAATGATTGACTTCCTTTAGCTAGCTGAGGGGCATTGACATTTCCATGCCCTTCTACAAAGATGGATACCTTTTTATTGAACCGACGCTTGTCCAAACAGCAGGCCCACTCAATGGACCATGTTGTGCTGTGTCAATAACTAAATTGCTGGTGTGTGCTGTGTGTACAGCAGCACTAATGAGCATAAAATTATTTTTCTGTGCTGCTATGAATCTATGTGTCTGTTTGTGTAAGGTTTGTGTGTGTGAACAGTGTAGGACAGAGAGAGAGTATCTAAACCAAACTTGTCGAATGTTTGTGTGTGTGTTGTTTAAAGAATAGACACCCACAGCTCTAATCATAAACTTAATGTATGTGTGTGAATGCCAAGTTGCTACAAAGAGCAAGTGGGGCTCCTACCACCCACTTACTCTTTTGGGCAAGTGGACCTCTTTCTGACCCCCATACTTTTTTTTACCTACCTTTTGTATTACCAACGGATCAAATTAATGTGTAATGTGAAAGTCACTTGTAGTTATGAACACAGATTTATCATCTGACTCTGCAGAAGTATCAGACTTACATTCATCGCAAGACAAATTAATACTAATGTTGCTCTGCGTCTGCTGGATCCGTAGAGATTGCTAACTGACATCATGCACCTACTTAAAGGTGACATTAACAAAGGGAAACATAATGGCCAATTTTTACATACAACTGCAACTATTATGACATAAAAAAATTGGTTTTGCACCATCCAAAATCCTTGCTTGATCACGCTCCACTTTGCTCACATGCTCTGGTTCAGACAGCACTGAAGTCAGGGCCATCAAATTGTACTGGAGCCATTAGACATAATTCCCTTAAAGCAGCTGAATAATGAAGTTAATAATGAGTTCTCTGAGTGTAATTGCCCTGTCCCAAGATTAGTTCTCACTTCAGCTATCTCAGGGAAAAAGAGCAGCCCAGCACAGGAGGTTTGAGAACAGGTGTCCATTTTAAGCTTTTTCGTTTACGAATACCTTCCAATGAACAAAATGGTTGACTTAAAAGATACGAAAGAAGGGAAACATAAGATACTAGTCTATAAAACTGCAGTATTATTGTGTGGTTAGTATAGAATTATGAATTATTATATCTTTCGAGTAGATACTGTATATTGGGTCTCACAGAAGTCCCTCCATGTTCTTCTAAATCTCTGTTATACTTGATCTTAAAACCTGAGCTGAATTTAGGCCAAAACAAGAAAAGAAATCCTACAAAATGATACCATTTTTCATTGCTGGATTTTTGAAATGGTTAGTAAACTCTGATATGTTTTACATAATGCATGCGGAGAAAACTATTATATGATTAGTTGATGAAACAATTTTACCTCAAGGTCCCTTAAGAAGCTGTTTTGCAGCTTTTGATCATATCACATGATCTTCATTAGCAGATGGCGTTTGCACAGATGGGAAAGCTCCAGAACAGCTACTAAATGGACCTTAAGGTGAGATTGGTTGGTCAACTGCTGTTTCCAAGATCAAGAATGAACCCTTGGGGCGGCCAGTAGCACAGTGGTTAGAGCAGTCGCCACAGGTTTGACTCCGACCTGCGGCCCTTTGCTGCAAGTCTCCTCCCATCTTTCTCACCCCAATTTCCTGTCTGTCCTGTCTAAGCAAAGGCTTGAAAACTGCAAAAAATATAATCTTTTAAAGAATAAACTTTAAAAACTCAACTTTTCCGGAGAAGTTTTTCCTAGGGAAAATGAAGGTGGTGGGATTGAAAACTACACAACAGCTACTAAACAGAGTTTTCAAAGTTAAGAATGAACATTACCACTAACCCTCATCTCTTGATGAAAATGGTTAACGTTAGTAAAAGCCATCAGACAGCAACTCTCACCAGAGTTTTTGTAAATCTAGACACAACTGTGAATTGTTTGTTTCTCTCTGAGAATGTGTCTCTGGATGTATGTTTGCTAATGTGTTCTCGCAGTATAATGCAGAGTCCTGGGCCTTGAGCTGTATTTGGCTGCGGGTGGATTACAAAGGGATCAGGATCAGCGGGGAGAAGAGGAAAGAGACAGACAACACAGCAGCTCTGGTACAGCCCAAGGCTCTGTGCTGCTCTCCAGAGAGCTCAGTGCAACGCAGATCAACCTATCAGACGATCCAGCATCTGGAGAAAAGTCCTTCATTCTGGGATTTCTGGTAAAAATAGAGAAAATGTTTCATTTATGGTACCCGGAAAAGATGTCAGGATGAGCAGGGATATGCTCCGTCACCACTTGCCCCAGACGCAATTACATCTTGGAGCCCTGACGATGTACTGAGAACGATCCAAATCGTCTATCAGATTTTCTTGTGTGTTGAGGGTAAGTGAGCAAAGTGAGCCTTAAATCTGCCTCGTAGACATTTCCAAAAATCACAGCGACATGAAACACAAAAAACGGCAACAGATTCATCTTAATTCACATGTTGCACTGTGGATATGTGAGTGTGCATGCGTCAGTGGCTTGTGTGTGTGTGCCTACAGTATGTTTCAGACAGGTCCTCGCTTTGGTTGACAGCACTTCTGCAACATTCATAACAGCCTGGGAAGATGTAATGAGGTAAAGTGTCACAACATCTCACATCGCTCCGCTGGCCCTCAGCTCTGACAGTCTGACTCCACTCACTGTTGCTATGTGTGTGTGTGTGTGTGTGTGTGTGTGTGTGTGTGTGTGTGTGTGTGTGTGTGTGCATGTGCGTGTGTGTGTGTGTGTGTGTGTGCGTGTGCGTGTGTGTGTGTGCGTGTGTACTGGCTCCATCTTCAGTGTCTGTTTATATTTTGTGTGGGAGGGGGCCAGTGGCCAGGAAAAAGAAGCCAGGGACAAGAGAAGCAAAGCAAGATGCCACAGTGCCAACAGTATCCTAAAGCCTGACTCTCTATTTCTGTCTCCCCGCAGAAGGAGAGAGAAGGAAACTGGAGATATAGGACTTTAAAATAACAGGAAATAAAGAACAGATCCAGAAATGTACACATTACTGTTTTTTCTTTTACTTTCCCTTCCTTTCTCCTCCTCATTTCACTTCACCCACAGGTCATTTCCTTCCTTCCCTCACTGCTTGCCATACTTCTTTTTCATTAGTCACTTCCAAGTCTCTTCACCTTCTATTTTCCGTCCCTCCCTCTGGAGATCTCTAAATGGCAAGTTTATCCTCCTTTACCCCGTGGGTCTTAACAGGCTAATTTCCTTTGAGTCGGGAGGGTTTACAGGTGTCCCTTTAGGGCTCCTGGTGTTAGCAGCGGTAGCGTCCCTGTGGGCCGTGCGGGGTTTGGCCTGTTCCTTGACAACTTTATCTGCCCGAGACACCCAGGGTGTGATCATTAACACAACTCACCTTAGCTTAAAAGGAGATACACATCTGCCCCTTTAAAAGGATTGCTTATGTGATAATATTTCTCTCCCCCACTGTTCCTCCATCTTCCATCTGTCTTCCTTCTTTTCTTACTTCCTGTATTCCTTTTTTTCATCTCTTGGCTTCCTTCTTTCTTCCGTTTCCATCCTCCTTCTGACTTTGTTTCTCTATTGCTTTCTTCCTCCTTTCCTTCCTTTTCACCTCCCTATCATCTTTCCTTCCTCCTTCCCCTACTCGGTCCTTACTTCTGTGAGCGTACACACTTAAAAAATACAATAACTCTACTCTTAAAGTAGAGCAGTTCCCCAGAGGTATGAATGACAGGCTATTCTCTGCCTCCTGTCGCTATTTCTGACATACTTAAAGAGGAAATAGTAGAGTGGAATTATCTATTTTTTCCTCAGTGCTGTCAGAATTAATTAATCACTGACAGTGAAATTATATAAGGATGTGTTTCTGAGCAGAGGGAGCTCGAATGTGGAATCTTTAAATTGTGAAAAGAAATGGCTCATGAATCAAACAAACAGTAAATCTTAAGGATAATTAACACTTATTTACAGTTGATTTGTGCGTGACAGTCAGTCATCTTCAGGCCTGGTCAAGGACTTTATCCTCTCAATCATCCTTGCTCTGCCTCTTTCTCTGTCATGCATGTAACTCTGTCCCATTCTTGTTTCCTCTTCTCAAAAAAACACAAACCTCCTTTGTACTGTTGGGTTATCATGTGCAGTATGTGTACATGTGGGTGTGTGTTTATGGACTTTATACATGAGGTCATACATGTGGGAGGATTCACACATCCTCATGGATAGAAACATGAGAAACATCCATCCATCCAAGGTCCACAGGGCCACTTGATCAAAAACATGTATTCATTTCTGCACGAGCGCATGTGTTCATGTTTTTTTTTACATTTGTTTGCACTCCAATACCAATGTAGCCTTACGCGAGCCATATTTATAATTGATGATATATACGTTTATCCCCCAGTGTGCAGGCGTTTGTGTATCTGTACGTGTGTTTTGTTACATGAGTGTTTCTGGAAGAGTGATAAGACCCCCCCCCCCTCCCCCTTGTAAAACCTAGTTCCCCGTCTTCGTGGGAAATCAATTTGTCCTGCTTTCTACGTGGCCAGCCTTTATATGCTTCACTTGCTCCTGAAGCTGTCACCCAGTGTACACGAAGTCATTGCCTCTATCCATCCAGCACAACACATACACACAGAGCTAAATCAAACACATATCACTCATGCACACAGACACACACACATGCATATTCATATATTCATTCACTACACCCGACACTTCACCTGATGACTAAATTACTAAGAAGGGTAGTAAAGATGAGGCAATTGAAGGTGGCAAGTGGGTGAATGAGTGTGTATGGGAGAGTGGAAAATATGTCTGCGTGTGTGTGTGTTTGAGAGAGAGAAAGATAGAGAGAGAGAGGTGAGTCCTAGCAGCTTGGCCAGCAGCTCATTAATCTGCAGGTGTGTTTATACCAGAGCAATACTGCATGCAGCACTCAAATGCACACACACACACACACACACACACTACAACACTACACAGACTGCAGCTCATTCTCATTCAACTCTGCAGCCAGTATGTCCTTTGTTTCTCATTGTCCTGAGGAGTTTGGAGAGGAGGGAGTGTACACGCTGATTGAAAACTGGAAAAGTATGCCGTCCACCCATCTCTCATGTACTGCGGAGCGTAACTGCACACCCATACACACCTGCAAGTGCTTGAGATTACATCTGTGTGCTTTCGATTGTCTTTGTATGTTGAGGAATTTCTGAAAAATCATGACTCAATTTGTGCATTTTTATTACTGTTTTGACCAGTTTGTGTGTCTCTTATTGTGTGCATGACTGCAAAGGCCACATATCAAAGCCTGAGTCAGTTGCAGGCCGAGAAGCTCCAATCATGCGGTAACATGTCAGTATGGGCGGTGGTAGCTGCGGTGGTAGGGGAGGGCACAGCCAATTGCTTATTGAGGAATCCGATGGTGTGGATGAATTAATGAGGCGTGTGTATACGGGCAGAGCCAGCCAATCATAGCCCTTTAAGAGCTCCTCAGTTGCTGATAAACTGTGACAAACTGCTGGTCATCAATCACACAGAAGACAGATGCTCTGCTGTTTACTCGCTGTCACATCCAGCCTCATACCGGGTTCATCCGAGTCACTATGCTGAGTCATAGTGGATGTTTCACCAAAAATTAAGTTTATACTATAAAATCTATAAAGTGGCATTTCTGCAAACCAGTTTTTGGATGGATTAAACGAATGAGATACATTTTTTCCATTGGTGCTCTTTAGAGGTACTGATTTAAAATCATTTAAAAATTTTGTTACCTCCTTTGGACAGAGCAAGGCAAGTTGGTTCCAGTCATTATGCAACTGTAAGCTAAGCTAACTGGCTGCTGATGGTGGCTTTATATTCACTGTACAGACATAAGAGTGATATTGACCTTCTAGTCTAACTCTTGGCAAGAAAGTGAATACAGTATGCACACAACTATTCCTTTAAGTCACTTTTTTTGTCCATAAATTTTGCACATTGCTTCATCTTAACATATTCTAAAAAATATTTCTACACAGCCTAGACTTGGAATGAACTACTGCAGCTGAAAAGTGGCTCCAAATGGTTTGATCCTAGTTTTAATAAGGTTAACAAGGTGCGACTTTGTTTCAGTAAGGTCTTTAGTACACAAACACAAAACCTCCAGGTTCCTGGACGTATTTTTCTAAGAACAGGGAAGAGATTTTGTTCTTAGTAAATACCACTATTTCCATCCTAAGTATTCAACCCTATGCTTGTCTGTGCTATTGTACTGTATGTGAGCAATCAAACTGCTCATCATTATATAAAACATACTTTTCTAATGGTGCATTCTTTCACCCCATGGATCTGATATTGCAGGAAAAGTAGCAGCAAAGAAATAGCAGTGAAACCCTACAACATATCGACCTAAGCACTAGAACTGGGAGGATTTTGAGCCAAACACATAAATCCATTCCATCATTAATGAAGGGCTGAATGGGATGTCCTGAGGGGAGCAGCATGGCAACACCGGCCCTCCATCTGTCTTCCTCTACATACCCTTGCAACTCACTGAGAATCTATCTATCTGCAGCTTTCTTTTTCTTCAGTCCAACACTTTTGGCTATAAGTCAGCTTTATTGTATACAATACCTCGAGCTTGAAGCGTGTCGATTTCACTTTCTGTCTCACTTCACCTCAAACCACAAGATTTTGGGGGATCTGCTGACAAATATCTCAACTGCCTGTGTGTATCTACAATAAAAATCACCATTATCCTTATCCAAAGCCTGTCCTTCCCATTCCATCCTCCTAGACCTCATCGCTCATATCCGTGGACTGATGGGAAGGTGGGCTAGGGGCCGATGATATTAATAGCCGCAAGCTCATGAATCTTTCAAGCTCAATCATATGAGCCGTTGTGAGGAGTGGGTCTCAGAGGATGAATTAGTTAATACAGAAGCCCAGCGGGGGCGTTTCTCTTGGCCTCTTTTAAACATGAGTTATGCATTAGCTCTTCATATAGTCTTGGGTACATATTGTTTTTTTAGGACTGGCAAGTCCATTCTCATTCCCTGGGCATCAAATACCGCTGTTTACACACAGCCCTCTGCTTTTGGCAGTGACACATGAGGGTGCATAGTTGGTCATGGTAAACGCACCGGGCTTTAAACAATAAATCTGTATGTGGTGATACTGGTTGCGCAGAGTAAGTGGTCCAGGATTAAAAGCGGCAAACTCTGCGTAAGGAGGCAAATATACAAGGGACTTTCACCCAGGAGACTGGGGTTCGTGTCCCATTCATGTCCCGTGCGTCATGGCAGTTACGTTACAAATGCCACAATCTTTACTAACCCTAACCCTAAACCCTAAAGTGGTTGTGTTGCCTATACCTAACCAAATAGTTTAATATGAGTTAAACAACGTGTTCCCTGTGTTTAAAACAACAGCCGAGACTGTCATGCGTTTTATGCGCAAGGCTACCCAGGGCATTGACGAGTGATGCCAAATGGTTCTGACAAAATGTCAGTATGTGACAAGTTGGGATGCCAGCGGGTTGCAGGGGCTCAAACAGGTGTGTGTGTGTGTGTGTGTGTGTGTGTGTGTGTGTGTGTGGGAGGAAGAGAGTAAAAAGTAAAAACGAGAATATAGTTTGTGCACACCCTTGTGAGCATATTTGGCAATTCAAGTATGCAGGTGAGTGAGCGTGTGAGCTTGAATAAGTTTCATTTTATGCATCAGTACAGACGCATTTCTGTATGAATAATTGTATTGGCCTTTGACAGGAAAACACGGAGCAAGAGAGAGAAAGAGACGGAAGCACGGAGCCAGAGAGAGAAAGGGTGAGAGAGGTTAGGGGTTGCAGGGGAGTGAGGAAGTGTGGCAGGAAATGAAAAGTGTTATTTGCGAGAAATGCTCGGGGGCTACAGGCTTGTTTTCACCCCAATCTCTCCACTGCAGAGCAATTTCAATACCGGGCTATACTGTAGGTCTTGCCAAAGAGCAATGGGTCGGAGGGGTGAGCAGGGCGAGAGAGGAGGGCAAGCAGATGGACCGAACAGAAAAAACTACAGATGTGGTCAGAGAAATAAATGCAAGGAAAGGAAAAATCATATTCGATGAAAATGTACGGAGCAGAGATTGGGAGAAGGAAGTGGGGGAGAAAACTCAGATCTAATCAACATGATTGAAAATGAGGCCAGGGAGTGGGGACTTGTAACATCATAATAAAAAAAGCATCAGGTTTGCTTCCTGGTGAGCAGAAAACCAACTTGAGAACATTGCTGTGTGCACAGATAGAGGATGTTGCTATTCAATTTATTTTGCTGAAATTGACCCGAGAGTTCTTCAAACCACCTGTGAATCTGACTGAATGGTAGTTTGTTAGGTAGTGTAGTAGTTTCCACACACGTTGTGTTATGCCCATCTGCACTCTGGTTGTTGTTTCTCACTAATGTGCTTGAGGCTTTGAGGAGAAATAAAATAGAAACGCTGATAAGGGATGAGATAGAGGAGAAAGTGTAGAGAGATGGCAGCTCAGGTGCTGTTATCGTGTGTAATTCAAAGTGCAAATGATGGGGAAGAAATGGAGGAGGGGAATCCACACAGGGTCATGAGGAAGATGGATGGACAGGAAGGGGGACAGGAATGGAATGAAAGCATGAGAGAACAGTGCGCTCAGAGAAATGTCCTCCTATTAAGGGGGTAATTTTACCGTCTTGACCTCGCACCACATTCTGCATTTAGACTCCAAAAAGCACACATCTGTGAGCTGTGAGTTTGGATTCTGTTGCGGAAATTCATTAAAAGAAAACACTGCATTTGTGTGTCTGTCACTTTGTGTTGGATAATCCAGATGCATATGAATGAGTCACAGCTCGAAATGATTTACCTGTCTGCTCTCTTACTCCCTCCCTCTCCTGACTGACTGACTGGGCTGATTGAGGTCTTTCTGAAGAGCAAATAGCAGTCAAACAGAAATGATTTCCCTAACTCCTGCTCTAGTTGGAATCACAGTGATTTGTTGACCTGTCTTCAGAAATAGACTGAGACAGGTTAATATGTTTTCTCCACAGCACACCACATTTGAACTAAACAGAAATAGCTGCTGCTGTCAACAAGAATGACATTTCATTTTCAAGAGCCACAAAGGACACGATATAAATGTGAAACAAAAACGTATATATCCACCTTTAAAACAACTCTTTCAATACATAACTCTGTTTGTGCGTTCTTGAATCGTAAAAAAACTAAAGGCATTGTACTTATTGTACTTTTTTAAGATTGCAATTTACCTCGCTGTCCACGTGTGTGGCTGTATTGAATAAAAAGCTGCATTTTGTTTTTAGTAAATGATGGTCCACATCAGCAGATTGAGTTTGCTCAGATGCTCTTGGACTGTATATGATTCAGAGCACCTCAACTTAATTTTCCCATACATGAAATGCAACTTATATATATATATTTTTAAATACAACCACTCCGACACACACAAAAACGGTTGTTTTGTCAGCTACTGTGCCCATTGAGAAAAAACTGTCTAGCTACTGCATTAAGGTCAAACGTGAGGAATAAGCCTGTCTTGCCTGTCCTTTTTACATTTGGGCATAAACAAGTGGGAACCTTCGGGGTTAAAAAATGTCTATGCTGAAGTGCCAAAAACTGCCGTGGTCACTTAAGGCTGGCTCAAAAAAAGTGAGTCAATCCCCATAGACCAAAACCCCCAACTTTACAGCAGACAATGTTGGTCTCTATTGTCAATTTCCCCATTCCTAACAACTGTATTGGGTTGAATTTTTATCTAAAATTCCTAAAGTTATGTATAATTAAGGGTGTGACTCTCTGAATGACAGGTGGGTGCCCTCTCTTCTCTCTTCATCTGCCCATTTTTGCATCAGTCGGGAGCAGGCAGAGTCAGGCACCGCCGTGGTGGCCACGGAGGGAGCCATCAACACTTGGCCTCACAATGGTTCTTCAGAAAGCTATGGGTGACGTCACGGAGACGGCGTCTTTATGTTATACAGTCTAGTGTGTGCCAGCATTCACAAAGCAGCCAAATGGAATGAAGCCATCGTTAATTTCATTATTCACACCGGTGCTTTTGTGCCATCCCAAAATGTCTGTAGGGGTTATATATTTGTTTTGTAAGTTAACCACAGTGAAACACTGCTTCTTGAGCTAATTTTATACTGTGTAGTTTTAGCAAACAAAGTGGAAACTGTAGTAATGAGACACATGGGATCCATAATTTGTACTGGTTATACTCTCTTAGTGCTATTTCCTTGTGTTTACATGCCCTGTGCTCTTGCCTACTGAGTGGGTTGTTTGTTATTAAATATCTTGTTGAATCTGGCGCGTTTGCTGGAAGATGCATCGCTGTTTACTGAGAGATACTTTGACTGTGGTGATTTATTGAGTGGCAGCTTGATTGAGCTTCATGTCTTATTATAATGAGTTTAAGAGAACCCACAGAAAGATGAGACGGATGTCAATGAAGCACAGTCTGTACACGCCTACACAGTCCTGAGCTGAGGTCTAATCAGGGTAAAACAAGAGGATTTATTGAATTTCCTCAAATGTACAAGTTATCTTTTCAATACTTTCCCAGAGGAGCAGAACAGACGTGTTACTGCTTACCTGTTTTTTTTGTTTAGAAGCATTAGAGACATTAAGACAGAAATATTTGGCTATCTTATCTCGACATAAGCAGTGGCAGATCCACCAGAGGTGCATTCTGTTTACATCTCTGTTTTGGGCTATATTTTAATCTCTCTTATCTGTGAATAACTGTTTATTCCAGCTGTCAGGGAGGAAAATATAATTCATTATTGTATCACAACACATGGCCATCACGCTGTCAGGCTGTGTTGTGCCTCGTTAATCACTTATCCTGCTGCAGAATCCAGACTTCACCAAGCAGTTGTGCTGATGATTTACTATAACCTTATGCTTAGATCCTCTTTTATTGATTTAGAGTTTCACAAACAACAACAACAACAACCACTACAACAACTAAAACAGCAACATCAACTCAGTACCATATACAGAGTACTTGCTTGAAATTGTTCAGGAAACCACACTCATCTAGTCACCAGAGCGCAGACGTGTTAAACAATGGTGGTGTACATAAGCAAAACAATCCCTCAGCTCAGTCAATTATACATGCTCTTCATTTTCCTACAAAAAGATGAGAGCTCAATCAACAAGGTATCTTAACTTCTCTAAAGTGACAACAAGATATATCAGATATTTCCACAATTGAGCAGAATGTGTGAATGAATTGTTTCCATAGACTCCTCAGCCAAAATTAAAGGTTCCATGTTATTCGCATGTTCTTATGGGGCGGTAGTAGCTCAGTCCATAGGTGACTTGGCTGGGTACCAGAGGGTCGCTGGTTCGAGTCCCTGTGTGGACCATGAACGGAGCGTAGACTGGTGGCTAGAGAGGTGCCAGTTCATCTCCTGGGCAACTGCTGTTGAGCAAGGCACCGAACCCGCAACTGCTCACTGGCAGCCCCCTCGCCCTAACATCTCTCCATTAGTTGCATGTATATAGGTCCTGTCTGTGCATGTGTGTGTATTTCGGGCCTGTGTGTGTGTAAAATAAAAAAATAGAGTGAAAATTGACGAATAAAGGAATTCTTCTTCTTCAGGTTCATACTTTTGAGTACCTATTAGAACATGTATACATGCTTTAACAGTCAAAACACACGTCATTTTTTTAGCAACTTATAGCTCTCACTATAAATATATGGAGATATATGTAAAATATTATATTGCAACCCCCTTTATCGATTGTATATTTATATTCTGCAAGCCAACATGAGAATTTCCTCCCATGTATCTTTATCTATTTGCCACCTTAAGCAAGCTCAGATTTTTAATAAGGGTATTACGCATTATAGTCTGTGTTTCTTCACTGACAGCTCTGAATCAATTTAGATTAAGTGGGGAATACAGATGAAGTGAAGGACTCTCTAAAGATGAGGATCTAGAGGAGCTAGAGTGCTAACACTGAGATGTCCACAGCTTGTCTCTCTCTCTCCCTCTCTCCCCTACCCTCATAAATATTAACTACAGACCCACGGAAAAAACGCAGGCCATCAATAATGCAGCTCCTCAAAACGCTTCTTCCCAAATAACTGCAGCTACAAGCCAAGTCCTGGAGACAGCCTCTAAGGTGTGTTGCAGCTGTGATGCCACTGCCTCATTTCGCCTAAATAATCATTTCACATGGAGAGCAGATGCAGCGCAGGGGATATTGGTTTATATGCCTCTCTGTAGGCTATAACGGGGCTGTGGTTGATGTACCTAAACTTGTTTGGAACCGAAGGAGAAGGAATACGATAATTCAATAAGATGTTCAACCATGAATGATGAACTGAAGGAAACAGAAGCTCTGGATGTGAATTGTAACACAGAAATGAAGGCACACTTTCCTTACAGCCTAATTCTTCTAGAACAGCACTGTTGGTAAAATTGTGGTCAAGCATTTGCTGTAATAAGCCATTAACCTTTTTGCCTTTAGCCGTAATTAATATGAAAAACCTCAGATATGCAGCTGTTTAGCAACATAATCAACACCACCACAGTGGGAAAGGCAATTAGACACTCTTGAGAGGGAGAAAAAGCCAGAGGACAGACATGCAAATGCAAAAATATCAGCAACAACAAATATTTTATGAATGTGCTTTCCACTCAATATTCAGTCTAACATCTCATAACTTATTCCAACTGCTTCTAAAAAAAGCATCATGTTAGCTCTAATTCAATAACAAACAAACAAACAAACAAACAAACCACATCGACTGCAGCAAATCATCACAAACTGTGTGTGTAATGTCATGCAGTTAACACGCATTTGTCACAAATTATTGATTGAGAGGGCAGATTGTTGATTGATCTCCAATGGTGTTAATGCACAGTCACACCTTAATACTGCATAATATGTACTTTAGGGTAGAATAATGAAAGTTTATTGATAATCGGACCCAGGACAATATGCCTCACATGACCCCTGACCCCCGATCTATGACCTTTTTCCATGAGTAATGACCTATAAAACCTCCGTTTGGCCTGTTGTCTTTGTATTCATGAATATGGAACACGCAGAGCTTGAGAAGTCGGACTAACAAAGGGTCAATATGCTTGGTGGTCTTTTCTGATTTAGGTAGTTGAGGAAAAAACAATTCTATCTAATAACTGAATGTACCTGTATTCACTCTCCGTCTCAGTTTTAGCACCTGTCTCTTTATGACTAAATTAATTAGGACTAAATTCTGAACAACATTGTACCAGCTGTGATGTGTTACAGCTCAATCAAAGTGAGTAAAGTCCATGTTTCTGAATGTCTACAGGGCCTCACATGTAAGAAAGTCACTTTGATATTTTCTGCCAATGCCACATATGCTTCTTCTATGTCATCCGTTTCATGTTTTCCTAGCACTTTAATCAGCTGCTCCATCCCTCACTGATCCTGATCATGGCTCCTCTGTGGCCCATGTGTCCTTGCACGTATCACACTCACACATACACCTAAAACAGTACACAGTCATTTTTCTGACAGCCACATTTTCCCATCACACAGCTGAGAGGAAATAGTGGCTGCCAATTCCTGGGGCAGAATACAACAACCTGTCCCAACTGGCTGACTTGCAGCATGTGGATATTCCCAGTTCACTTTCAGTCAGAACTACTGGGCCTGCCAGGAAGGCTCCTCTTGGCTTTGAGTGCATTGAGATTGAATCATAAAGAAACAAAACCTGCACAGGGAAACTAGTTAGTGCTTCACTACATCACTGTATTGTTGAGTATATCAATGCTATGCAAACACATGTCTGTCTCTCTTTCCTTTATGCCACACTGACACGACCTCTGAGGTCTCCTCGCTCAGCCCGGAAATCGGCAGTGACTCACCTATCTCGCAGCTCTCTCCGGAGAAGCCCTGAGGACAGTAGCAACTATAGCCATCACCTTCCTGCAGGCAGCTGCCTCCGTGGAGACAGGGGTTGGTCTGGCATGGGTTATTCTCAACTGTAAAGACAGACAGAGCGGGAGAGAAATGTGGATTTATAATTTATTTTCTACAGAGAAAGAGCATTACGAGAGTGCATCAAATGTTGACAAACTATGACAGGCAGCATTGTGCCCCTCTCATTATCCTGAGCTCATCCTTGTTGCTCTCTGACAGAGACAGAGAGAGAGCCGACTGGGACAGACAGTACGTAGACCCGTCCTGGTCTCTGTGACTTTCTACAAGGTGATGGATTGGCTGTTGTTGCGTCTGTCCTGCCTCTGTTTACCATGACTGATGCTAGCAAGGCGAAGGACGACGCTGAGTCGACCTGCTCCTGACGTTCTCCTGCCTCTCATCCCAGGTCCTACTGATGAGCCAAGGTCCTCATAAATTAGGTCCTCATCGCCCAGTCATGCATACTGTTGTGGGCACCTATTTTTATGGCACATTACTGTGTTGCAGAGGAGGTCATAAACACATTTTACGTTGCAGGGCTATAACTCCATGCCTCTTCATTGGAAATATTTTGGCGGACGCATTGTGGAAATTGAGGAGATTAAGTCGTAATTATTGCTCTTATATTTTAGGATGGGGTGGAGGAAGGGGGTGAATTTGACAAGGACGGTTAGACTGCAGTGCGGGCGTCAGGAATTTTTATTCTGTGGGCAAAGAAAGACTGTAGGGAACTGGCTATATTAAGTGAATTTTTATTATCCAATCCTGATAGGATTGCAGCCCCTGACACAATCTACCGGGCCATCTAATACACTGCATCGTCTCCATAATAACACCCAGACTCACCTAATGATGTATGAGCAGAGAGGCTGTGCAGAACATAGAGTGCACTTCCCCTGAAAGAAGTTCCCCTGGGAATACTTTTCATTGCCATGTGTGGGTGTTAATAGACGTATGCAAGCATACAGTATGTGTGTGCGTTTCTGGATGTTTGTCTGACCGTGACTCATTACAAACTGGTTATATATACAGTAATGTGAGTGTGTGTGCAATTTCCTGTGAAACGGGGTGATAGACTCCCGCAGCTGCCGAGAGGTTGCTGTTGATACACAGGGCAGGGGAGATGATAGAAAGACTGCCTTTGAAAATACATCAAAGTGATTCGCTGAATGTGAAAAATCATTAGAGACAGGCTCATTTCTTAAATCAACAGCAGGGAGGGAAAAAACATACAACAAAAAACATACATTGCTGAAAAGGTTAATGCTGTACTGATGGAAATGGTCAAATCTGGTAAATCCTGGGCAGTGAATGACACAAGAAAATAAAATAAAAACACACAGGATACAGTCAATGTGTGCACCTGGTTGGGTCTGGAAATGTCAGGTGATGGAGGAGAGGAAATAGAAAAAAGAGGCAAGAGAAAGGAGCTGTTTGAGTCATTATCATCCATCACTCAAACCTCTAGTTTGAAATATGGTTTTGGTAAATGAATGATAAATTATTAGTGTCAGGGATTAGCAGTGCTACAAGTCAGGGGAGGGCCTAAACTAAGGTTAGAGAAGTGAGCTTGTGACCCAAAAGGTCATCAACTCAATACCCCAGACTGGCAGGCTAATTCTAATTAGGGAAAGTGAGAAGCAGCAATAAAAGTGCCCTTGAGCGAGGCCGCTTAACACCAACTGCTCAGTGGCCAGCAATTCCAGGAGTGTGGTTTTACTGGGCAGCGCAGGTGTGAAAGTGTGAAGGTGCAAGTATGAGGTAAAAATCAGAGGGAATAGTTCAGTTCAGTTTTTAAATGCTTACATTTAAGTTAGTAACATTTCAAAAGGTACCTGTGTGCTCTACGAACCCTTCTCTATGCAGTAAGGGATACATCTGACATGCAAGTAGTTTTGGTATTAAATCTCAGCTACACAAACATCTTTCCTCTTTCAGTTGCAGCCCAGTTGGACATCTGGTATCTGCTGCAGTGGAAAAGGCAGTGATGCACACAGTGTAACCAACAGCTGAGGATCGGGTCATCAGGTCGTCCTAGTGAGGAAGGCTTCAGCAGCCAAAGGCCAAACTTCTTACAGCTATTGTCCCAGTCGATCATACCACAGAAGGTAATACTGTAGCTCTGGCTTGTGCACAGGGTTTTTTTTTTCCATCATGAAATATGAGAGGGACATATCTAAAAAAAATAATAAATCAATAAGCTCCTTAGAACTGATTGGATGGCATCACCAGCTGAATGAGAGCATAGCTAGTGCATGTTTATTCATGTGTATGAGCACGCATGCGTTAAAAACCTCCTGAGTTTATTGCTACTGGTCCATTTATTGACTTAATTTGACCAGTTCCAGGAAACCTGCCTTTGCGATGAGATGAAAAGGACTTTTCCTCAGCTTCCATTTACCAGCACTGATAACTGGTGGTTGTGCTGTCTGCTGTAATACAGACTGAGAGCTGAGCTGTAGCAGAGTTGCACATTGATCCAATCTGCAAACAATTAGTAACGACTTATTACACACAAATGAGACTGTGTTCTTCACCATCTGTCCACGAACAGTAGCCTGCAGTCTTAGTGGTGACGTCACATATACAGTATACAGAAATGAGACACCAGTTATGAATTGTGTGACTACTGCAACTTCTCAGTACAGAGAAAAGTCCTGCATGAGTGAGTGAACACACACTCACACACAGCCCTTAACACGTAACAGGTAACTTCAAATGACATGTGACTGGTTTCGTGTTTAAAAATTCACAACAGGGTCTTGGATGACATTTTGCTGTTTCTATAATTAGGAGCGCGCGTGTGTGTGTGTGTGCAAAGATGTGAAAAATTAATATGCAAGTGAAAAACAGATTAAAAAAGGCATGAGACAGAGGTCTTTGGGAAAGAGGGAAGGATACAAATTAAAATTTAGTACAGAGAAGCACAAGTATGAGACAGAGAGATAGTCTGAGAATGAGAGAGAGAGAAAATGTCAGCTAGGGAGGAACAGAAAGTCACAGAAGGAGCTATCACACATTTCCTCCTCTCTTAATGCTTGCTGCTAGCTTATGATTAATTACACACTGGTCTTAAAATAGGTCGCCTCTTTCATTCCTACTGTGTGTCTTTATTTTTCTGTGCGAAAGACAGAAAGGAAAAGAGAAAGAGGGGAAACCAAAGTCAGAGAAAAAGAGGAGGCGAGAGAAAGACGGTCTGCGCAGCGCCATGGTTTATGAAATAGAAACATGGAGGTATAAAGAAACTAGAGACATATTAGGCCTTACATGAGGTCAGCTTTCAGGTCTGAGGTTTGCACTCACACTCATGCTAATGGAATAGATAATTTAAGGTCTTTGTCCCTGACACTGCAACATCTCTTTAAACCTGTGCGGAATTTCCTAAACGATGTTCTTCCGTGTGACATTTTATTGCTCTGTTGGGTCATCTTGAGTTTCTCATAAGCCTCTCAGGAGAGAGATTATCTTAGCCTTGTGCCCCATTTTGGAAACTACTCCCCGATGTCAACTTATACATGCACCCAGGATTTAGAGAAGACCACAAAACAGGATTGCGATAAAGGAAATGTCTTGCATCCCATGAAGTCCGAAGTGGAGTGGTTAGCAAATTCAACATAATGGAAGCCGTAGGAAATGGTTGTGCTGACAGAAACACTGAGCTCTGCAGGAATAGATGTGTGACACACACACACACACACACACACGTACACACACACGGGCACACACGTACACACACACGGGCACACACGCACACACACACACACACACACACACACACACACACACACACACACACACACACACACACACACACACACACACACACACACACACACACACACACACACACACACACACACACACACACACACACACTTAGAGCAAAACTGCACATACACGCACTTACATTTACTGTATATACACCTGCTTATCACCTGCCGCGTTGCTGTGCTTGGACCCACTGAACCTTGTAATAGCTTTTCCTGAGACAGAGATCATGCTTTGGTCTTTTCAAGAGTTACCCCTCTACGAGCATGATAAGCCATCACCTGGGCCCAGCAAGAGGTGCCCTGTTAAAATTTAATGCTACATCCCTAAAAGGTACTGAGGCACACGGAACAGCTAGAGCCATATGGACCACTGCGCTAAACTGCAAAGTGTGGGCGTAAATAAAGTCGTTGTCATCACTGTGATGTAGTGTGAAATATTCATATTGTCACTTGCATGGCGGCGACGATGAACATGTGTTTCATGCGTTTAGTGATGCAAATAGAGAGCAGCAAAAAGAAAAAGGCATACATAATGCATCAGCGTAAGTGGCTCTGTCAATGCTGAATGTCACCTACAGTAAGACCAGTAAAAATTCCTGCAGATTATTCATAGTCATTTTATATGCACATGGGCTTTGAAAGTGTACACCAAAGTACATGCCATAATCTGATGGGATGACAGATCGCACGTTTTGTGTGATTTCACCATTCATTTCTTGCCCTCTTGACTCTTTTAAATTTGGCCAGGAAGTTGTTCCATAACCTGTTAGATGTTCAACAGCTTGGGTAAAAATGTTCCCTTTCTTTGCCTGAGATCATTTTTGGGGAATTTTTCATTCTAATTGGACAGCTGATTGTATTATGGCAAACAGGAAATGAGTGGAGAGTGAAAGGTCCCTAGCTTGAATCAGACCAGGGACGTTGTGGTCATGTGTAATACGCCTTAACCATTTGGCATCCCCACCTGGGTGCTCCAGACGGGTATTGGTACTCGATATCTTTAAGGACCAAAGTAACCAAGTAGTATTGAAACAATACCTACATTCAAACCTTTCTCTACCCAAATCTAGAGAAAATTAGTATTTGTATGGTTTTGCTCTTAGCCAATCACCTCAAGTGTTATTAGATTTAATGTGACGTGATTGGCCCACCACCGCAGCAGCTACGACTCATACGGCCTGTGGTGTGGTGAAGTCAAGCTTGGTTAATTTGATGTAGATGGCAGTTCAGCGTGCCGAGATGCCACCAAAGTGAAAAGTATTGCTATACTACTTGCCTGTGGCAACTGATAAAAATAAATGCATTAAATGCATAAGGATTCTTTCAAATGAAGTAATCTATTGGTATCACTTAAAGGGTACCAGTATTTGTACCGGTGTCGTCATTTTGAATCCACATCCAGCCCTACTTGGTGCTCATGTTGCTTTACTTGTTTGATTTGTTTTTAGCAAAGTCACCACTGCAGTGACTTACTGTTTACTGAGTCATCTTTGTGACCTGAGTGACTCTAACTTTCCACCTCTCTCTTGCCAGAATGGACGGATGCAGACAGACTCACAGAATATGATCCATGTATCAACGCGTCCAGACAGGCAACTCACTCACTGCAGATGAGCTACAATTACTACCATGACCAGCTGAATACACACTGGGGGCAATATGAAACCTATTTCTGCTGAAATATAGATAACACTTCTCTCTAGCACAAAGATGCAGACCTCCAATGCGGCGTCAGATTACTTCAAAGTGAGTGATTCGCAGAGGTGAGCTACAGGAGGGTGGAAAGGGAGGGCATGGAGATGGCAGAGGAGAGGAGAAAAGACGGAGTGAGACAGAGGTTATGTTTACTTGTTGGTGGAACTGCTTTGGTTTGTGCTGATGATGGCAGCACCCGAACAGTCAGTCTGCAGAGTCAGACTAATGTGTGCAGAGGTTGACAGTCTGCAGTGGCGGGTATTACACCAAATTCTCAAGCCAGACAATCCATGAGGTTATACACACATCAGCTCAAGCTTCCACCTCTCCTTTTTAATCCACTGCACCACCTGTCAGTCAAAAGCAGTGGAAAGCAGCATAAATATCAGTGGTCACAAAATTAAGCAAAACAATGTGCTACGTATGTGTATTTTTTAGCAATATCAATATGCTTGCCACTATATTTTGTGTCATTTCATGTCATGGTAGAGTAAACATGAGTTGAATCAACAGTCACTGTGACATTTTGGCAGAAGGATTTTGGTCTAAAGTTTAAATTTAGCAGCTCAAGCTCTGAATTTGCCGTTAGTGGCCGTGTGAGATCGTAGATCACAGTTTTTGATTAATGACCAAAGTTTTTAGCACATTTATCTCCAAAACGGCACGATATAAAGGGGCCTTACAGCGTGTGTAGTGATAAAATTATTCTGGACATATGGTTGTGAAGACCACAAAGCTACAGCATGATTAATCTGAGGGGTCACACTCTATGAAGTCAGCTGCTGTAAAGAATGATAATGTAATACTTTATTGATCTCCCCACCACACAGAGAACACCTGGTCAGCTACTGAGCCCTCTCAGGCTGGCAGTAAGTCAGTGCTCAAGGACAACGTAGATACTTGCTCAATCTGGGCTTGAACCCAGCTTGACCACTTGAAAGGCTGCAGACACACGCCAGCCTTTATTCTGTGAGAATGTGTTCACAAAGAACATTGCAAACATTAGAGAGAACTTTGTGAATGGAGCAGGTGTAGCGATGTGATTACTGTACCGCAGCCTGGGCAGAACGGCCCCTAACAAACTAGGATTGATGAGCACTGCAGGGGAAGGTGCAGCTATTTCTGTCTGACCACATGCAGTGTCTGGCTGCATATACACACCTTTGTGTATGTGTGAGAGTGTGTGCCCGGGGGTTAAAAGAGGTGAAAACAACACCGGATTTACGTAGACTGCAGTCGATAAACATTCCCCATGTTACCTAGCCTGGCATCGAGAAACCTAATTGCAAATGCGAGTTAGTCTGGAGCCTCTCAATTCATTTCCAATTCTAAAGGGGTTAGAACATTGCCCATAGATCAGAGCGCCTCTGGACACAATCACAACCGCTCAGAGAAACGAAACATGTAACACAGTGCTGAGCAACGGACAAATGTAAACAAAGCATGCAGAAATGAGCTGTGATAGTGGAGCTACCAAACACGCCCATCATGAGATAAACGGTTGTGATTGGCCCGGCAAGCGTCTGGCCGACTGGAAATCTGTCTGAGCAGGAGGGGGGTCGGGCGAATCTGTCAAAGAAAGCATGAGCTTGCAAATTTGTCTGGTTCCCAGGCTAGATGTAACCCATTACAGTAGTGCATTAATTATTACTGAGCACGCTGAAAGCTGCAATCAACACCGGATTACTCAAATGACTAAGACAACCATGCCAATATATTTAGCTGTTACAAGTAATTACTTATTTTCATAGTAGGATTATCACTTTACAGTCATACCAAGGTGTAAATCAACCCTACAGGTGTATGTGACGTAAAAGAGAAAGAGCTGTGGAGACGCAGGAGGTTAACAAGTCTAATAACATTATTAAGTTAGAATATACTTCCACACTAAAAATATCCCAAAAATACAATAAGAAAAAAATCACCATTTTCTGATTTTTTTCCTTTCTATTTTCAGCTCCATCTCTTTTAACAATATTACATGTTTTCCTCCTCTCTCCACAACACACACACACGCACACACACACACGCACACGCACAAGCACAAGTACACGCACACGCGCACACACACACACACACACACATACACACATACACACATACACACACACAAACTATGAAAAAGCATGACACTTGCAATTAGCTCCGGTGCCAGAAGCCTGAGACAGCAGAAAGCAGCCGATGCGCTCTTAGTGAGCACCTCGTGAACCGAGCGTCACACTGAATCAGCCTGAAAAGGACCAGGGAGGAGCAACATGCCAGCAATTCAATACAACCCAATTCAGCGGGCCTATGTGGCGAGACTGACGAAGAAATTGACGGTCTATTGTTACAAGAGCGGCACTTGTGGCGTCTCCATTCGTCCTAAATAAATTGCATTATCTGGGCTGTCAGAGTGGCAAGAAAATAATCCATCCTGGCTTATCATCGCAAACACATTCTATCCACCTTGGATTTTTTTTTCCCACTCTTCTCTTCAATGTGTCTGTGCTCTCATTTTCAGGGCTATGTGAAATGAGAGTATTGAATCCACCACATGCCCCCTTTTTTAAATCATCCAACAATATTCCAAATGCAAGCTGAAGACTGAAAGTACGGTGTAACAATTACTTATGTATCATGGATTATTTCTATTGAGCCTTACATGATTATTGAAAAGAACATGTATTGTTACACATCAAGTGATGAACATGCACGTATGCTTGAATAGTACGCCCTCAAATGAAGTGAGGGATGCACACACAGATGAAGGCTGCGTCAAGACAGTGCAAGACAAGACAGGTTAATGTTTACTTGAGATTTCCATAGTGCTGCAAAAAAAAAGGTCCAAAAAGAACAAAGACAAATGGTTATGTTCTTGACCTTGACCTTTGCCCATCAGCGTGGGATTGTGGTGCCCTGTGCAGCAGGTACTATATGGTGAGAAACAGGCAGGAAAAGTGCAACAGATCCCAGCTACCTGCAAATAAAGTAGTGCAAACAGAAGTGCTCATATTCTTGCTAACATTGGGTCTGCGTCTCACTCAGGCCTAGTTAATAATGTGGTACCACGAGCAAGCCTGTGCAGTACAAAATGATCCTGACTAATAAACATAAACACGTCCATTATACTCTCCAGTAGGTCACCTGGTTCGTTGTGTGCTAACGCTGAGTTCTTACTGCAGCAGCCCGGGTTTGATTTGAAGCTGCATCTTGTCCCCTCTCTCTCTACCTCCTCTCCGGTTAAGTCTTAAGCTGCGTTATCAATAAAAAGGCAAAAAAAGGCCCAAAAAGTAATCTTAAACACAACTGTGATTACAGCCAGAATGTGGGTAAAATGGATAGTGTTATGAGTAATTCTTTCTGTTATCTGCCATCTCCCTACAGCCAGCTGAAGGCAAAAGGAGGGATTACATCTGTGTATCTGCAGTTTCGGCTTGAAAAGTGCCATGTCAAACTGCACAATGAGCAATTCATTGTGGTTACCTTGATAAAATCACTCACAATCAACACCGGGCTGCTGCAAAACAACCACACAAGCTGCCTCCACCTGCTTTGTTCACTTACTGGACCTTTTCCACAAAGATTATTCATCAACACATTTGTTGCTTGTTGTCCAAATGTAAAATGTCCTTGGGTTACATGAAAAGACGTTTCAAATCAAATTCATTATTATGATTATTATTACTGTGGGAGAAGCACGCTGCACACACAGGAACAAAGGATCTCTTAAATGCAATTTTTAATTGCAATATACTGCAATTACTCCTGAAATTAAACCGTGTGATTGTTTTGGATAAATCTTGTTGGAGGCATTGAAGAATCGAGCAGCACCTGCACAGAATAGTTAGTGTGGATAATTTTGTTTAAAAAAAACAAACATGCATCAATATGGAAACAAATCTGAGCAGACATTCAATATCTCTACAACTTTAAATTCAACTTAGAATATGCACCATGTACCTTTGGCAACACATTCGTGGTGACATGTATTTGTTCTTGTAAAACTACACAGAAAACAAACCTATTTCCCTATTTGGAAAACCTGATTTGCATCCTTCACTTCTCTCCCATTTCGTGAGTCATTTTCATCATGTCCCACTGTGATTGCCACAGCTGCTTAAAAGCGATGTGACCAATAATGTGTCAGGCTAAGAAGACAATGATTGCTCAGACCAAACACTCCTATTTATATTCTACGTCTTCCAGAACTCTTGTACATATTTTCCTGCTCAAATGCAAACAACTAGAGAGCATCTTGTGATGACACCAGCCGTGATGCCAAATTGGTCCAGGAACGTAAATTGCTGCTTTCTACCCCCTCATTTCAGGCCCCCATGCTCAAAACAAACCCATCTTGGAACTCTGCCTTCATTTTGCTCTTAACTACAAACCTGTAAAGTTTTGTGAACGTGTCTTGCAAAGTTGCGACCCTACTGCAATGACAAATTCTGGACTCAGACAGTCACACATAAAAACAACTGGCCAAATACTCAAAACCGCTTCTGGGTCAGTTCCTACTACAGTGGGTGTCTCTGGGACCACATTTTATCGTTTTATCATTGACACGATGGCTGGTAATAAGTGTGCCCAGACAAGCCGGCACTGACCTTGCACACATGACCTCGCGTCTTGTGCAGTTTGTTACAAAAGAGCCTTAAAACAGAAAGCAGGCAAAACGCACACAAATTGTGAATCTCATACTCTCCTGCCTGCATGTTTGTATTCCACTGTGGTTGTTATTAAGAAGTTGCTGTGACAGCAGAGCACACCTGGAGACCTGTTTAAAACTCAACAAAGGAACTACTTTACCTGACCTCACAGTGCCCCTGCCAGCACAAACTCCCACAGGAAGCTTGTTTCCCCAAATTCCTTAAAGCCACCACTGCTATTTGCAAACATACTCTCTATCTTTATAGCTCACCAGATTCTGTAATTTACACCTTCAGATCCAGCACCCCCGCCACTTAAGGAACCTTTCTCCCCTTGAGACTCTTCATTTGTTTCCCCCGTCTGTGAATCCTCCCTGCTGGGACAGATCTGTGGGTGTGTCTGACATGCCCTACATGAGGAGACCTCTCAACCCTACCACCCGCTGTGGGCTGACTGCTGCATGATGCATTGTGACTGGTGCCAGGAGCCCTGCCACTGCTCTGCTCTGCCTTTAGCGCTAGCGAGAGTGAGCAAAGTCAGTCAGGCAATCTGGCAGCTTGAAAACCCCAGCTGGGTGCACTCATCCTCTCGCTGCCACTCTTCTGCAGCTAGAAAATACTTCAATTTGAAATCACAAATTTCACTGTTAACCATGATGACAGGCGGCTCCATTTTTTCGACGGTGTGTGCTTGCATGTGTGACTGGATTGGCCTGACTGCAAATCGAGAATGAAAATGTGAGAGCAGCATCTCAGGGACGCTTGTTGTTCAAATCTTGTTGCTACAGGCACAATATAACCACTATTTCCACTGGGTCTGCTGAGCATTTTCACATCATAATAAATCTATATCCTGATCCTCCACGTTTAGAGGGAACAGAAGCAGTGTGTTGGCACAGAGAGAACTTGATCTGTAAAATATGGCTTTGTACCGCTAGTTTGTCTCCTGTCTTTGCCCTCTAAGAGGACAGACCTGTAAGATACAGATAGAGAAGTGAAATATCCTTTCAGCTAGGGGAAGTCGATTCTTGACCTCTAATCTAATAGCGCCTGAATGCTTCATTGTAACGGTTACCCACATAACCATGACCAGGCTAGTCTCTCCCGCTCTGCACAGCCACACAATGACTCCACACAGAGGATTATATTCCTTCTGACAGCACCCTGCCAAGCTCTCTGCCTCCATCCATCCCTCCCATCATTGCCCAATTGGTGGCACACAGAGGTGATGTTGTCCGTTGCTTTATGAAAACTCTGCGCACCCTCAGGGGCCCTGAGGCTGTGACTGACAATAAAAATTTGTGAAAGAAGTAAAAATAAAAAACAACCACTCTCAGTGAATCCCTGTCTATATTTTTTTTAATGGGGTGACGTATGGCTCAGCAGAGGTCTTCTCTTATCTGGTTTACGGAGGCGGCTAAATGAAAAATGAGGACAATAAAATCAGAGGAGATGATAACGCCTGAATGCTCCAACAAGCAGTTGATGGTTTCAGCTGCTGTGTGGCTGAACGTTTTACTTTGCGGTTTTATTTATTCCTCGTTGAGACAGTTGGTTTAACTGTGTCTTCTCTTAAAGCCAAGAGAAGTAAATGTTCACCACGTTTGGCAGGGATGGGAGTAACACAGATTCTTGTAAACTTTCAATACAAAACGTAATGGAAAGCTAAATGATGCCAATAGACAACAACCTCCCTTGGAACAATGCTTTGTGCATATGTGAGCATAAGGAACTGCAATAATAAAACAAATACATGATTAAAAAACACATGTTGTGCACAGGGAAACAGGAAATTTGAGCACAGCATCCATAGTTACTGTGTTGCTGAAGTTAACATAGCGCTTTGATCTGCCACCCAACTGATGTTAAAAGGGCTGTGATGTGAGAAAATATTCAAAAAAACAACAACAAAACTTGTTTTGCAGTTCTGCTGTGTCTCTGCCACAAGTAACAGTCAAGAGATTCAGTCATTCATCTGCCAGAATGGGAGCTCTGGGTCATAGAGTCTGGAAAATAAAATACAGCTGCCTGTGATGGGGCTCCTAGAGGCTGAATAATCACCAGGTTTTGTTGTGGCAGCGAAAGATAATAAAGCATTTTTATGATGCCATAAAAATGCCTGTTTAAGACAGCTTTTCTGTGGGTTTTTTTCAGAGTCACTGCAGAATATTAAACCCAAAATTTGATGGTGCATTAGCTTTACAAACTCCGCTGTTTGTTTCATTGACTCAAACATGTATAAATCATCACTTTCTATTCCCTAAAATGTCAGCATACTCTGATACTTTTGTATGCTAGAATATCCCTCATTACATGATTTTGTCACTGTGTGTTTTACTTTAACAGTTAAAAAAAAAAACAGCACTTTGCAAAACGGCAAATATTTTCCTTTCATATCACAGCTTTCTGTGATGTTCTCTGACCTTTCCAGGCACAGAACTTGACTTGGTCCTTGGAAAGACTGAGTATCATAAGCTGCTGCGCTTACAAATGCATAGACAACACTTCTCGAATGAAAAGTGCTGAGAGAACAAATTAAACATGTCAAATTCAACATGACGTACAACCTCGTAACACACATCTAGAGAAAAATAACCTCTGTCTACACCCTCCCTCCCTCAATTTTCTGTTTTAATCTCTTCACTCTTCTTTACCTTCACTCCTGTCATTAACGACTGCTTTTCTCTCAGTCTACATCCTATTAGATTTGTATTCTTTCATTCTTTCTGTCTTAGTGACAGAAGTGTTGCCTTTTTTTATGGGGACTGCCCATTGGTCAGCCGGCCCGATACTGTTTTCCAAAACCCCAATAGACTGAAAAATGTCTCGTTGGACTGAAAGCCCATTTGTCCGACGGTGGTTCCGATAGTAGTGAGGGCTTAGTTCCCTAAGAACAAGCTACCCACATGTTCTTCATGGATACACACGAGTGATTATTTGTTAAATCGGAGGTCTGATGTTGGGAGCAGCCGAGTGGTCCATATACACTCACAGATGGTCTTAATCAACCGGGGGAAAGAGAGCGTAAAACATTAGGAGGCAGGGCTCACTGATTGCAGGAAACTGAATCTTTCTAAATGCAGGGAGAGTGTGTATCTATTGGTCTTTTTTCCACTGCATGGTACCGACTCGACTTGACAAGTCAGCACAGCACGGCAGAGATGTGCTTTCCACTTCAGCAGCTACCTGCTAGAAGGTGTGTCTTTATTGCTGTGGCTCTCTATAGCTACCGCTCTATGGTAGCTCTGTGTGTTTTGGTTGCCAGAGTGAATCTCGTGTTATGGATGTTACTGTTACTGTTCCTGTCGGTGGTGTTTCCGGTTATGGTGTTCCTGCTCTCATCATGCTTTTGTAGTTCTGTGCACCACTTGACAATAACCTTATTTTTAGTTTCATACATGCTGTTGCTATTTAGAAGCCGGCAGGCTTGAAGAGCCTAAAACCAAAGATAAACACATTTTGTTTTCAACACAATTTTCACAACAAAAGTCCCTCGTTGCTTTGTCATTTAAAAGCTTTTACTACGAAGCAGCTTAATGAGGAAATGTTAATGTTAACACTGTTAAAACGTCTGTTTCCTGCCCAGACATGAGCTGAATCTCAACCCACACTAAGCTCTACTTTAGTATCAGCTCAGCTCACTTGGAACCTCGACCTAGGTAATACTAAAAAAACAGGTACCAGTTACTATCCAGAATGTCTGTGCATTTCATGCCAGTGGTTTTACTATTGAGGGAATAATAAAGGAACGCTTTCTTTTGGGATAACAGGCTCTTGGACAAACAGGCTTTCAGTCTAATGGGACATTTTTTGGACTATTGGGCTTTCAAAATAAAGGGTTGTCGAAACAGTGGTGTAAACATGGCCCCTTTGTTGCAGCCCCGTTACATTAGCTTCTACCTTCTAGCCTAGCCAGGTTTAATAGCTTAGCCTCATCCACAGTTTAAGAAGCCACACTTTTGCAGATAGGGAGTCTCTACTAGAGAGATGTGTCAGTAAATTAGACCAGCTATTCTCTAGATGTTACAGGCACCAGGCTTGATAGCAGACCTGTTAACATAGTTCTGTGACGTGGGAAGGCTTGAAAGAGAAAGTAACCTCTTATGTGGCCACGTCTACATTCACCCCTACCGTCTGACAGCCCCATTGCCCCAGGGTTAAACATTACACTCTAGTAATAGGGAACTCCATCTCCTACAGTATGAGATCAGCATCACCAGCTACAGTATAATGTTTACCGATATAGAGGCTGCTCTTAAGGTGCTGGTTTTGCCTGGGGAAACAGGCAACACAACACTTCTAGCTTTAGAAACATTGTCATTCATGTTGGCAATGATAACACAAAGATTAAGCAGCCTGAGGTCACAAAGAGTTTGACTTTTGACTCCAGCAGTAGGATGAGTTGTCATCGATTACTTTTCTCTCCCCCGTGAGAGGAAAATGAGGAGATTATGATGTTTTTGTAATAAACAGGGTTTTGTTTTTTATAAACTTCCTTCTTGAAGCCCCCCCGACCCGCTGAGAGTGGACAGCCTTTACCTTACTTAGAAGGGCACCACTATTTTCTCAAGGAATACAGACAGGTGTTTTCAGAGAGTTTGACATAACGGACTTACAGAGAATCCAGTGGATTTGTGGTGCATTATCACTATTAACAGTCACTGATGTGCACAAGAAGCCCAGTGACATTTCTCAACACAGCATACTCGAGGTTATTTTCAATACTTTGGTTGCTTCGTTATTCCCCTGGTTAACCAGATACAAAGAGCCTGTGCTCAGTCAGCACACTGGTGTGTAACGCCGTCTCATCACACACCACGGTGGAGCCCAGTGTCCCTTAAGGCTGTTCTTTAACAAATCCCATTCATTTAATATGCAGCAGCCAATAGCACAGGATTAGATTCAGCGGGAGTGTTTGATATGGAAAAATTGAGGAATTACACCATGAAAAGAAAGAAAAAGAGAAACTTGGAGACGGGAAGCAGATATCAGGATGGCAGATTAGGCAGCGGATGGATGTAAGGGAGGTGACACTTTTCAAAAAAGGCAATGAAGAGACTGCTGCTGCTGAGGCTGAGGATCATACGGGGGACAGATGTGGTTAGACGGCAATTGACTGCCTTGCGTTGTACCACATTGGAGTTCAAGAGGCTATCAAAACATTATGCCGGCGAGAGTCATAACAATGACCAGAGGAGTAATAAAAGACATAAAGTCAGGGTGAAGGGGAATGAGGGAAATCAAGAAAAAGGCCAGTAAGGGAGAAACAGAGAAGAGAGGGAAAGAAGGATAGAGAAAAAAGATCGGAGGCAGAAAAATCAATAGACTTCTATATGCAGCATCGAGAATGTGCCCCCTCACTGCTCCAGACAGCCTATCCAAGGACTCAAACAGCCAGCAGACAAACTGAACATCTATCCACAAACCCATACTGATAATATGCCACCCCAGCCTGTCCCTGTCTCCATTTATCTCCTGCTCTCCCCCTCCATCACCAAATACACATACACACACACACACACATTACATGTGCTGGCTCTTCTCCTCTAAATTTAACACTCTAATTTGGTTGAGGGCCGGCTTCTGTGTTATTGATGTTACCAGAGGTCTGATCCATCTTGAGCCCGGGACAAGCCTTTAGTCAAGAAGGCTATTACTCAGAGGCATCCTGTTCCCTGTTTGCCATAGTATCAGACTGGCATTGGTAATTTAAAGGCTAGACAGACAGACACACAGTCCTTGTTACTCTATCTGTGTGGCTGCCTCGCTTGGTCATCCTATACACGGCCAGATGCGAAGGCTCTGAACCATTCGGTACATTTCCACGCCTGTTGGGATTCTCTGGACTAACAAAAATGTTTGTAACTTTTTTTTGTTGTGCTACAAACTTAAATAAATACTGTCTTTAGGATTATACAATATGGGAATGAAGATATGAGTAATTAAAAAAGAAATCAAATGGACTGTGTTTACTTTCTCACAGTGAAGGATTAAGACATATTCTGTGTGTGTGTGTGTGTGTGTGCGTGTGTGTGTGTGTGTGATGGTGCGACATGTAGGGTGGATTATCGAGGTTTACTCCTGAGTAAGCTTGGCATGCTGGTGCTTTCTCACATACATTTAGTTTTTATGTGTGTGCGTATGTCCATCCATCTGTGTGGGTTTAGCTTGAGGCCAGAGCGATGGGGAATTGGAAAGCTGGATGTGCCGTTATATACCAGTGTCTTATCACTCTGATATATGGCCAAATAGGACACAGAAGGGCTGAGACATGCCGATAACAAACAATTTATGAAGATTTGAAGGGAGTACAGAAATGTAAACAAAGAAAGAAGTCAAGGAGGAGGGAAGAAAGGACGGGGGAGGTACAACATGCTCCCTGGGGGCCCAGGGGACTGTGTTAGAGTAGTGTCTGATCAATGATTAAAGAGGGTTATATACTCCCACCTACAGCATAGTAGAGGACACACTCACACCTCACTCTCTCTCCCCCCATTCTTCCTTCCCAGAGCTGTCTACCCTTCTGCCCTTTCCCTCCTCTCCGCCTCTATCCCTCTGCTGTAATGGGTAGACAACTATTGCTGTAATTTTATCTGTACTATAACTGACAACTACTAAAGGTCACTCAGAGGGAGGGGTCTCCGGCTTCTAATCACTCAACAAGAGCAGGGCAACTCTGGCCATTCAAATGTCACTGTATCAGAAATACTGATAAAGATGAAAAATGTACTCTTCGTCTTGTAGAAGACAGCAAGTGTCCTTTAGCTGTGATTACATAAACCAGACTCTTTCTTTTCAGACTGAGATCTGAATTATACAGTATGTTCCCAGTATGAAATGAAAAGATTAGTGTCATGGCCATGCTCCACAGTAAGCATTGGGCACAATTATTGGGGTTGCAGCTGCCTTGGAACCACAGTTTTATCAAAACATCCTCCTCATTCTGTTATTAAATGGAAGAAGGCAAGTCCCCCACTTCACAAGCTTCAGTAAACCACAACACATCACTTGAGATGGTTCCCCTGAGAAAGACATACTACTCAGACAATGGTCACTACAGAAGAAAGTGCCCATAAATGACCAAACAATGGAGGCATTAAAGTGGTGAATCTTCCCATCTTTGATAAAAATCAAGTTGGCCAGCAGGTAAAAAAAAAGAGTAGCGCTGTGACAAAAAAAAAAAGTAGAGTAATTGAAGTAATTTCACAGTATATGACACATTTTCTATCAGTCAGACATATTGCAAAATGTTAAAGGTCACATATGGTAAGAAGTGAGATTTCCATATCTTTTCTAATTATAAAACAGATTGAGGTGTTCTATAAATACTGTGAAAGTATCAAATAAATGCACAAAGCTCGTATCCATCAACTGTGCCTTTAAACAAAATATATAAAGGTATAAAGTGCCACTACAGTGCTGTTACAGTCATTTCCCGGCTGCAGTGACGGTGCAGAAACGCTGGGTAAACAGAAGACTCTTAAATGCCAACCAATCAGAGCAGACTGGGCTTTTTCAGGAGGGCTTCTTAGAGAGAAAGGTGCTAAAACAGAGCTTTTCAGACAGAGAGTGAATACAGGTATATTCAGACAGATAATGTGAGAGTAATTATGTGTTTTTTGAGCATTATATAAAGTATGTTAATACAAATATGAACCTAAAAATGTGCATTATATGGAACCTTTTATGCAGAATCTACTGAATCTCTACTAGCTCCGACCTCTCAACGTGATGACTTATGGAAAAAGTTTTAGAAATACATTTTACTGAGCAGGAAGACTAACGATCCGAATTTTGAAAATGTGTTTTCAAAAACCCCAGAAAATACCAGACGCACTGAGCTGAGGATACATTAAACATAAGCAAACACATTTCGGTTGTTAGAATTGTAAATTCAGATAAAGAAGAGATGAGTGGCCCTCAGAATAAAGTGTTTATGTTCATTTACTCAGTGGGCTTCTGCCGCGGTAGCAGGCCCATTAACTATCAAAAGAAATCAATGCCAGCACGCTGAGGCAGACAGCACAGACACTGCTACTATTGTGAACAACAAGTTCAGGGATACAGTGTAAAAGTAGAAAGTTGAGTCAACCATGAGAGAGAGAGAGAGAGCCGAGGGAACATGGACAAACTTGAAAATGAGAAAGGGAAAGAGGCCGCAGTCAATTACAAGTCCCGTCTGGTAGTTTGTGTCTACATTGATTTGCAGGGGACTAGGATCTCTGCCTCTCCCCAGTCCACCTAATTGCACTCACTCTGACCTGCTAATTACTTCACGAAGACCTAGCTGGTCTCACCTCAGTGCACTGCCTCCCTGTCTGGAGCTGTCTCTCTAAACCAACGTGGGAGGAAGGGAGGAGAGAGAACAAGCATGGATTAAGACTGCATGATGCGTGTCAGAGCAGGGGAGAGAGCGGAGATGTAGAGTGAAACAACAAGAGACAGACACAGCACGGAAACTGAGGTGTGTGTATTTGAGGTGGTTTGCAGAGGCTGTGAACTCAAGTGGAGGGCGTGCAGCAGTGCTAAGAGACTGCTGTTACTGTACTGTATATCACCTCAGCGCAGCGATGATGTGGGTGATGTTCATGGCTCTCACTGAGCTGCATACATAATTAAATGAATTGCTACTGATTAGATAATCACTCATAATCATGAAGATAATAGTGACAGTGGTGTTCGTCAGCTAACATACCTGATGGGATTAGCCCGAAGGCCCAGTTGGGTACGAGAATGCCAAAAGGGTTGTTTGTGCCTTTGTTGTCTTTCGACACCGGAGCTTTGTGTTCCTCCGACTTCGGGCTGATGCTTTTGAAAGGTGTCCACCGACTTCCAACCACGAAGGACTCAGTTACTGCAGACCTGGATTCCATTTCTGTGGCGCCAACGCTGGAGTCTGACGCGAAGGTGGTCAACGGAATGACACCCGTTGTCGTTTGAGCTCCGTCTCTGGGTGCTGGAGTCGTTTTCACTCTTTCTTCCTGAACCCATGAAATGGAAATAGATGACTCCTCAGTGTTGGCGTTCTCTGAGGAATTTTCAGTGGTGGTTGCTTTGGTGACAGGATCCGTCCTCTGTGTGTCTCTGGTTGTCGGAAGCTCCACTGTGGTCACGTCAGAGGTTGTCAGCACCTCCATTAGGGCTTCCGGTGTGGAAGTCATTGCCTCCTTTCTGTTGCTTTGCTTCCTAAAAAGAGGAGTGAAACCTGAATTTGAACTACTTTCCCCTCTTTGTGAAGAAGCAGAAGAGAGGTTGTCAGTGGGCCTGCGGATGTAGAGGATCTCTCCCCTGGCCTCCTCTGCTGTGCCTGAACCTTGCGGTGGAGTAGTGGGCTGTTGCACTAGCTGCCACTGGGACAGAGTAGTGTGCTCCGCCACAGTCACAAGCTCAGTCTGGCTTTGGATGAGTGACGACTTGGCTTCAGAACTCTGTTTGACAGCACTGCTGTCCAAGTTGTTGCTTTTCAATCCAAACCCACCAGGAAAGTTGTTACCGTCACTGCTCCCCTCTATCTCTTTCTCCTCCGCTGATGCAGTTCTGGGAGCTGATGGAGAGCTGGCATCTTCTCCTTCCTGGTCCCTCCCCTGGCCTGAATAGTTTTCCGGGTTGTCCTGTCGAAGTGAAGTGGGCAGGGTCATCACCTCGAGTGGCCCTGCTTTGGCTTCCATAGGCTCCCAGGTGGGACGTTTACCCACGTAGGCCACATTTCCTGGGGGGCCTAGTTTAGAGCCACGCATGGATTTGATGGCCCACTGAAAGCGGCTGCTTGGGGCGGGAGCAAAGGCTGGGCCTCTGGGACCCTGAGGACCGGATACGTTGACATGTTCACTGGGTGGTGATCTCTCGTTGGGACCCGATGTAATGAATCCTTAAGGGAACAAAGAGACAGAGTAGACTAATTAATAGTATACGATTCCATTCCGGGGGTGGAGAGGATTTAATTTTATGCATGTGGAATTAGCAATTAACGCTCAAGCCTGGCTTACATGAGACCCATATACAGTGACTCTTACAGGGTGCTTTATTTTAAAATGATAAAAACATTTGCTATGATAAGCAGTGTGAACACTGGCTTTCTCTCTGTGTGGATAATGTCACCGATTTGTTTTTAATACATATTTCCTTTTTCAACACTACAAACCGTTTTTTTTATTTGGAATAGTAAAGTTAATATACTTGACTCTGTGAAGAAAGCTTGCCATGGAACAGACAAATACCACTAGGTTTAAAACTCTACAAACTATTGAAACTTAACATTTTTTCTCTAAATCATTGTATTCATGACCAAAAAGGAAAAAAGACAAAGTTAAAAAACAACCCCCAAACGATGAAAATTTGATTCAAATATTTCCAAATCATGGTCGATACTAGAATGGATGGTGCGGAGGGACGGATGAAGGCATGACCTGCCCTACTCTGCCTTTGATTGGCTTACTTTGGTATTCCTATATCCTAACCGTAACCAATTCTCACTCCTCATGCTGATGCTAGACTTAACCCAACTAACCAACAAAGGCAATGAGTACCAGCCAATCAGCGTTCTGACCTGATCCAGTCTAACATCTGATCCTTACCATATTTCCTATAAAAATCACCTCAGTCTCAGCATTAAAGAAAAATCCAATTCAATGATACCATAAAAAACTAAATTGGTCCTTAAACTCAACAATAAAGCTGTCTCACTGCCCAACAACCTCCAGAAACTGTTGCACATTTTATTAAGTGAATGAATCATTTATTAATACATATTTTCTTGTAAATGCAGGAACTGTCACACACATAAATGTGATCATATGTTCCTTTTTTAAATTGGACTTTTCTTCCCTACAGGCTCCGTAGTAGAGCTGCAATTAACCTGAGTAATCTTTTTAGATCAAATGTGAATATGTTCTGGTTTCTTTAGTCCTCTATAACAGAAAACTGAATATCTTTCAGTAGTGGATATTTAAGGATGTCATCTGGAGCTTTATGAAACAGTGAAACATTTTTCACTCATACTATGCTTTATCAAGTTTGCTGAAGAAGATGTACATATGCAAATACAGTATAAAGACATTAAAATGTAACTAGGAGGTTAGGTAAAGGCCCCGTTTACACATACACGGTTATTTTAAAAAAACAGAGACATTTCGTTTGTGCCCTTTGTTTACATGCAAACGGAGAATTCGCCTCTGAAAACGATTCTTTTTAAAAACCTCGACCAGAGTGGAGATTTTGAAAATCTCCGGTTGCACGTTTGCATGCAAACACAGAAAAACAAAATTTGCATTTGCAGTATGCGCCAGAACTTGCACCAGCTGCGCGACCTATGTTTACATTTTAATTCGGATGTGGTGATCATGGATCATTGGCTAACGTGGGCTTGAGCTTCTCTATACACTGCCACCAACAGGTTTAGCTCTTGACAGCATATATACACTCGTTAGTGTAAATGAAAACAGACAGGTGTGCACAATGTTATTTTTGAAAACGGAGTGGCGAAATGTCCATTTATGAAAATAGCCGGCCACGTGTAAACGTAGCCTAAACTTCTCTTCTATGCTTCTGTTGTTTTAGGCTGTAGACAGACTGTACTTTTTGGTGAGTTGAAAGGAGCAGTTAACTGAAATTTACTGTAAGTTGGATGTTTGGGGTTTCTTTTCTCACCAGTGGAGCTGCTCAGTGTGACTACAAAGTTGCTAGAGTTTGCAGACAAAGATGGGAGCCATCCCTTGTGGGAGCCCATAAACACACACACACACACACACACACACACACACACACACACACACACACACACACACACACACACACACACACACACACACACACACACACACACACACACACACACACACACACACACACACACACACACACACACACACACACACACACACACACACACACACACACACACACACACACACTTTTCAAAGTAATTTCACACTTCTCTTGTCTGTCTCTGTTTTCTTATTCCCTGTGGATTATTTTACCCTAAACAGCGTCCTGCAGGAACACACTTTCCTGTGGTGAGAGAAGCCATGTGGAAAAAAGCAGGAGCACTTGCAACACGCTACGCAAATGACTTGCTCCACAACAAGCCCCCTCTAGACCCGTTCATTTAGATGAAGTGGCCCACTGTACCTTATCAGCTTACGGCTTTAAACCAGACACTGTCTACACCATCAATAATTTATTCTTTCTGCATGTGTGACTCGTGGCTGCTGTGGGTTTTTTTTGGGCTGCAGTGCAGTTGTGTTACTGAGAGGCCGAGCCAGTGTTGCTGCCATCATCATTGCTCAGTTCGGTTTTGCCCTCTTCAGTTCAGTTAACATTTCTGAAAAGTACAGCAATACAGCAGAGGGTGTGCAACACAACCCAGCGCAACAAATTACCATGAGAGAGAGAGAACATACACAAATATGTCCATGCATAAAATATTAAAATGTGTGTAAATTATTTAGAAAGTCCGCTGTTGCCTTATGCCCAAGTGAGGTTTATGAGCCTGAGGTTCATTTCCATAAGATCTGTGTAGGCTAGCGTAATTGTCCTATTAATAATCTAAATAGCTAATTACGTGCTTTTACTACACACACTGATGAAAGTGAGAATAATTAACCGCATTAATCAGGTTTGATCATCTATGTAATGGTCCATGTAATAAATAAAATGAGATAATTAAGCGTAGGTTTAAATGATTTAAGCATGGATTAAGTTCAGCTCTGACCAAATCTGTTTGTGGAAAAGCCACAGATCCGCACTGAAAAACAGCAAAACAAACTTATAATAAACCCCAGTTCAGATGGTAATTGTGTTCTCCCACTGTGAGTGGTGCTGCTGTGTCGACGCCACTTTACTGGAGTAAACGGGCTGAGAGAATCCCTCGGGTCAGGCAGACATGATATTAAATTGTGAGAGTGGAGGCTGACAATGAGAGAAACACAGAGAGAGAGCTGGCACCTCAGCCCATCTGCAGATATGGTGTCTAATAATAAAAAAGACTGAGGAGAAGTTATTGCAGGGCCATGTGAATCATGTCAGGAGCATCTACACTGAATGGCAGCGCATATAACCCACTGTCTTCTAGCACATAAATTCAGTCTCTGTGGTTGACTGGTGTGAATCGTTTCCTTGGCAGACATTCAGGACTTGCATGTTGAGCTTATTTAAATTCTACATGCGTTTATTGGAGGCAGATCGCTCCACTAGGGCTTAACAAAATAATATTTTATTAAATAAAATATTAAATATATTTTTATTTGCAGGGGAGATCATTTAAGTCATTGCTCTACATTCAGATGCCTTTTTCCAAAATTTCAGAATAATTTAAATTAACATTTTAATTTTTCTTGGATGTGTGCAGTCTGCAGTGCAATGCTTTGCACCCCCTCAATCAAAAAAGCAACATGGCACCATCGGTTACTGGGGAGCGTTGAGATCCAAGGGATAGCCTGCGGTGTGCAATAACAGAGTTAATGCAGCTCACTGATGCTTGTTTAAGAAGAGACATCAGTTGGGCAGCTTTCCATCACAGCAACATTAAAGAGAGAAACGACTTATTCTCACCCCCCTTTCTCTATGTTTCCCCTTTCTTCCCTCTTCCTCGCTCTACTCATCCCCCTCTTGTGTTGCTCATCCTCGCTGGAGTGATCATTACCGCCTACCTTCACAGAGCTCGGACCTAATTGGCAGAGACATAGAGGGAGGTGAGAGCGAACAGCACCGCAGCCCAACCTCCGCATTAATTGGATACGGCTTTGAATAATGCATGCAGACTAAAGCTTGGATTTTCATTAATACCATGGGGGTTGGCATTGGATTTCAGGTAGCACAGCACTGCGTATTTATATTAATAAAGCCGGCAATTGGTAGGTGAGAAAAGCCTTTCACCTTTATTGAATCATTTTTCAGGCTGTCTGTGGGAGAGTTTTAGTCTTTCTTTGTATCCTTCCTTTTAGCTGACGCCAAGGATATGTTACTTGTGGTGGCCATTAAAAGATAAGCTGCCTTCTTCCACCCAAGGCTGTGGTGCACTCTCTGCAAGCTATCCGGTACATTTCTCTACTTTTGGCCGATGATCCTTTTCTGAACTGGAATTTGGCTTCACTGCAGGTTACTCTTTCAGTAATTGGTCCAGCAACCTTGCAGTAACAAGCCATTCCTCTAATCTTTAGTCCACCTTTACAGCTGTACTTACAAACTCTAGGAAGGGGTTTGGTGCCAGGGTGCTTTCAAGAAGACATGAGCGGTGACCTGGTGACCTTTTCTGTCCATGGTTGTGTTGTACTGCACCATTCCTGAGGGTGATTCACTACACTGTGGATGTTAACTGTTTGACAGGGCCTTTCAGGTTCGTCGGGACACACACCGACTAACAAAGGCCTTCTCACACTCCCTAGAGCATTTATCTCTCTGTATCTGAACACAGGCTTCTTAAACTTCTATTCATGTCGGGTCAAGTTGCTTTATGTTTCCTCATCTGTTTAATATATTCTCCGCAGCTAATACCAGTCAATGTTTTAGCCCAATACTTTTCTGACTCCTAAAAATAAGCTGTAATCTATGATGCACGTCTGCTTTGTTCAAAACAAAACATTACATATGCAAGCAAACCCTTAGCTTGTACTCTTTCTGACAGCCTGTACTGTAGACAAAGCACTCTGTCAATAAATATAAGAATGGAGGCAGAACAGTCTCCACTCCAACATTTTGCATTACTGTACGTGGTATGCCCCTTTTGTTTGCTTGCAATTACTGTTTAATTAAATCAACAGCGATACTTCAAATTGCCCTGCGGAGGAATATATTATAGCATACTCGAGGGAAAAGAAGAGTGGAATAGAGACGGAGACAAATTAAAAAGCATGACAAGAACAGATCCTATATTTACCAACAACATTTAAACGCACGGGGCCTCTATTTGAAATAGAACAGTGTAAGTTCGATTTCATAGTGGGTTTGATAGTGGGTTATTAGGCTTAAGGTTATGTTAAAGGTAAATACAGATAGAGATACAGAAATAAAGTCGATGTTGAGCTCATACCGTTACCACTGGATGGAGGATTGTCAGCAGATGTGCTGGAGGCTCGTTCTCCTGGCTGAGTAGTGGTGTCATTTTGCGCTGTGCTTTGGACTGCAGGCACTAATCGGATTAGTGGCATCACCTCTTTCTCTTGTTCAGACAGACCTGCTTCTGGATTCTGTAGTCCACTAGTAGGAGTCCTGAAGGAAAAACTACCACTCCTGTGCTCCATAATGGCATTGTCCATGCTGCCCTTGTTTCCACTTGGCTTTGATATACTGACATTTCTGCCGGATGCTTCTCTCTGAGTCTGGTTTTCTCCTGCTTTTACCTCAAGCTCTGAAGGTCCATTTTCCGTCCCCTCCGGCCCGTCACCTCCTCTCCAGTACCTAAAGGGCCTCATCAGAGTGTTAACAAACTCAGACAACACGCTGTTACTAGTCTGAGGCTCGGGAGTGGAAGAAGCCATGGAGGATAATGTTGGGTTGTCAGATGAGCCTAAATAGCCACCATCTTCTTCTTCATGAGCAGAACCTCCATGGCTCTCCAGGCTCTCGAGGTCAGAAAGGCCCATGGTGTTGCTACTCTTTGGGCCCTCAGACTCATCCTCGCTGAGTCCATTCTGTTTTTGATCCCAGTCCTCCTCTGGCCTGAGGTGGATGACTACGTGCTCTTCAGAGATCTCAGAGGAGTTGTTGATCTCAGCAGTGGAGTGGACACCTGCATTGTACAAGTCAACCAAGCCGGTCCAGGTGGAAGTCTTGGAAATAGGGGCACTACGCTGAACTTCAGTAACTGAGGAGATGGCCTCTGCTGCTGGGTTAGGGACCTGGTACAAAGCTTGTGCCTCTGCAGCCTGGACCTCCGCTAACTGGTGCCCTGCAACACACAACAGTCACATTTCATAAAAAAAGCAACAGCACTGTTTTTCACTTGACCTGCTTTAACACTGAACCATACTTTACCTTTCTCTTTCCATTGCGGTGAAAGTTATTGCTACTCAAACAAGATTCTGTTTTTTTTTGCCTACAACCAAATCCAGCAATTTTTCAAATGAACAAATATGCATATGTTGTGTTCATGCCGTATTAATGAGATTGTATCAACAAAATTATTTAAATGAACGAAATAAATGCTATTACACAAAACATATTACCATTTTTATCTACTTTTAGCTTTCTGAAATACATGATATTGTTTTAAATATTAATGAAAATGTGATTTGTTGGTGCAATGTAGGGGTTCATCAGCTGTTTGTTATGACAAATGCTCTGCTGCTTTGCTCTCATGCTGCTCTTGTTTACTTACAATGATTGGGTTATGTAGATGTTTCACTTCAATGAAAGTTTCACAAGCTGACATTGTGACAAATACAAATGTCACTTTTGTTTTCCTATCTTTGGAAATACAACAGATGTCAGAAATCAGAGTGCTACAATCAAAGGATGCCCAAAAACAAAAATAATCAAAATCATAGGTTTGATAATACACAATATGAATCAACAGAAAGTGGTGTGAAGTCAATCCACAGTGACGATGAAACCAACTTATTCCAGTCTCAGTTGGCACATGATAAGAGACAAGGTCAGACACAGAGTCACTGGAAACCTCGGTTGGACTTGTTTATGCTCTCGCTCTTTCTATCTGTCTTCCTTTCTATCTTTCTTTTTGTCTCTGTATCTCTTCTTGTTGCACTCTCTCTCTGGCTTCACGACACACACAATTTACACGCCCTCCAATCCATCGGGGGGGGGGGGGGGGGCAGAAATGTCACACTATCACTTCACAACTACTTCATGTGTGACACAAACATGTCGTGCTAATTAAAAACCAGAATGGAAAGCAACTCCCGAGGCCCCTCTGTCGTTGCCATGGCAATTACCACAATGATGGTGCATGAAGTTTATCCTCACAGAGCCGTACCTCGGTAGCAGTAGGCGTCGTACAGGGCCGTGGTATCGGGGAAGCCGGTGCGGTCCGGGTTGTTGTAGACGGTCCGCACTCCGGGCTCGTCTCCTCCGCAGTTCTTCCGTGGAACGTTGATAGGGTAGCGCGCACTGCCATCAGCAAGCCAGCCGGGGTCACACTGGTCCAGGCCGGCCTGCCAGGCGAGGTAGAGCTGCCCCACAGTGGCCAGCTGCGCTCCCAGGGAATGGCAGTGGGTGGAGGCTGTGGCCAGGCTCAACTTCTCCAGCACTGTGGAGTGGAAGACTTCACCTGAGAGGAGGAGAAGGGAAATAGAGACTAGGGCTTCAGTTTAGTGTATTACAATGCGTGGTTGAGGGAAATTGTATCCCTCTGACTAAATCTTTGTTAAGGCAGCATATGATTATGGGTTTTTAGTTTTGAAGTCTGTTTGTACAAAGTGATGAAACTACATTTGAGCCTGTGTATGCTTTATGTTTTGTGTGTCTTCTGTTACTTAAAAAACAATAAAGTTGTTCTGCTTTGCCAACTTCAAGGTGCAGACTTGAAGTAGTGGGATAAAATGAGTTTTACTTACTATGCAGAAGATTACACATTCTTTTTTTGCATAAAAGCAATAAAAAACATAACTTGTTCAAAGAAGAGAGACTGTATAAAGACAGTTCTTTGAATACGAAGTAGTTGCAAAGAGGGATCTAAGAGAAAGACGAAAATAAAGTGCAACTACGACTGAAGGTGAAGAAGAAAGGAGAAGCTGAAGAGATGGGGTTGATGTGGATAAAATAGTGATGCAAAAATATGGCCTTAGCAAGCCAGACAGGGAGAGCTCAAGACGACCGCCATGTCTACGAAGCACAAATAAAATTGTAGGATCAAAGAATCCCCTAGCAGTTAAGTGTTTTATGAAAGAAATATGAGGTGGAGGAGTGGACAGTAAGAATGAGCGAAGATTAAGTTTGATATGAGGATTCAGGAGATTTATGCCAAGAGTAAAGAATGATGTTGCTGATTTATTGAGAGGGGGAGGTAAAAAGTGAAGATGCGGCAAAAGTGAGTAATGTGTGAGAAGAAGGATAGACGCTGACAGAGATATTTATTGGAAGGCTGGTGAAGAGTTGCTATTTAAATCTCATTTAAGATGAAATAAAAAAGAAATTATAGCAGAGTGAAAAACTTCAAGTTAAATGGTAAAGTCATTTTTCTGCATACTGTTTTACTAAAACTCTTGTTAAGAATTTGACTTAATTACTTCCGATACAGTAAACCAAACCATGCTGAAATGTATATATGTGTACTAATATATAAAGACAGAGAGATTTAAAGGTCCCATATTGTAAATTTTCGGAGGTGCTATATAAATACTGTGAAAGTTTCAGAACACTCAATCCACAGAGAAATACACACAGCCTGTGTTCAGAAACCGTGTCTTTAGACGAACCGTCAGGACTTCTGTTCAGTTTTGATGTCACTATACTAAATATAGGTAGAAAGTGCCAATACAGTGCCAATTCCAGTCATTCCCCGGGTGCAGTAACTATGCAGAGAAAAACCCGTATATGCTGACCAATCAGAGCTGACTTGGCTTTTCGGGAGGGGGTCTTAAAGAGACAGGCGCTAAAATGTAGTGTTTCAGATAAATGGTGAATACAGTTATATTCAGGCAGTATCAGAAGAAAAAAAAAATCTGTTTTTTGAACATTAAAGCTAAGTGTAAACATGTTCTATCCATGAATGAAAAGACGGATAATATGGGACCTTTAATTGTACCAAAGTTTGTTGCTTTACATGGTTATGTATTAAACAACAGAGCTAATAATTAAGCTTCTACTGTAGTTGCTGGTTTTATTTTGGTTTTACAGAATGAAATACCGGCTTCTGTCACTGGAATGATACGTCACTAAGGTCAAAAAAGGCAAAAGGTTGGCTTTTCTGTGTTACAACTTATGGAGGTCCCCAAGGAATGAGGCATCGAAGGTGTGCCGATCACAAAACACATCATCCATCGAATTTCGTTTTGTTGTTTGGTGAATTAGGGATAGTGAAAATGTGCTCGTAATATTGTTTGCAGCACAGTCAGGCTTATGTAGAGTAATACATTAAAAGATGTAGTGCCAAAGGAAAGGGCTGTCTGACGGCCATGTAAAGTGGTGAAAATATTCTAAATATGGCAAACACTTATACTGATTTTTACAGGCAAGCAAGACTGAAGTACGTTTTGCCAATGCCCATGTCCACAGGAGCTTCTGTTGTCTGATTCTCTAAGCTGTAGCTAACACTGAACGGTGAAAGACACAGGCCCCGAAGGTCAGAACAGCCAGGCTTAAGTACAGAGGGAAAATCCTGATACAGGCAAAAGTCACAGCAGCTGGCTTGATGTAGTGATGAGGGAGTAGCATTTAGTCATACTTATCCCAAGATATTTGAGTGAATTGATCAGTGTCATGCTTATCAAGATATACAGTGAATATGCTGAAGATACACAATGTCTCTGTGTGTTTCCGCGGGTAAACATACTGCATGTCCAGATATAGAACTTCTGCATGACGAGGAGGAGGGAAAGAATGTGTTTGTTCTGTGTTTTGAGGCCCAAACATGTCAATTGTAATTTTGCCACCACACTACGTGTCAGCTAGCAATGTGAGTTTGATTAAAGACAATTATCTGCTCATCATTTCAATCAGGTTGTTATTTTCACTGAATTAAACTGTAAACTGCTGGATACAAAGTCTACAGGTGGTCATGCAGTCGTTCCTTCTCAGCATCTCAGTCGCGGTACAGAGTGTTCATAACTATAAATAGCTCTCGTACGGTACCTCCTACTTCTATTATGCTTAATAACAGTTGCGGTCTGACCACCTCATAACAAGTGACCCAGATAGACTAACCCCTGTAGTGTGTCTGATTGTGGCGATAATAAAAACTGCTGCGCTCATGATTGTTTGGAATATGCAAATATAATAAACCCCTAACAATATCCGTCCACTGCCTCAGACTTTATTATGATGTGAATGTGCAGTATTAAGACTACGACCCATCACCCTCGACAAGGAAATGATACCCAGCTCCCCACAGCAGGGAGTATGTAGAGATGATAATAACCCTCTCCGTCTGGAACCTATGAAATGATATGCTATATATGAGTGGCAGAGGAGTTCACTTCATTAATGTCAAATATGTGAGGAGCATCTAAAAGGAGTAGCCAAAGCCAACCAAGATATTCAGTTGCCCACTGAATTCATTTTTTAACAACATTGATTACATTCAAATTTAGGTTTCCATCCTCCTGAACCAGAGGATGTAGAAACCATAACCTCCCATGTATGTTCAACATTGTTTAGCTTTGGTGGTGTTTTTATGGCTCTGGACTTTTATGTTGACCGTGCCCAGGAGCAAATTTAACCAGGGTTTGATGAGTGCTGGCAACTATTTGATTGGATCTATCACCTCATTTGTCACTATCATAATCTGAAAATAAATTTGGTGTCCCTCGGGTCATGCAGTGACTGTTGTGTGTGAGTTTAATGCAGGTAAGCTAAGGCTACTGCAGTTTGAATTGTTTTGGACAAATGCACAGAAAGTTAAGGACATGTTTTATTATTACCATTCTCTGCTGTGTAGTGTTGGGGGACGGAGGTGGATGATGAGTATGATGATGATGATCAATGAATCAGGCAATGGGGGATGTACTGTAAGCCCCACAACTAAACAAATGGGTGTATGTGCTGTGAAATGGTGATATGAGTATGACTATTGAAAACCTGTAAGCCTCATCGTTGTGGGCATGATATGGGCATGTAAAATTTTGGCATATTACCGTCACCAACTCAGCCGGTGGGTGTTTAGTGTGCTGTGAGTATGGTCAATTACAACTCCCATCATATTGGGCATATACTGTAGAGTAAACTAGGCTCCACTGTAATGTCAGAAGATGCAACAATATTAATCATATTTCATATTGGTGCGTTGCACATTGTGTTGTGTATAATGTCATTCTTGTTTAGTTTCACTGTGGTTTTCAGGGGGAGGTCTTTTTTCCTCCCCTTGACCTCCTGTCTTTCTATACCATGTACATGACACCATGCTAACAAACTGAGACTAAAGCTACGTATGAAGGAACAGCATTGTTCTTGATAAAAAACAATATGCTACCCCTTAGCTGCAGCTTACGTATGAACACAGAAACTGCCTGTGGTATGGCAAGGCGAAAAGTGGAAGTTTTGTGATAGCACTGCTGACCCACTTAGCTTATACCTGCAGGTGGTTGTAACATGACAGTTGGACTCTTTCTCTCCCTCTCATGTCGACGACCTCTCCTTTCTTACTGCCCTCTTCCTTTCTGTGCTAAGAGAGTGTTAAGTCCTGGGGACAGTGTTCTCGCACTGCACACCCACGGCTTAGGGAACCCATGCATGACTAAACCCAAATTTATGGTTGAAGCTCCTGACTCCTACCTTGAAGCTGCTTAGCAAAGCAGTAGACATCAAACAGCTCATCAGGGGACCTATCGCCGTAGTTACGGACTCCAGGTGAGTCCTCGCGATCGCCATAGCAACCAGGCCGAGGCGACTGGATGGGATACCTGCAGAGAAAACCAAGAGGCAGGGACGGAGGAAGTAAGAGAGAATAAGAGAGGGAGATTAATATAGCCTGGCCACGAAAAAGGCAGCCACAGACAAACTTGGCTCCCTCAGGATGAATCCGCATTCACACGCATACAATATAAGATGAAAAAGGAACTACACCATTATCATCCACTGCCCTGGATACAATGAGTTTAAGTATATCTGCCTCCCAGAGATTAGCCAAATATATTACCCAAAGAATAACGAAAAGTAAACACATAAATATCCTCCCAAGAAACTGCCTGAAATCGCACAGTGGTTATACAGTGACATTCATTACATGTCACAACAACCCCAGGACAACAATTGCAAAGCACATAATACATACAATATCTTGCTTACTTTAATTATCATGCCCTCCGTGTGACTTATACGAAAAAATTACCCTAACATTTTACGTAAAATCTTTTGGAAATGTGTTTACTGCTCTGGAAATATAATGATTCCAGTAATGCTTCAGCTTTAGAGAGAGAGAGAGAGAGAAAGAGGGAGAGGAGGGAAGTCAAGGAGAGGTTAAAGGAATCAGGAATTCCTTCAGTGGTTTGGCATGCCTGTGGAGCTGAGAAGCAACGATCTATATTCAGGCTCCAACTGAGCAATTATTCCACGAGAACATTGATTCCAGCAGCACCAGGGCACAGGCAAAGAGGCTGATTAAAAGATTATGCTGGGCATACAGGGACTTATGAAGTAGTGAGATCAGACATGCAGACAAATGCACAAACACACACTTTCAAACATACATGTACAGAATACACACATGGCTGCACATAACCATGAACCTGCAGTGCTCTCCCTATGCAGTGACCTGTTTTCATCAGAGTAAAACAAGAGAACTAAGTCCTGTACTGTCTCTGGCTTCAGCCTCTTTCTTTCTGCTTGGTGGCTGATGAAGCGATGCCTGATGTCTGTATTTTTCCACCGCATTAATTGGACACCTTCCTTCTGGCTGATGTGCAGTCGGAGCCTCCAGGATCTGGACCAATTAAATAACTCCCAAGTGAAAACAACAGGAGTGTAGGATGGAAGAAGAGAAAGATATGGGAGCAGGAAGCCCCGCCGCACAAAGGTTGTGAAAAACTGCCGGGAAGACGACAGTCAATCTGCTCGACTATTGTAGCGACAGCAATTTTAAATTAAAATGTTGATATGAAAAGTTCTGTTGACAGACAAGCTCTGAATGATAATGTTACGAGGGACTTTATTGAAGGTGGCGGGCTGAAGCACATGCAGCAGCCTGACAGACAGCTCAGAGGGGGCAGATGTAGTTAACAGCCTTTCCAGTGTGCAAACAAGCAATTAGGTCCAATTAAATGTAGCAGTTTTTGTGTTTATATAAACTCCACAAAGATAAAAATGACTTTCCGCTTGCCTTCACACTTCTACAGCGCGCACTTCATCAAGTTCTCTGTTTTTAGGTATATTTTTAGCAACATAGTGCATTTATATCTGTTACATTGTTTGATACAATGTTTGATCATGTGGCAAATGATTAAAACTATTAGGCTTGATAGGATAGAGATTTCTGCACTGCTACTTTAAAGGGGGGGATATTATGCTCAATTACAGGTTAATACTAGTATTGTGGGCTTCTACTTTAATGTTTAAAAAACACATCGTTTTCCTCATGCTGTCTTTCTGAATATACTGTTATTTACTCTTAAAAACAATACAAACTAGTCCGTTATAGCACCGGGACTTCAAGATGCATTCAGGTGCACCTCAGAGAAATTTTAACTGTTGTTTTCCAGTACACTTTCTTTTCTGTTCCAGTACTCTGGTGTGCAGCTTGTTCATTTTTTTGTGTGTGCTTATATGTGACTATTCTTCTTTTTCAGGGCAGGGTATTCAGATGTACCTGCCATGGTTGTGATAATCAGGGGCTATAGAAGTAATGTTATGTCCCTGAAGCTCACATTTGGTTGGCTTTTTCTCAGCTATCATTAAATCCGGGGAATGATCTCACAGCATTTTAAAATGCACAGGTCAACATTTCTACTCTCCTCATAATTGTGTTCAATGCTGCCAGTATCAATTACACTGCACTGTATCACAATAGAAACCATAGCGACAGTAATGAGTGTCCTCTTGAGAGTTATTCCAGCGGCATTAAAATAAAGCTTTTTGAAAACCTCACCGCACAGTCTGGTCTGACAGCCAGCCGGCATCACAGTTGTCATATCCATCAGCAAAGGTAGCCTGCAGCTGGCCTGGTGTTGCGATGACAGCTGAGTTCTCCACACACACTCTCTTGGCATCGACGAAGGACAGGGCGTAGCGGTCATGAGGGGCCCGGTAGTGAAATACCACACCTGGAGCACAAAGAGATACAGCATGTGATAGCAAGTAGGGAGGACACTCCAGAAACTAATCACACGAATTAACGATTTCTGGGTCACAGAAATATTTATGAACAGCAACCTTGACCCATTAACACTTGTTCATGTACGCGATCACAGATAGATAAACACAGAGCCCTCTAGACAACCACATCATGTACTGACATTGTTCCATCTGTGTAGGAGGAAACAACGGCATTCAGGTTTAATCTGTGTACGTGAGTCTCATTTACATCAGACAGTCGGTCGGCTTTTCATTAGAGAAAATAGATGTTGCCCTTGGGTAAAATGTATGACAAACAGTGGTGATGTTTTTTGCTGCTTTTACAGTACACACAAAATGTCCTCCTGCTGCTGCTGCCACCACCCTAGTGATGAAAGACAAAGACGGCAAACAGAAAGATAAAGAAACACTGCCATTTAAGGAAATACATATATTGCATGCATCATATTTGAACCACAGAGAAAGGGAAAGGAATACAAAATAGTGAGGGAAAAAAAGTCTGCTGGGAACAAAGTGTGACACAATTCCCTTAGCTGTAAAAGGGGCAAATATTCAACTTAAATGGAAAAGGAATAGCTTCAGAAGTGTCCATCTAATGTTAACCTCACCTCCCACCTCTGCCTGCCATTCATGCAGTGCTGCTCCCCTGAGGAGAATCCAGCGACATGAAAGCCAGTGGGCGTCTTGCTACTAACACAGCCCTTTATCTTCGCTGGCTTTGTCTGGGAGATTGACAGAGATTCCTATGAGATGGAGGTCTGCATGGCAATTTGAGCATTAGCACTCCAGGCTATGGCCGAAGAAAGCAAGCAGGACTATGTGTGTGTGTTTGTGTGTCACTCACACACACAAACCTGCGGGTACAGTTCCCACAATACCGACAGCATCCCATCTAGCCATTCTGCCACCTGGGTCTTATTTTCCTTTTTTTGCTCTGTTTCTTTTCTCCTAATTTCTCCTAGTTTTCTCCTTGGAGGATGTGGGATCTTGTCCAAACAGAGATGCTAGCTTCTTGGTAATTGTTACACTAGAGAAACAAATGGGTTTCCTATCAGTATTGGTATACCCAGTCCTATTCCACATGAGGGTTGAAAGCCCAATACCTCATGCCTCTATTTTTACCCTCTGCATCTTCACACATCTCCACAGACTCTTCAGAGAGAGGAATAGGAAGGCACCATTTGTTAGTTGGCCATATGCTTTATGACTGTATGCTGCCCTAGTTATAGCACAGTTGAGCAGTTGATGTCCCTTGGCAATATTGCTACAAGTTAAGTACACTACACTGCGTTGAAACATATGGAGGTCCCCAAGGAGGCATCAGAGGTGTACCGATCACAAAACACATCATCCATCGAATTTCATTTTGTTGTTTGGTGAATGAGGAATAGCGAAAATGCGCTCATAATTTTGTTTGCAGCACAGCTTATGTTTAGTAATACATTAAAAGATGTAGTGCCAAAGGAAAGGGCTGTCTGACGGCCATGTTAAGTGGTAAAAATGTTCTAAATATAGCAAACACTTCTACTGATTTTTACAGGCAAGCCTTTTTGAAGGTGACTGAAGTACATTATGCCGATGCCCACGTCCAAGGCAGCATCTGTGTCGGGACTCTTGTCTGATTCTCTAAACTGGAGGCATGCTAACAGAAATCTACTGTAGCTAACACTCCGACTATGAATAAATACCTCTTGAAAATCTCCTTCAAAAAAAACGACCTGTTACTTTAACAATCGACAACTCTGTTCCGTTTTGTGTTCATATCTTTAAGAAAGTGGTGAGGAGGAATAACGGTGCAACACTCCCATCTTGAACAGGCTGTGGAAAAGGGGCGGGAGTCGGTCTGAACCTGCACTTCAGGTCCCATGTAGGACACTCGGGGGAGCTGTCAGTGCAGAAAGATAAATAACATGCTAAAACTATCTTGTGCAGAAGTTGTATAAACAATTACAATATGTTTCTCACCATACCCAGTGCTGATACACCATTTATGGTCCTCACACCACTTAATGGTGGACATCTCACCACAGACATACAGAGGCACTGTTCTCTAATTGGTGAGAAAAAGCCAACTGACCAGTCAATATGTGCCAAGAGAAAGACAGAAAATGGAAACTAAACAAGGGGGGGAAGACAGAGGCAGCAGGGGAGAAATTAAGAAAGAGATAGAAAGGACATCTCATGAGGGCTTAGGCACACGCAAATGACTCTATGAGAAGAGCAGTGTGGATTAATATGATATTGATATAGCTGAGCAGTATCAATACCTGCTAATTAATACGTTAAGCACTCAGTAGAATTAGTTTGAGGACGGCAGTGGTCTGCCATGTAGCGTGACTGCCAATTAAGCCTAAGCCCTGGAGATGGCTAGTCCTCTCTGGCTACATAATTGGTTTCTCTTTGAAGGAGTGTTTTTCATTGCGTGTCAATCGATTGGCCCATTGGGGGGATGATGCAGGGTCTAAAAGCATTGTGACAAGGGTCTTGCTTACTAAATGTAGACTGATCTTATGGAAAAAGATGAGGTGTTCCGCTTGTTTGAGAAAACCAGATAGAATCCTTAAAATGGGGAAATTATAAAGACATTATAGTCTGTCCAACCACACACACACTTATGCATGCTTGCATATATTCCTATCTGAGCAACTGTGCATGGTAATGGGGAGTTGGAGGCTGTCTGTGTTACTCTCAGTGACAGAAGATGCAGCATGTTGTGTCTGGGTAAAAAATTAGGCTACTGGGCCTTTTGGAGCTGATGTTAGCAACACTAGCATGGATTTGTCGAAGCATTGCGTGATTCCCTGCAGTCATTATGAAAATAGCTTGTTATTAAAAATAGTGAGTGACCTGGAAAGAATCTGATGAAAGCTCTGCAGCTAAAATACCCTGACAAAGTAATTATGGTTCGACTACACTGAGCTACCTCGAGGTACTCCGGTAATTCCGCAAATACGGGTGTCCTGGATACAGATAATGCGGTGACTGATTTGCCCATTTAGTTAAGCCAGGGAGAGACATACAAAGCACTTGGAGTAACACCATTTGACAAAAACGTACACTGGTGCTGTGTTCCTATCTTATTGGTTTCATTAGGCTGCATGAACAGCACCTGAGTGGCCCAGGTCAATGATGTTTAATGTGCTCTAGTTCCCTCTCCTTTTCCACATCATCATACACTCGACAGTGAAGACAGAGAACAACCCAGGGTCTAATGGCTGTATTAGCCTGACATGAAAAACAGGGTCATTATTATTCGTGCTGGCAGACCTTGAGAGCCATGAGAGAGCTGTACACAACTAAAGAGAGGAGTGCTGATACTGTGTGTAAGGGAAAACATGCATAATGCCTATGACATTAAAGGGGGTACTTACTGTGTATATCGTCAATTTATGGTTGTATTATTTTTTTGGAAGCAGATGATACTGAATGGCAGAAATAATCAGGTTTATGAGGGCGGTAGTGGATTCTTGCTTGCTCTTTCTCTCCCTATTCCAATAACGCTTTAGTGGTGTGACTGTCCAGTGTTAATATGAGTGTAAAACACATTACAATATTGAGCTATCAGATTGAAATTCAGCTTTGGGTGCTAACTTGCTAAATAATGACAGAACTCAGACTAAACTTTCATTAATTCAGAACCCATCTTGGTCATTGTTGCTATCTTTGTCCTTCAGCTCACACACTGAAAGACTCTCCATAGCTACTTCCCCAAGGAATATTTAAAATGGTCTTCATAAACAGGCAGATTAAGTGTTTTCTGTGTACACATCTTTAATATGCCTGAAATGCATAGTCTGGTTGTGGTTTAAACAATATATATTTCATGGTAACTGGTCAAATATTGCTTATTTGCAATGGACCTCGTCCTTTCAATAAAGGTTAATCTTTGCAATTCATTTGTTACTTGATACTAACTGTGAGTCATATTTATCACTGCAAATGTGAAGCTTTATGCATTGGGGATAGGCTGAATAGATGTAGGGTTCTCTCAATTGTTTTTATGTTTAGTAAAAAATGAAATAATTCTCAAGAACATCTTCTGGGAAATGTACTAGCTGACTTACATATTTCTTCATAATGTGAACCAAATGTACTGATACCTCTAGGTCCTTATACATACATCTGTAATACATTAGACATATTTATTTAGCCAAACTAGCATGAGGCTAGGTTTTCTCTAGCAAGACATTTCCCACCCCAAGTGTGACTTCAAATCAAAATGGCTGCCTTAATCAGAATCTTTTTATTTACCTGTAACCTCCAGGGGAACTGTGTCCTGCTCATCGCTGATGCCCACCACGACCTCACAGCGGTACAGACCAGAGTCGCTAGAACGTAACCCTGACAGAGCAAGGCTGGCGTTGTAGCGGTTCTCATTGTAACCAGGCAGCGTTACACGACCCTGGAAGGCCTTCTTCACCTGAGAGAAGAGAGAGAGGGGAGAGACAACTAGAACACAGCTGAGCCATTCTTTCCATTTTCTCACCAAACACCAAACATTTCCAAGTGGTCCCCATCAGCCTTTATTGTACCTTGACCACATTGTCTTTGGCCACCAGGACTGACTGTTCCTTCTGCAGGCCGTCAGAGCCTCTCTGACCCCAAACTTTGGTCCACTTGATCCTAGGGGGCTCATGGGATGAACTGGCACTAGGGCGTAGGGTGAAGAGGCAGGGGAGGAGAACGGTTTTGGATAGCTCCTCACTAATGGTCTGATGGGTCACCTTTCGCATATTCACCACAGTGTCGGCGTTGGTTACGCCTGAGTAGAGCAGAGGAGGAGAGAAGAGGAGAGGAGAGGAGAAGATAGGACAATCAATGCCATCTTGTAAATTAAGCCACAGGACGCTATTTCTCATTACACTGAAAGGACGTTAGTTAATTGCTTCTTGTAGGAGAAAACATGCACGCCTCCCAGGTTCTTTTGTTCCATCAGATCCTCCTGGTTGAGGAATAAAAGGGAAGAAACAGAGGCTTATTCTGGCTTCCTGATTATCGGTCATTGATCCAGCAAACCATTACTGTGCTACCTGAACAGTGGGAGGCAGGGTTACACTGTGGAGGGGAGGATATCAAAAGTCCTTTTGTGAGCCATACATCAAACCTGGATGTGCATTATGGGATCAATATCAACCACCTCTTTGCAGCTTAACACACCGCCACCATAGAGATAAAAAATATTACTTTTATCAGAACAACTGTTGACGGAGAGAAAGGGTATTATTATGTGCGGTCAACTCATTTTACACTGGTAGAGTCCCATCATACATTATCATTATAGTCTAATCCTGTGTCACCTTGCCTAATAAGACAGAGGTGGTTCATTTACATTGCAGAAGGGAATGCGAATTCCACTGTTACAAAACAGTAATATATAAGGTTTACCTATAAAGTGTTGTGACAGACATTACAATTTACATGTTTTGGGCTTTAAAACACAGGACAAACGCATTCTTTCTCTCCTGTGATGCAGAAGTTCTTTATCTGGACATGCAGCATGCTCTGGAAACACACACAGAGATGTACATCTCTGGATAAGTATGATTCAAAGTATATCTTGTGATATACACATGACACTGCTCTTTTGTCCTATTCTGCGATATAAGTGTGACTAATGTACTGCGTTACCATGTACACCACCCAGCTTATATTCTGTATTTAAAGTGATCTGCCCTCAGCTCTGCGTCTATCTCTCTTTCAGCCTATGCGGCATGCGTACCGTAGACAACCTTTTTCTGCAGAAAAATACTTAAAATAAAACTAAAGAGAAAAGCCAACCTTCTTTGGTGTCTAATCTTTGTTGACAGACTTCTTCCACAACAGCTTTAAGCCCGATCTGATTCTTTTCTAGCTCTGGTATCAGTCACTATTCTTTAATACTCTGTCACTAATAAGAATGCTGGCAAAGCATGTCATAATGTCTCATGTAATTTGCATCAAAGCTCAGCATCAATGCATGCATTTTCAATCAGCTAGACACTTTTAGCCACAAAAGCAGCATTACCAGAGGGATAGCAACGACTGGCTGTCAGTCAGTCTACGACTTTGGTCCGGACTTAAATAGTCTGTTATACAGACTACGTTGAAATTTTGTAAAGACGTTCATGCTCCCCAGAGGATGAATATTAGCACCTTTGGTGGTCTTCTGTGACTGCCCAGTGTTAATATTACTGCAGCTATCAGGTTGAAATTCCGCTATGGGTGCTAACTTGCTAAATAATGACAGGACTTAGACTAAACTTTTATTAATTCAGAACCCATCTTGGTCATTGTTGCTATCTTTGTCCTTCAGCTCACACACTGAAAGACTCTCCATAGCTACTTCCCCAAGGAATATTTTAAATGGTCTCCTCTCTCTTAACAGGCAGATTAAATGTTTTCATGTGTACACATCTTTAATATGCCCTAAATGCATAGTCTGGTTGTGGTTTAAACAATATATATTTCATGGTAACTGGTCATCCTAAATTGGTTTATTTGCAATGCACCTCTTCCTTTCAATAAAGTTTAGCCTTTGCAATTCATTTGTTACTTGATACTAACTGTAAGTGATATTTATCACTGCAAATGTGAAGCATTATGCATTGGGGATAGGCTGAATAGATGTAGGGTTCTCTCAATTGTTTTTATGTTTAGTAAAAAATTAAATAATGCTAAAGAGCAACTCCTGGGAAATGTACTAGCTGACTTACATATTTCCTCATAATGTGAACTAAATGTACTGATACCTCTAGGTCCTTATACATAGATTTGTAATACATTAGACATTCGGCTAGGTTTTCTCTAGCATGACATTTCCCACCCCAAGACTTTCAAATGGCTGCCTTAATCAGAAACTTTTTATTCCCCTACAAACTCCAGGGGAACTGTGTCCTGCTCATCACTGATGCCCACCACGACCTCACAGCGGTACAGACCAGAGTCACTAGAACGTAGCCCTGACAGAGCAAGGCTGGTGTTGTAGTGGTTCTCACTTAATTTTCCTCTTGTGCCAATAAGATGATGAAATGAAAAAAAAAAAAAAATCAAAGAACAGAAAGAGGCTCTTTCTGGGTGAGCAGAAAGGTTGAACGGTGGAGAAAATGAGCTTATTGATTTCTTTTCACCAGTGCCAGTTTCCACTGCACACTTTGTGTGTGTCCTGCTTTACTCCTGTCTGATTGGATACATGTTAAAACGCTACACACTACAGGGGCATCCCCTCCTGTCTGTAATTAAATGGCAGATTGGTGGAACAATGTTTTTCCAGCGGTCACAGGCGCACCGCTGCGCGAGTTGCTCAACCTCTCTGTCCTTCTCTCTGCTTTGTCATTGTGCTCCCCATCTGCTGCCATTCTCTTTCTCCTCTTCCTCCCCCACCGTACGACCACCTGCCAGCTTTTGGATGAGCATTTCAATTCTGATCAAATCTGTAATTTTGTTTTATCTTCAGCCTATAGAAAAAGAGATACAGTGATTTTGATTTACTTTCAAGATTAGATTTTTCCCTCAGCGATGCAGAGAAAATCCCCTTCATAATTCATATCTTTGATTGCCAATTTTGTAGTGTACATACAATTTTGTACATACTGTATACGGTGTGTGTTTATGTGTGTGTGCACTGGAATGCTCTCACAAGAGAAAACATCTCATCTGTCATTCGTTATTCATGGAGCGCCAAAAGCCCACCCTCCACATACACATAAACACACCTACACACACACCCATCTTTGAAGCCACCATTTTTCATTCCTTACTGGATGGGTAATGTGACTTTGAGCACACACAAATAGCAGACACGTGGATTGCTGTCATTGCTCATTCCTGCAGCTGTTATGCTGTTGCAGAGGCTCAAGCTAAGAGGCTGAGTGCCTCTACCCTGATAGCTTAACATCAGCGCTCCCATCACATTTTCTCCTCCCCGCAGACTCATGAACACACATAAACACCCACTTCTTCCCCTTCTGCCAGTGACATCATCTTAGACAAGCGCTACTTGTTCAACTTCCCCACCAACTAATCTATGTTGCTCTGCATGGCAGCATCAAACTGAATTTACGCTCTGAAATGGCCTCTCGTTTTGCACTCGAGAGGAGTTTTGCCTGTTGAGTGAAGTCACCTGTGAAACAAAATGCATAAGGCTTTCAGAGGCAGAGGGATAAGATGAGAGGGAAAGGGAGGTGAGGAATAAACAAGTAAAGCAGTGTGTGTCGCAAACAATGATGATCCTTATCTGATTTGTTTCCCTTGTGTATAAGAAAAAAAAAACATCTTAAAAGGAATAGTTCAACCTTTTGGGAAACACGCTTATTCATATTTAAATGCATAGAAATAGAAGCAGAAAGGAGCGGAGGTCATTTTTATGTGTATCGCTACCATTGCTGTTGTAACTTCTGTATAAACTTTGCTATAAACTAACTGGTGGCAAGTCCCGGAGGTGAGGTTTTGCAGTAAAGGTCAACCAGAGCGGTAAAATTTGACATTTTCATGCTTCATCCACATACTCTTGTGAGTTGAATTACAACTTTATTTCGGCTCGTTTTGTTCTGTAACTACAGTTAGCAAGCTAGCCAACTAGCCAGTCGTCCCCTGGTTTGCTGGTTCTACCCTGCTTTCATGTGGGCTGGGTCCACGGTCCGTTGTCGCTGGGTTTAACAGGGCCTCCGCCTCACTACCCTCAATCACGTCTCCCAAGCTCCGTCCACTCTCCACTCCTCCTCCTGTTGAGCTGCGACACACTTTACGACCCCACTGACGTATGTTGTCACCATGACGACTAAAAACAATCATCAAATGACCACAGAAAACAGTTCAGTGTCCCTTCTACTCATGTTATTTCTATGGTTAAAGGAGATGGTTGATATCTCTGTATCGGTTCATTATATTCAGAAAGCCTGTCTGAAGATAACAAAATCCACCCACAAGCACCTCTAAAGTCCACTAATTGCCTTTTTTTGTACAATTTAAGAGCAGGGCTAGCTGTTTCCACCTGTTTCCACTTTGCATGCTAAGCTTCGTATTTATCATTCGAGACTGGAAACAATCTTCTCAGCTAACTCTGGTTAGAGTGAATCAGCGTATTCATCGAAAAGTTAAAATATAGTCTTACAGTCAAGGTTACTTTCCTACTGCTATCTTTGCAAAGAATCATTTGATATCATGTCATTTATTATTTTTGAGAGGGCAGGTCTAACAGTGTATATCTCGCAGGATTGAAATGACTTATTTAATTAACAAAGGTACTCCAAATACTTATGTGACTGCAAGTTAAAATGACAATTTTGTGAGTTACACAAAATTGTCAACTGAAGTGGCTCTCTCAACACAGTTTGTGGTCCTCAAACTCTGGAATGGGAGGAGGTGTACAGGAAAATTGATTCACCTTTGAATTTGTTTTACTTGAGCAGCTTTTCTCTCATACTGACAGAGAAAAAATCCTCTATGCTACGGAAAAAAGATGAACAAACACAATTGACTCCAGCATAACGCAGTGTGGGATTGTGAGTGGTGGAAGGAGGCAAGTGGGGGGAAATACATAAACAAAAAAAGCTGGAGGCTTGTGTAACGGGGAAATTGGAGTGATGTGATGTGGAAAACTGGTAAAAAGGATGTGATGGAAAAAGTAGAGATGCACTTTTGTGATTCAGCGGGAGGTGTCTTAAGACTGACATAGGGACATATTGATGCTTCACACACACGCACGCACGCACGCACGCACGCACGCACGCACGCACGCACGCACGCACGCACGCACGCACGCACACACGCACACACACACACACACACACACACACACACACACACACACCTCTCACACACACACACACACACACACACACACACACACACACCTCTCTCACTCAAAGAGGCTATCAGTTCCCCCTCCCTGCTGTCACTCTCTTTGCTTTATCCCCCTCAAGGATGTGGCACTCATCTTTGTTTACCACCCACTCACACATGTGCCCCTCCCCTTCAAAGCACACACAAACACACACACCTCGACGCACATAGAGTAATGTGCGGCCCCAGAAGACAATCAAACTGCAATTTCTGAAGCACCTTGCCGAGAGCTTGCTGGAGACAAAAAGAGGCAAATTTATTCTTCGGCTAAGAGGCATCAATAATGTTTAATCTGCTTGCCAGTTTCCTCCCAGGTTCCACCTGGATAAGCACCATTTGGGTAACATTAAGCTACTTATGCTGCCAATAGCCAGACGGTGCCACAAATGAAGCCAACCAAGCTTTACAATGAAAATCTCATTCACATTCTCTCTCCCTCCTTTCACTCTTTCTGTCCACCTTATTTGGACAAATGTTTCTCTTTGTTTCCTGGCTGGTGCTGTAATTTTCCCAACTAAATCAAATTAGTTCAACTGCGGATCAAAGCCTAAATTACAACTTGAAAGACACCAGGTGAAAACAAAAATAAAAAAGCATGCTTTCTTCCCCCCGTGGTAATGAATGTAAACTAGTTAGGGGCCCCATTGCCATTGCTATATCAAATCTGCATTTAGATTGAAGTGTTATCACAAGCTTAACCCCCGAGAGGCTGTCTTTTGTTTGGATATCTATCCGTGTTTCATATTGCTCCTTGTCACCCATTTCTAAACAAAGCTCACCAGGCTGTTGTGTGATAAAAAGGAGAGGAAATACTGAAGCTGAATGTCAATACAAAGTGCTCAGCATGTGTACTTGGTAAAACTCATTACATAGTAAAGTCCAAGTCGGTGTAATGAGACTTGTTAAATGTTAACAGGCCATCTTTTACCGCGCCCCGTGTCTTTATCTCTGTGAGTGTTTAGAAGGGCAGGGTGTGAGGGGACACACCACCCACCCCCTCCTGGAAGCTTCCACTTCCACAACGTCTTTCACATAGTGCCCGGGTTTTCTTATTTTCTTTCTGCTGGTTCACAGTGGCAGCTACGTGATCATCACCGTTGGCCCATCTGTCTCCGCTTTAGAGATGCTCCTCGAATTATTAAACTCAGTCGGAGGGCCTTTATGTAGCTGGCACAGAGCTGCGCAAAGACACAGGGTGGGTGGTAATGGCATTTGCAGTGTAATGTTGAGCACAATTGCAAACGTCATTCCTCGTTCTCTCACTCTCTTCCTTCTTTCTCCCCCTGCCTTTCCGAGGTCCCTGCAATGGGTTTTCCTATTGATAAAGGCCCTTTTGTCTTTGATTTGATTATATCAGAATCGTCAGCGTGCCAGTCAAGCTACCGGGACTGATCGGGTGCATCCTCTCCTGTCGGCGCTACTCCACTCCTGCTGCCTGCGTGTCAGCTATGTGTGTGTTTGTGCAGAAGTGTGTAGGTCATAAATCATGAGAGATGAGCTGTCTGACAGAAGCTTTCCGCTATTAGCTGATCACTGTGTTAAGAAATGACAGCTGATACAACACGAACAACTGGGCTGCAGCAGGCCTGGGTCAAATTGTTTTTGTATTTCTCAGAGTTGGCTTCGGTGGATATGGTTTAACGCATAAATGCAGTACAGGAGAGGATGTTTAAATGGATTTATTTGTCATGCTTTTACACGGCCATAATTGAACTACATTGAAAGTTGCCTGTAAACAACTATGCAATTAAGTATGAGGAAATAGTGTCAATGTTTATTATTCTCTTCATTTTTGCTACACTAGTATCAAATTATATTGCGCTTATTACTACTCCTTTATTTAAGTAAAATTAGTAATACTACAGGAGAGAAATCTGAAATAAAAGGTTCCAAGCGTTCAAATATTAAACGGAAAAGGATTCAGGATCTCCCATTTCAGAGTGTTATATTATAGTATTGGACCATTATTATTGATACTTTAAGACATAGGGAACATTTTAATATTGTAGCTAGAAGAACATGAGTAAATTTTATATACTATTCAACATTTTTTCATGAACAGGTTTGTAGGAAATCGTAGGAAAAGTTATGCACAGAAATTCGCAAACGCTGCACGAAAAAAGACGCTGTCGGTCCTGGAAGAGATGCTGACAGACCGGAAAAGACGCTGACTGGAAGTCGGCCGCTAAAAGCCGCCACCAGACCAGAAGTGGTTTGAGACAACAACAGACCAAAAAAACCTCAAATGACCGATTTTATCCAAAAGGTGAAGGTTAGGGTTAGGCATGAAAACCACTTTGTTAGGATTAGAACCATAGACTGTAAATAAAAATGGACGTAGCCTTTCTGTCTGGCTAACATTTACTGAATTAGCCCTATTAGCACCACCGTCCAGGAGCAAGACTAACAGATGACGTTATAAGATAAACAGAGGTGGGAGTCAATGTTGAGATTTTTTCAAGACCGGGAGGGAACAGGAATCATCTCTTTTTTATTTCCCGTGTCTCTAGCAGAGATTTCACCGGCTCCACATGCAAGTACAGGCACTCCTGTGTCAGTCTAGTGGAATACACACCGGCTCCAGGAGTAAAGTGCAGGCGGGCAGCATTTATGATAACACAGTACCAAACCCATAGACTGTAAAACACCGACCCTCACAGGCAAAATCCTCCCACTGAACCACAAAAGCATGAAAAGCACTTGGTTAGGATTAGAACAAACTAATAATGCTTATAGATCAACCACCACCGAGGAACCAAAACCTGCGCCCCCCGGGTGAAAGTCCAGTGTTTTAGGACCAATCCACCACCCAAACCTACCTCCTCCATATGCGGCCACTCGCTGTTTTGTACTGCGTCACATGTTATAAATACGTTGCATTCACACGCAATAAATACGTGAAACCAACACAAATTACTGCGCATAACTTTTAGTTGGTATACGAGACCATCCTGTACTGTCAGGTATTTCATATTTTATTTGATAATCAAATATTTTGTATGCACAATTGAAATCTGTAATGTAACTAGTAACTTGTAACTAGTAACTACAAACATCAAAAGAATGTAGTAAAGTAAAAAGTATTTACTATATATATATATTTTTCAGTGAAATGTGGTGGACCTAGTTAAACCTTGGTTTCCACCTCTGCTTTCCAGGAACTTCCTAGAGTTTTATATCAGCTTCTTTCTGAGAAATTGAATGAAAGTGAAAATGTTTCTAGCTTTACCCCCAAAACAAGTATTCACATTCACACTACTGTACTGTACTGTACTGTAAGTTAGATGATCTTCTTCAACATCTAAAGGAAATATTACAAACCGAAGATGAAATGAAGTGTGAACAAACTTTTTGGATGCAGTGAGAAGAAGTTGAATCATCGTCTGATATGAATAAAACATCTCAAGGAGAGCAGCAGCAAGTGTGGGTTTGTTAGAGTGCAAGCCGGTGGTCTGAAAAAACTGTTGTTTTTATTGTTTTGTTGCGGGATGTGGAGAAATGCATCCTTTTAACAAGACCTTGGATGATGCACAGAGACAAATGGAGAAAACATAGGCAACGGAGAAAATAACACAACATGAGCAGAGGTGGCTCTTAAACGCTGATACGTTATCGCTTAGGAAACGTGAGAGAAAGATGCTAAGGCTGAGACTGCCCCGACCAATCCCCAGGAATGATAACCATGGCAACAGAGGCACCGCAAATGAAAAAAAGAGGGAAAGAGCTTCTGATCAGGGCAATAAACACAAACAAACACACACACACACACACACACGCACACACACACACACACACACACACACACACACACACACACACACACACACACACACACACACACACACACACACACACACACACACACACACACACACACACACACACACACACACACACACACACACACACACACACACACACACACACACACACACACACACACACACACACACACACACGCACGCACACACACACTTAACTATGTGCTTTGGGGGTGGCCTCTTCAAAGACCAGATCTAAGGCTATGCACTATATAATGCAAATTGAATGAGGGGGGAACTGGTTTCCTCCTTCTTTTTCCACTGTGTTTGATCACTAGTCTGTGTTTCACTGCAGTGCAGCCGCTTTTCCCCTGCAGGAAGTACGCACATACTAAAATATGCAAAGATACACACACACACAAATGAAGACACTTAAAGTCACAATCAGATGTACACACCAGCTGTACCAAGACACTCCTAATCGACATTTCCGGTGTGTGTGTCTGTGTCCTTGTGTGTCTGTGTCAATGTTTGTCTGTGCACATCCATGTTGCTTGTCTAGGCACAGCAGGTCTGCCAGGCGGACATCACGCAGAGTTTGGAAATGATGTCTCCATGCTGACATTTTCTTGCATTAGATCTTCACGCCGAAAACATCCCTCCAACTCTCAGCGGCTCCCCTCTTTTCTACTGTGCTCAACTCAACGATTTCCATCTTTTCTCGTCCTTTCTCACTCCTTACTTTTCTTATATTTTCAAGGGTTTCCTAGTCTAAATTGTATCAGCCTAATAGCCTGTGAAAAAAAACTATGACGAAATGTCTCACTTAATGACTTGCATGCACCTGCAGAATCACATACTATATGGTAAGCTGAAGTTAATGTAACATTATGAAGGACTGTGGATATGGATATAATATTGGCTGTATTTCCTGTTTATCTGCCATCGGTAGGAATGAGTGGCTGTGAACTATCCACATCTTCTCATAGATGTTTGGCAAATACATAAAAGTGAATTTTACTGCATCAGTATTATCAGAATCTTTAGCTGCTTGTGTCCAAACCCATTTATTAAATAGAGCTTTAGTAAAAATTAGAGTGAATCTAACCTCTGAATCTGATCACACGGCTCTAAAGCGGGAGAGCGCAGGTAACTGAAATAATAGGGAGCAATTACCACGGTATAATTGTGTGTTCTCAGCAAAGTCAATTATAGAGGCAGTGCGACTACATACAAAGTCAACACGTGATTAGACGGCAATTTGCTGGCAGCGAAAATTGAAAATTGAAAATCTTTCGACTTGAACAAAAACGGCATGCGTGTCCTGGGGCTTTGTACATTTGCTTCATAAGGGATATAAATACACTAATACTCAAATATGACTAAACAACATATATAACAACAAGAGATTAATATTTAAAACTATATCAAAATAAGGTGTCAAAAATAACACTGGCAATTCATCTCCCTTCTTGGTGTTTAGGTTTATTTGTTCCCCAATTCCTCCATCATCATCATCCCTTTGTGACGCAGACTGCCTCTTCAAGTCTCCTCAAGTCTCCTCATCCTCTCTTGGTGACAAATATTAACCATCTCACTGCAGCTTTCTCCCTACCAGGGCCATGTCAGGCTTCACAGGAACTCCCCGCAGGCTGCTGCCGTGACTAATTTTGCACCCTCTGAAGCATAATGATGCATTTATCTCATGTGGCATGCAGCCAACATTTTAAAATTCATACACACAAATACAGGTCCAGGAGTGCTTGTAGAAAAGTACAGGCACGCTCACACTATCATCAACACACACACACACGCATGCACGTGCACACACACACACACACACACACACACACACACACACACACACACACACACACACACACACACACACACACACACACACACACACACACACACACACACACACACACACACACACACACACACACACACACACACACACACACACACACACACACACACACACACACACACACACACACACACGTAATGCAAAAGGCTCACCCCTAATCTGTCCTACCCCCCCACGTCCCACCCTCTTTCCAATCTGTGGGCTGTCAAGCAAAGTGTCACGGGGTGAGCTTTAGTGCCAACCCTCCCTGTAGTCCTCTACCTCCCATTGAGAATTCCCAGAGTCCCTCAGCAAAAAAAAACCTGCAAAATGCAGGAATGGAAAGAGAGACAGTGAAAACAGCGACGTTAATGCTCTAAAAAACTTAACTCCTCCAAAGCAGAGGCAGGGAGGATCTATTTGCATGTGCCTGTGTGGGCCACAATGCATTCAGCTTGGCAAGTTGGCTGCATAAACTACCTAGCAGATGTAACCTAAGGGTTTCCGCACAAACATAAACACACAAAGAAAAAGACAAAGGAGCTGGCTCCATTTTCATCATCTCTCGGCCTGCGAATCTGAGCCCTGAGTCACAGAAAGGCCCCGCTGCCAGGTCTGTTACCTCCGCAGAAGGCAGCACCAATACAATACAGAGAGAGGAGCAGACGGCAGGGGAGGCCACCGAGAGCACTGTGGGGGCGTGCAGTCTGTCCCACATAAGCACAAACACATGCATATACACACAGATACATAGCACGGGAGTATGAAAACAGTATAGAGGCGGCAGAGAAGAGTTCAGGGATGTGAATGTTTGTATTGTATGCTCTTTCCTGAAGAGCTCTGTGGAATACAGATAAAACTGCCAAATAAACAGATACGGAGGCTGTTGAGTGACCAGAGCAGACATACAGATAAACAGAAATGCGTGCAACATTTTTATAATATTTATTTAAGTCGCTATATGAGAATCCGTAAAAAGATTATCCAAACAAATGCAAAATGTTGAGTCTTTCTCCAGAGTTTGGGTAACTTGCTGACACATAATAAGAAGATTAAGATCCTAAACTCCAACTTTTCCAGCCGAGTCAGAGTCAAATTTAAATGGGCTCTGAAAATACATTCTATGTATCAGAAATAAATATTGGAGATTTAACAAAATATCAAAAACGTTCTTCTAATGAGGATGAGGATCGAGGGTTTTATCTCATTTTTTTTTTACATCTCATCTTTTCACTCCTTCTTGAAAGTGCTGTCAAGGTAATTATGAGCTGATGCAACAAGAGGAATAAGTGGGCTAGAGGCTAAGCTGTGAAGGTCTGCCAAGTGCTGAAGATACGAAAAGTGTTACGGAGATAAAAAAGGAAGCAATGGACAGACTAACAGGCAAAAAATGTAAATGTGACTGAGGAGACTGAACAAGTTATTCTCATGACTCTACAGATTATTGCTGCTGTGGGCAACTGATCACAAACTGTGACCATTCATTCGTGGTTAAGTGTGACACACAAACTCACTCATAAATGCTCATTTGTTTGTCATTGGGCTTCGTAGTTTTAGCCATTGTGAGCTTTAATAATTGTGCAGAAAAGTGGGTAATTTGCAGTGATGGAATACGTACAAAGTTGTAAAAAAAAAACCTCATTACAAGTAGGAGTCCTGCATTTCTTTACTTAAGTAAAAGCAGGTAATTTGCCACTCTGTCTGATATATGATGATATACAAGAAAACTCATCTATATAAATCCTCTTGTAACTGGTTGAGTTTGAACTAGTTTTATTTTTTTTATATACAGTTAGCTAGTCTCTTGCAGCAGTCTAGCGCTTAGCACTTTAATCCTATGTGCAATCCAAGAGTTTGCTCCTCCTATTGCTCTCTGCTCGCTCTTACTGCTTGTTTTAATTCACTGTTTCATGCTCGATTGTCTTATGCTTGAATTTATTCTTTTTTGTTTTTAATTCCCTGTTTTTATTGCACTATGGCCCCGGGGGCACAATGTTTTGTGCTTGAAACAAAACTTGGTTCCCAAACTAGAGGCCAGGCCTTTGGATTTTTTGTTTTTTTAATGTGGCAATCTTTGCTTTTTGTTAAATAATAGAATTTTGACCTCTTTGGGCCTCCATAAGTTATTGAAATGAAACCATGTGAGAAGTTTAGAGGGGAAAGGTTTCTGATGGAACTGCTAACAAGCTGAAAAAGGAGCATTGTGTCTGTAGGCTAATTTTCTGATGTAAAAGTTTCATCCAAAAAGTAACTTGTAACAATATCTGGTAAATAAATGAAGTGGTGCAAAAAGTGCATATATATTCTCTAAAATGGAGTGGTGTAAAAGTAAAAAGATGCAAATTGGAAATACTCAAGTAATATTCAAGTTCCTTTAATAATAAATTGAACTGGTCTAGAAACGCAGAGGCTGTCTACAAAAAGGTCCAAAGTCGACTCTTCTTCCTGAGGAGGCCGAGGTCCTTTAACATGTGCCGGACGATGCTAAGGATGTTTCATGAGTCTGTTGGGGTCAGTGCGATCTTCTTTGCTGTCACATGCTGGGGCAGTGGGCTGAAGGTCGCAGACACCAACAGACTGAACAAACTGATCGGGAGGACCGGTGATGTCCTGGGGGAGGAGCTGGACACCCTGACGACCGTGGCAGAGAGGAGGATGCTGTCCAGGCTCCGGTCTATCCTGGACAATGTCTCCCACCCTCTCTACGACAGACTGGCACAGCAGAGGACTCCTTGCACCCAGATGCACCACAGAGCGCCACAGGAAATCTTTCCTGCCTGTGGTCATTAAACTATACAGCGCGTCCTTGGAGAGTCTGTCACCTCCTCTCTGTAAATCGGACTCAATCATAAACAATCTGTCATCCTCACAGGTAGCCTGAACCTTAGCAACTTTTACAGATGCTGTTAAGTTCACAGCACTCTGATTTTCCAACACCTGTCATATTGTATTACCAGATGGTGAACATTACCGAAAGCACTTAACATAGAGCAGCATACTCCATGCTCATTTTTTTGCATGATGTAATGTTTTTAAATGGAAAGTACTTTTATTTTTGTATGATGTAATATTTATTCTCTGTACTGAATCATAACATTCGGTGTCTCCTTTGTGGATTTGCTGCTGATGAAACTGAGCTGTTAAGCTAACTCCGAAACAGCCAATGACTCTCTGTTGTCCTTATTAAATAAACAAATAAATAAATTAATTAAATTAAGTGTTGCAGGCTAAGTTTTAACCTCTAAAGAGCACATATAGCATGCAAGCTGATACCTGAGACTTGAATTATTCTGCACAAATACAACAGTTGAATACGTTTCCAGAAGATGTTATATCAATGTTTTCCTTCAGCTCTTGGCTGAAAGTATAAATGAGGATGTTTGTGTGCTGTTTGGCCTCAGGGAGATGATGTGTGTTGTGCTTATCTTTGATTGGAAGGACATGATGATGATGATGGTGATGATGATTACCTTTATTACACATTACTCTGCCTCTCATCAAGTCCCTCTTCTTCCATCCATTCTCTACAACCAGGTTTTTAAGCAGATATATTCATCCCAGTTTAATTGCACTGGGGACATCATTCATCACATCCTGTACATTGAAGTTAGTATGAGTAAAGAGGTGGATCCAAACTCAAAGGTCGGACCCGTAGAGGGTTTTTGGAAGGAGATCAACACTAATAATGGTGACTATGAATCATGCGGCAGATTGCCTGCGCACAGAATCTGATACATTAGAGGTCATAACTCCAGGAAGTACTCATGGGCTTCATTTCAACTGGTGAAACTAATGAAAGACAGCGGTAAGAGGTTTGTCTGTGCACATGATTTTATGGAGTCATCTACTGCATACACAGTAAGCCAGGTGACGGGGACTGCCTACAGTCTAATGAGGACTCACCACAGCCCACAGTTTGAAGCAGAAGGAGGGCCAGCAGGGGCTGCAGTCCACACACAGGCAGTACGCCCTGCATCCTGCTGCACCTGGAGACAGAGATGAAGAGAGAGGGAAGGATTGTGAGTACACAGAGGAAAGTGAAAGCAACACTTTGCCCTTGTGAGGCTTGTCTGATACACACTGTATGTCTGGATGAGTCACCGGTTGCACTCCCTTTTCATAGGATTTTTTTCTTTTCTCTCAGCAAGGGCCTCGGGATAGAGGGCAGTCAATTCATTCTTCGTTATAATTGACTGTTTCATAATGTGTCGGTGATAAAGTCTAGCTGTGATTAAAGGCTTTTAATGGTTAGACAAATAAACTTGACTTGATGTGACCATCGTGTTTAATCTTTCTCAAGTACAATAAAGACATTATCTTTACACTTCACAGACAAGTATTGCCCATTATTGAAATTTTAAAAGGCTTTATCGTCTATTGTCTTTACTTGTATTTGTATTCAGGGTCACAGGGTGGTCAAACCTATCCCAGCATGCAGTGGAGAGAAGGCTGAGAAAAACGAGACTTCCTGTAGTAGACTGGAAACTTTCCCAGGTTCTCCAAAATCACCTGGCTTGCATGGTTACATTGCTTTAATGTTAAAAAACACCTGAATATACATGTATATACCTCTGTCTGCACCCTCCGTTTTAGCGCCTGTCTCTTTAAGCCTCCCTCCTGAAAAACCCCAGTCTGCTCTGATTGGTCAGTAATGTCTGGTGTTCTACATGTGCACTCTTGGCATCTCTGCGCCATCACTGCAGCCGGGGAATGACTGTAACGACACTGTAGTGGCACCTTCTACCGCTATATAGTATAGTCTTGACATCACAACCTTACAGAAATCCTGACGGATCATTTAAAGGCACAGTTTCTGAATACAGCTGTGTGCATTTCTCTGTTGATTGAGAGTTTTGAGATGTTCACAGTATTTATATAGCACCTTGTTCTGCTTCATAATCAAAGAAAAATCTCACTTTTTATCAAATGGGACATTTCTTGACTAAAGTACCGCCAACGTAAAGGTTAGATTTTGGATATGAGAGCTGGTGCTATCAATGTTTGAGACAAAATTCAATATACAGTTTACCTGGTAAATAAAAGCTTGTTTGTTGAAACACGGTGTGGGATTAACAGAGAACAGACAGCTCAGCTGTGTGCAGAAAAACAAGATATTTTTTGGGCAAAAACACAGCACAACAGGGACAGATATACTGGTGCATTTCAACAATAGCAGCAGCCCGTTAAGGTTCCCTCTGGTTCCCTGGTTGCACACGGCACGCTGAAAAATATCAAAGCGGCAGAGACACTGTCACATTTAAAGCAGAAAAATATCTATTTGAGAGCCAGGTTGAAAGGAGCCGTCCATGACATGTCTGCATAGGTTTATGTGAACATATCTTATTTTTACACACACACACACACACACACACACACACACACACACACACACACACACTTGGTTTTCCCTTAAATTCTTCAAGGGAAGTGACTTCCTTTGATGCAACAAAAAACGATCGTGAAGTGACTATCTCAGTGTACATCGTGGAGCTGGAATTATTATTATTATTTTATCAAAATGTCTTTAGTGTACAACCCTTCAGTTTTATCTACACAGCTGTCTGAGTGCTTACAGCAGCCAAGAGCAAGCGAACAAGGCTGAAGTCATTTCCCTTACTTTTAAATCTCTGCGTCACTTTAAGTATATTTGACTATCGGCTAATATGTGTGTCACAAAAGCCAGGGGATAGAGACCATATGCGATAGGTCAGCCCCTGTTGTTGAGCCTGAGAAACCCTGAGTGTACTGTAAATAATGAATATCCCATCTCTGGACATGCGGCGGGCCGAGCAGGGCCTGAGGGCAGGAGATGGGCTGGAGGGGGGGCGGGGGGGGTGGTGGTGGCATCTGGTAGTGGAGATGCTGGACACAGATAGCCAGTGTCAGTTACAGCAGTGCTGGTCGATCTGACTCATTCTCAGAGGTATAGCCAAGGACAAAAACACTGACCTCGTACCAATTACCTCTGGTGTGCAACGGCTGAATGGAAGCTCATTTAAGAGACTCTAGATGTTTGGTGTAGATTCATATTATTTGTGACAGATAAAAGTCACATGAATTCACAATTAATTTAGCCCTTTTAAGGGGTACATCTGAACTACTAGTTGCTTTAATAGCGTATTTTGTTCGTATGCTTTTTGAGCAACATCTTGGATCATATTTCTACATCTAAGACTTCTGGTGCAGTACTTGTATACAGGTGAGATATTGCAATAATGGGCCATTTAGGGGGAGAGTTCTTTTAGGACCCCTGTGAGCCTCTTTTCATCCACCTTTCTTGTAAAGAAAAAGCCGGTCACCTCTATAGAGAGCTTCACCAAATTGGACAGAAATTGAAAGGTGGGATGTTTTTACTGTATGGTTGCACTGAGGGTGACACATTGGCCCTTTAAGGGTGATCATGCTGTATAAAAATAAAGAACTGCTGTCTTCACAGAAGCATTTTCTGCCAAAGTTGGTGGTTGATGTTTTTCTAAGGCTTCAATAAGTTAGCTTCAAAAAGGCTTTATACTTATCCTACTATGTTATACGCACTTGAATGCAGCTTGAAAGCAGGCTCTTAATTGCTACTGAAGGCTAAGATTACTCAAGAAGACAAGCAAGCGTCTCATAGCATGCTTAAACCACTGGCTTACATGAAACCATTGGCTTCAAAGGTAGCGTTGGAATAAACCCTACATACATTCATTCGTCAAAAAGTCCCTTTTATGTAAAACTGAATGTTTGAATGGGTTGTTTTTACAAAACTTCTGTAGAAATATATCCAAAATCTACAGTATATCTGGGATATTACGCTTATTTTGCAACCACATTTCAAACCTTTGGAGCTGAATCCTTTATAATGTTTTGCTTTTAGCAGGGAATAAATAGGACTATTTTACAACTGAACTCTCTGGCAAATGATTCACATCATCAAATTCATGGGGGCAGCCCTAATTAGTGAGAAGATGCAATGCAACAGACTTGATATCAAAGTAGATAAATCTTGTTTATTAAAAAAGAAGCTAAGTGACAGTTTGGGTGTGCTATGGCAACAACTGCATGTACCGGCTTGGTGATTGTTTAAGTCAGTTTGATTTTGTCATACCTTCTCTCAATTTCTCTCTCTTGAGGTCATCAATAGCAGCTACTCATGTGTGCTCCCAGGGCCAGAGCTGTGTTTACTGTGACCGTGCTAGTACACTTCTCCCTTTTACTTTCTGCACCCATCATTTCTCAAGAACACTCTGCTATTGATCGCTCCTTCTCTTTTTTCCGTTACTTTCTTTTGCCTCCTCTTACATGTACTTTAGTGAGTTAAAAGTGCAACAGCAGATAAGCTTTTATTTGTTGTTTTTTTTCTTACCATGAAAGGTTAAAGGGGCCATGACAGGCTCGGACCCCTGTGTTGACACGTCTGTGCCTTTCTTCCTATTTTGATGCAATGTTATCTTTCCACAACTCATGCAGTTACAAGAATTCTCAGAGTAACTTTTAGTGTGTGTGTGTGTGTGTGTGCATGTGCGTGTGTGTGTGTGCGTGTGCGTGTGCGTGTGCATGTGCGTGTGTACGTGTGTGTGCGTGTGTGTGTGTGTGTGTGTGTGTGTGTGTGTGTGTGTGATTGCATGGGGCAGACAACATGCTGTGAATGTCCTTTCAAGACATCAGCTTGCTTGAGTCAGACCTGACATTACACACCCACATAGGGTCTAAATTCAGCTGCTGACACGAGAGCCTGTCCACGGTTTGCAGAATGCACTTTCCATTGGATGTATTCAGTATGGATGGGCTTTGACATTCGCTAAATCCTGTCCCCGAACAGCGAATGCCCAATCATAGCTTTGCAACCAACTCAGCATGGCATGCCTGTCAAGATTTGGCCTTTTTCCCCACATGCTGAAGCAGTGTGCAGCGTGTAATAGAGCAATACTTGGTATCTCAAGAGTTTGGGAGATGAGGTCTTTTTGGTCCCCCCCCCCCATGTTCTGAGGAAAAATTAATGTTTTTGTCAATGTAGTCTGGTGGCTTTGAGGAGATCATAGATAACAGCTACAATTCCCTCTGCATTAACTCAAACAGGGCTGTCTGAGGGGTAAGGTAAAGGTAAAGTGGTGAAAATATTCTAAATATAGCATACAGTTAAGCTGAAATTGATGTTTTTAAGGTGGCTAAAATATGTTAAGCTGCTGCCACATCCACAGAAATATATTTCTTAAATTCTGTGCCTGTCCTTGTGCCAACTTCTCCAAATTAGGGACGTGCCTGTTTATGGTTTGTGTTTACACACCATCGACTGGAAAGTAGTAAAAGCAGTAATAATGAATATTAAAGCAGGAGCTGAACCACTGTGTTGTCTGTCACAATGTTGCGCCTTATCAGCTTTTAAGGATACTGACTTTTTGCCTGGAAATGTAGCTTCAGCTTCAGTGTTATAGCATTTCATCACGTATGTAGCCATCATTTGCGTATTTAAGGCCTGAATCATCTGTAAACATTACAAAGACACGGTCATCCACGGTCATCGCTAGAAATGAGAAGCCTGTTTTTGTTCAAATCCATGTGAAATTTAAGGGTGTTTTCACAACTATAGCATTAGCTCCGAATCAGTTCATGAGTTTGCTACGATAGGTAAGCTGCTACAATTTGCATACTCTGCCGCATCGCAGATTGAAAAGCATACCCTACTACAGGATCTGTTTAGCTCAAACTTGTCCACGTGGTGGTTGGGTTGGTTGAGGTCGAATCACATTCTCACCACAAAGGAAGCATTCTGAAGCGTACCAGAATTCATTTGTATTTCAGTCCGGCTGCTTTGGTCTGCACCCAAGTACCTGAGTTTCACAAGGCAGGGGAAAGAGTTTCAAGTGGTGAATTTGACATCATGGCAAATCTGCACATGTGCCATGCAGGAACGGGCTTAGCAACATTAAATGAGGTGGGTTAGGCACTGTCTGTCGATTTTTATTGACTTCTTCGACCATTTAGTGCTGTTTATAAATAAACTCCCCCCGTCGTACCTGCGTTAACTCCTACTGAGAGTCAATATGAGCACTCCTGCTGCGTGTGTAATACCAGCCGCAAAGATCCCGCCAGATCTCAACATGTCAGATTAGCGCACAGTTCTCAACTCAGCCTGTCACAGATACTGTGGCAGACAGACTGGGAGACAGACAGTTACAGACAGAAAGGCAGAAAAAAAGATAGATATATGCTGAACAAATCTACAGAGCCGAGCTGACGCAAGTTTAAGTCTTTCTCTAAAGACTTTTATAGGACCCACCTCAGCCTTTCATGGAGAAATCTGGTCTGACCCATCTATCATCTCATCTAAACCTCACCTTTCACATCATTCTGCCTGTCTGTATTCGGGCAAATGTAGCTGCCAATCTGCAGCTACCGCCATCTGTATCCATGACTCACAATTTCGTATGTGTTTGTTCTTCCGTTCTTTTATTTCCTTTCCTTTTCTCAAATTGTCCCGTCACTCTTTCCTCACCATGGTGCATTATTAAGAGGGCTCATTAATCACTCAGGCTGCCTGTCTGTCACTCCATCACTGCACACTGCTGTTGTTCCTGCAGCACACACGCACACACAAACACACACACACTCTCTTTCATACACACAATAGTGATGGTTTCACAGGGGGGTTACTCCCTTCAATGTCTGTGTATAAGTCCCTTGGAGTGAAAAATGGGGCTAGCTGACAAATGACTGTTTGCCTCGGGGAGGATATGACCAAGGTTTTAGAACCTGACACCGTTTTATACATAAATGGCTTTGGCGGTTCACATTTTCTATACCAACAGGGCCGGTTCTGTGTTTTCACCTGTCTTATAGCATACATCATCATGGTTGGTTTCTTTTGTTGCTTGGGAGTTTCTGTACAATATTAAAGCACTGGCTGAGTGAGCAGCTATATTCCAGCTTTTGAAACCTGTATGAAGTGGAACAGCAGGACACAAGATGAGAAAGAGCTGGCTGTGCAAGAGACAATTCAGATGAGTCACTGATAACTCACTGAACTACTCAATTACAATCCAGACAGAGATAGGAATAAAGGTGTTGGGATGAAAGATAGAGAGAGGGAAAAGGTGAAGATATAGATGGTGAGAGGAAGGAAGAGAGGAATGGACAGTGGGATGTTGAGAAAGAGAGGTGGTAAAGGCAGGAGGAAGTAAGGCAAGGAGAGATGGAGTGACAGGATCAGGTACGAAGAAAAGCCAAAGCTTATTTCAACCCCACTCAAATGCCAAGCCTGAGAAGGTGAGGGTGGGGAAGTTGAATCTTAAGCAGCCATAAATTTCCCCTAATGCTTTGCTAGGCCTGCTGCCGTATGTAAACGCTTGGAAGGGAATTGGGGCTGGTAGACCAGTGTGAGAGAGTATGGCAAGGCTCCCAACAAAAGAAGAAATTGCCATCAGATGCAAGGCCCACCATATGGGCTCAAATACACAGCGAATGCAACAGACAGTTTCATTCCATAACACACGCACACACACACACACACACACACACACACACACACACACACACACACACACACACACACACACACACACACACACACACACACACACACACACACACACACACACACACACACACACACACACACACACACACACACACACACACACACACACACACACACACACACACACACACACACAGTGCACGCTCAGGAAATAACATTTTCCTCACTGCCTGAGAGGCTGAAGAAGATACAGTTTATGAGAGAGGAGAACTTGCTCCACATCATAACGAAGTCTGCGATATTCAGACAAAATTAATATGCAACGTACAAAATACCTACTGGAATGCAAATATACCTGGCACTTACAATGTGAATGCACACACATGCTTGCATATGGCAGTGCATTAGTGCATATTGTACATCTCAACTCAAGACACACTTGAATGCTTTTTGTAGATGATATTCGTACTAACTTTAATGATTTTATTTCATAGGATTTGGGTTCTATTTTATTATTAATATATTTAAACGCTCCCATTGTTACATTTGCAATTGATGCGTTGTATTATATGTAAAGCACTTGGTAATTGTTCTTTTTGAAAGGTGCAATACAAATGCAGATTATTATTAATACGCTCTGTTGTACATGAATGAGGAGCTACTTATGCTCACATGAAAAGGTGCGGTTAATCGGGAGTTGGGCAGAGAGGGATGGAAGGATGAAAGGAAGGAAGAGAGAAATGAAAGGAAGGATGAGACCGTGCTTGTTCCAGCATTATCGCTATGGAGCTGAAAAGTGCTGTCAATTACAGTGAAGTCTTTCGCTACAGTCTGCACACGCACGCACACACGCACACACGCGCACACACACACACACACTCACACACACTCACACACACACACTCACACACACACACACACACACACACACACACACACGCAAACACACACACACACGCACACGCACGCACACACACACACACACACACACACACACACACACACACACACACACACACACACACACACACACACACACACACACACACACACACACACACACACACACACACACACACACACACACACACACACACACACACACACACACAGAACCAAACCCACACATAATGCATTCATAAAGTGCTTGTGTTGGTGGACAATGGATGTGTATTCAGATGCCTTTTCTGGTTTAATTCTTCAATTTTAAATAAACATGATGGTCCAAATGGCAAAGGGGAGAGAGAGACGGAGCCCGTGTAGCACACAGTGCTGACCAAGCGCCACCATACAAAGCGGGGGTGACATTGCTGAGCACCTTGATGGAGCAGAGTGGGAATAAGCTTCAGGGCTGCCCAGAACTATATAGAAACCCATTACTTACAGCTGAACACCACCCAGGTCTCCCTTATTCATACACACCCACCAGCCCGAAGCCAACACGGCACCCTGTTAAAGAGGTGGCTGGAAGCGGAGCATCATCCATTCCTTTCTGTAAAACACATTACCTCTCCCGCTCTCTGTGGCCAGAAAAGGTAAGCTCATCCTTCAGTACATGTGAATAAAGAGTTAGATAGAAAGCGAAAGAAAGGGAATGATATGGAGTAAGAGTAAGATACTATACTGAGAAATGAAAAGGGATGGTAGGGCATGGTAAAGGAATAGAGAGAGGGAGGGATGGGGAAGAGGGAGAGAGATTCCTCTGAAAAATGAGGTGACAGAAAGCTTTTTACGCGCAGGAAGGGTGGCCAGGCAATTTTCAAATGCTTGAGACTCCTCATTTGCTGGGTTGCAAAGCCACTTTATACGGTGGCAAATTTAAAAACTTGCTCTGGGCACATCAAGGTCCCCTTGGCCGCCTGCTTGTCTTCGCCTGGAATCTAAATAGTTTGAGACAAGGGTACAGGGAAAAAATAGATTCGACACCTTGTACACAAGTGTTTAAAAAGGCAGAATACCTCCAGGGTTTCCGTGGACAAAAGGTCGTCTGATTCCCCGTGTTATGTGGATTTGGATGAAGTCAAAGAGGATGCTCTGTGCTTTCCCATTCAGTCTCAGTACAGCATTTTTCTGGATGGTTAAATATTTCAAACCTGCAACTGGTGATTGCTGTGCTAATCAAATTATGCTAACAGTTATTTTTTTGATAAGTGAATTCATTCTTTAATCTATGAAACGGCAGAACAAGTAAAAAATTCTCAATGTCCAAGGCGATTGCTCTTTTTAAGGCGAGCATCTAAAATTGGACTTTACAATGAAATAAAAGCTGGAAATCCTGATATTTTCTAAACTGGAACCAGTGAATGTTTGTTCATTTTCCACTAATCAATTAATCAAATCATCTTTTCTGCACTACAACATTTAAATCGATATCTTTTAATGACTGAGACGGTTGCTCTTGTTTTCTAAATGAGCGCAAAGCAGGAGGAAACAAAACGTGTGTATACAATGTTAATAATTAAATATGTAAAAATGACATTAAGTGAAATAAAATGACAGTAAACAGAGACTTTAACTAAATAATGGCATACCCAGATCACCCAATGGTGTTAAAGCTGGACTGATACCATTACAAGAGGCGTGACAACTCTAAGATGAATTGGTGTCCCTGTCGTGGTTGTTTCTTAATCAATACCTTTCACACGGAGCAAGACACACCATGAAGCATGAAGACATTACATAATGATCCCTTCTGTGACCACCCCTGGCCACTCAACACAACTGTTTACAGATGAACACATTTGTGGTGAAAGGATGTTATCAGTTTATTACAGAAGGTCTGGGTGCAGGATATATTTCACTGGGAAGGCTGCCAGGTTTTTCCTCTCTACACTTCTCTCACACGCACGTTCTCTCTTCTCTACATTGTTTCTGATCCATCACTCCGCTCCAGCCTGTATGTCTCTGCATAGCCGCTCTCTCTCAGTTTGCTTTACTGTCGCCCTCTTTCTGTCTTTGTATTTCGGCAGGATACAGAGATGTTCAGGACACCGTAAATCCACGCTGCACGCTGCGAAGGCTTCTACGTTAATCAAAGTCAGCGGTGCGGGGGACAATGAATCATGCAGGGGCAAAGGCCTCGGAGCCGGTCAGTAAACCTGCACTATCAACCCTACACAATATTCCCCATCAGAATGGATACAGTGGCAGCCTATAGATCAGCGGGATTGTACCATATGTGTAGTGTCACGAGTTTACCCGAGCTTGGCTCTTAACCTGCAGCCATATATGCATGCTGCTTTTTATAGAGCAGTGTCTGTCTCTGTCTTTGTGTCTGTCTTTGTCTCTCTCTGTCCATCTGTCCGTCTTTTCTCTCTTTCTCTCTCCTTTTCTTTCTCCCCAACCGGTGCAGACAGATGTCCGTCCTCCACAGAGCTGGGTCTGTCTGACGTTCCTGCCTGTTATAGGGAAGGTTTTTGTTGCCACCGTACTCTACGGGTGAATTGTTGGGTCTATGTAAATCATAAATAAGTTATAGAGTGTGGTCTTTACCTAGTTTGTAAAGTGTCCTGAGATTACTATTGTTATGATTTGGCACTATAAATAAAATTGAATTGAATTGAATTGAATTGAATTATAGAGAGTAGAAGGACGGAGCGATAAGTCAATGCTATGGTTTATCGTCTTTTAGTGGTATCATATCATGATGATATGCTTGTATGGTAAAATAGTCTTATGTTACAAAATAATGGTGTCCAAATTAATAATTTAAAGCAACTGTAATTTGAAAAAAATCAACAACAAAATATGATATTAAAAGATTTGATTTACACAAAAGTTCATTGCAGTGAACATGAACATGATCATTTTCCCGTGTGAACATTTATCCTATTATCATACTGCTAGGAGACTGACTCTAAGCTACATGCTAACCTCCACATGCTCACAACGACAATGTTAACATGATGTTTTGCAAACTTGTTCACCATTTTAGTTTAGCCTTCATGCATAGAAACTTTTTTTAATTAGTACTACAACATAAGCTCATAAGAATGTCAGTAGTTTTGAAATTTAAACTTTGACCTGATGATGATGCTACTTGAAAAATAAGGGGATAACCAAATTAATTGATTGCAATTCATCCTGAGGGGATCATGGCTGTAATGTCAATCAACCCAATAATTATCTAGCCTGGAAACCAGACAAATCTTCCAAACTCACATTTAATTTGTTCTGTCAGAGAGGTATGGCCCATCTGCCATTCAGACAGATTTCCTACAGCTTGAGATCATGCAGATCAATCACAGCTGTTCAACTCATGTGGGGTAGGCTTAAGAGGATGACTGACAGCGTCACCATCCAGTCTGCAGGTTCGTTCAGTTACCTAAGCTCATGAAACTCTGATCAAACTGTAAAACTAGGCAGGCTAATAATTATCAAGACCCTTCCCTAAAAAAGCAAAAATTCCAAGCTTCTGTTGGCGCTGGAAGAAAAGTCAGAGGCTCACCAAAGGCAGTAGGCTTCATCTTCTGAGAAACGTGAGCATCTATACAACCTTTAATGGCACTCAATCTCATAATAGTTGCTAATATTTTAGTCCAAAGTGGAGGATCGAACAACAGTCATTGCCATCTCTAGAGAGTCTTTTTTTAACACATGCAGGATGATTCATGATGGACTCATGAACCCAGGGTAGAAGGTTAACTACCTATCACGGCCATCTATTGATGGGAATGTCAAGTCACAAAGCCATGAGAATGTATCATAAATGAGCCAAAAACAGCAAATACTTTCTTCCAGCCACATTCCCTACACACTCTTTATGCCATTCAGCAACACTGAGACACCAGGCCAATTAACAAAGGGATGAGAGCTGCATGTCGTTTAGTAAGTTGAGAGGCAGCCTGGGAAATAAGGGAGGTACTATAGCGTTGAAAAGAGAGAGATGGATAGTATAGCAGTATGAGAGGTATGTAGATCCCCCTATATGACACACAGTTAGTGCGTGTGTGTGTGTGTGTTATTCCTCTCCTGTCCAATATCTCAGCTCTTCAAGTTCCAAATGCCATCCAATCCACTTCTATTACCCATTAAATCATCTCGAAAACAGACTACGCCCTGGGAAGCATATGTGTCTGTAGCCTCAGTGTCCTTAACACACACACACACACACACACACATGGACACACACGCACACGCACACACACACACACACGCACACACACACACAAAGACACGCGTAATAAAAGCCCAGTGGCGGGAGTAATCTGCTGCTTTGATGTGCAGTTAAATCAGTCAGCATCTCATCAAAATCACAGCATCAGTAACTGTCAGATACACACATCCACCTGAGGCACCTCGGAGGACACACACATGCACATACATACGCACAAACAAACCATCAAGTCACCAGGGTGCAGACGGCCAGATGGTGTGTTTGTATCATGTTCATGGGGGTGGGTGCATGTGTGTTTGTGTGCTAAGTCTCATCAATCACTGCGGCCACCTGAAAGGGAGCTACTGAGGCAATGAGGAGCCAGACAGACTGGACTGCTGTGTGCTGTTGCCTTCAGTGTAAAAGCAACTGGCTGACTGACAGCTAAGGGCTAAAGACTCTGGCTCCAACGACACAACACAAGACAGTGAGACAAAAAAAAAAAATCATGTTTCATTAAAACAATTGCGTGATTCAATAAAGAGTCCACAGAGAAAAGCTAAAACAATGAAGTTCTTACTGTAGACATAATGCAAACATGCTCAAAATGATGCTGATACACCTGAGGCTGATTGGGAATTTCACTAGTTTTGCAGCTATTTGGCCGTTAATGATGTTGACGATGCATCAGTTCTGCTAAAAAAACAAAAATCCAGATTGTGGATATAAGGGAATGGCATGTTAGGAAACTGGAATTTGGAGAGAGAAATATTCCAGGAAAAAAAGACGTTTGAAAAATGATGAGAGACAGAGAAGAGATGAGGAGCGTCAAAGTATAAGTTGAGCAGAAATTGGAATGGGAGCGCACTGAGGCCGGAGCAAAGAAAACCTGATTGTGATGGGGCGACGGAGAAACCATGTGGAGAGTAAATAACACTGCGCTGTGTGGTGCAGGGAAAGAGGACGGAAGTGCGAGAATGAAAATAGGAAGAACGTCAGGGAGGAAAAGGAAGGGTGAATAGAAAGCAAGCACACTGATAGTAGCAGTAGTTTCAGAGTGCTCTGTGCTTAAAAAATAATCATGCTTAGAATGGCTAATGAGTCATGAAAGTCTGCAGATGTTTTCAGTATCCTGTTAGGAGCGATAAAACAGAGAGCATGCTGCTTAAGTGTAAACAAGGGGGCGAGGAAGGTGGAAGGTGCGGGTGGGAGTGCAGCCATGGGAGACGCAGAGAAGACGAATGACTACCAGCAGAGTCAAGACCCCTTGGTGGAAGAGAAGATAACTTGAGATATTGAGAAAGAGTGATAGAGAGCAAAAGAGGCTGTGAGGGGGGCTTGATTGTGCAGCCTTGCTATTTCCAGCTTTATTGCTAAGCACTGCGGCCAGCCTCAGTCCGAGCACGATTCCCTAATCTGAGATGGAGACGGACTGGGATCCTCTAGGTATATCGATTCTCAGGGATGCTCATTTGGGAGAATCAGAATTGATGAGACCTGCCGAGAGCCAAGGTTTATTTACTTATTCACCTGGTGCCTGCTATCTGTCTGAGAATATGGGGCTACCTGCTGGACAAGCAGCTCACAATGACCAGGCACTAATATGAAGACGTGTGTGTGTGTGTGTGTGTGTGTGTGTGTGTGTGTGTGTGTGTGTGTGTGTGTGTGTGTGTGTGTGTGTGTGCGTGTGTCCAAGTGCAGCATGCCACTTACACTGTGCACCCGCACCATAAATCACGACGAGACAGCCAAAACAAATTGACATTTCACAGAGGGGCGTACTTTCATTTGAGGTGCACTTGATTGTTAGTTTTAGGCCATTTTTGCAATGTCATTATGAGTCTGTCAGTCTGCTACCAGAGGGATCAATTTAAAGCAGCATTTTGTGTGCTTTACTCCCCGCTGCAAAGATTACAGTCTTTAAATTGCACCCTGTCATCATTTGGGTAGACAATGGAGACATCCAGAGGCCTCTTCTCACTTTGACACAAACTCGTTAATCTAAAGTGTACAAAAATGTAAGTGTAAAAACAATAATTTGCAGTTTTACAGGGATTTTATGCCAGCCTATTATTCGACTGGGAAGAGTTAGAGAACTGCAGTTTTTACACTTTGGTTTTTGTATGGATTAAACAAACAAGACATACTGTAACATGTTAATTAGTGCACTTTAGAGGTGCTGGTAGGTGGCTTTTGAACCAGGCTTTATGATAAACTAACCAGCTTAAAGTTGCAGTCGGCATTGAGGGCACCTGAATGTTAACAATTCTCACGGCCCTACCCCACTACCAACGAGCTCCTCCAATCTCTCCCATCCACGGTTCGTCGGTGCGCTTGTACCGGATTCCTGTGAATAAGCCTGCGTCTTCTCTCATCGATAAACAGCATGGAGAACACGGTACATGGAGGTAGGCTGGCTAACTTACTCATAGATAGCAACTGCTAACATAATTTAGCGTATGCCTATTTTTAGGCGTGTGACTGTGATATTGTAACATGCGCGAGCGGTTAGAGGGTATCGGGGAAAGGTGGTGTGTGCACGAACTGTGCCTGAGAGTCAGCTCTGCAATGAGTGGATAGAATGACACGAGCGCTGTGGATTTTTGCAAAACAAACAACAGGCTCTACATGCAAGTAGAGGCGCGTTATTTCTTTCTCAAACTGGATGATTTATGTTGTTCTATTGGAGCATAGTGTCGGCTTCAGTGAATAAGATCTTACAAATGTTGCCGATTGGGACTTTAATGTACCGTCTTTAAAGTACAGACTGGTATCAATCCTCAACCTTTAACTCTCTGTCAGGAAGTGAATAAATGTATTTCCCAAATGTCAAACTATTTCTTTAAAATGTCTGTGAAGATTCTCAGCCATCCAGAGCCCTTTCACACATGGACTGCAGACTGGAAATGATCTAGACATTACCTGGAGGACCTGTATGTAATATCGGACACCAAACAGACCTTACCCTGCCAGCTGAGCTCCCTATAGTACAAAGTGTAGGCGATGTCTGATTGAGCCCATGTGTGAATAAAGCAGGTTTTTGTCCGGAGAATTCGCAGACAGCAAGTAGACGGTTCTATCATGCATGATGCGGCTTGTGTGAAACCGGAAGAAAACAAAAGTCTGAAGGTGAAGAAGAAAGCGGATTTACATGACAACAGCAATAAAAATTTCTAACTGGAGAGACAACAACATACTGGAACTTCTGTCGGTAAGAGCCGACGCCACCGACTCAGTTATTTACGACCAAATTGAGAACCGGGAACTTGACTGTAGTGTAATCCACATCATGCCCTACCTCCTGCATGCTCTACAAAGCCGACATGGACAATCTCCTGTTGTTTACGGGTTGAATCAATGGCAACAGGACTTGATTGAAGATACTTGAAGACATTTCGCCTCATCCAAGGGGCTTCTTAATTCCTAACTGTACGGCAAGAGCCCCCGGTTACTAAACCTCTGTGGGGTCATTATTAGAGTCATTGATCCCACTTATTTGTTCTCCTGGCTGTTCTAAGAAAGTTTACGAGGGTCGTTGGAGTCACAAGATGCTGAGTGCAAATGGAGTCACACGAGGAAGACATGAGAGTTGAAACACAACCTAGTCCAGTCGCTTTAACTGAAACTGATTCAACATTTTCCTGGATGTTGCTTTAAGCGCCTGCCTTCATCTTGTGACTAGAAAGGCAAATAAACCAAAGCCCCCATTCAAAGTAAACAAGTGTTTCGAAGCATCTTGTATAAAGGTTTTCCTGAAATTCCTCATATCTCACAGCCATACAGTGTGTTTCCTCGTGACTTGCTATCTCTCTCTCAACCCTCCCAATCCGCTCTTCCCCTCGTCGCCACCCAGATCTTGTAAGCTACACAGACTGCCTGATAATTGGATTTGAAACGACAGTTCAAACGGTGGCATAACATAATTAGCGACAAACCCCAGAATCAATCTCAGACGTGCCGATCATCTCTCTGGCCTGGCAGATCTCATTGGGAGAGCCACTGGAAAAATGCATGATATTTTACAAAGCTAGTTTGTGCACCTGCATGCATGTGCGGGTGTGACAGATGACAGATGAGTCACTGGGCATTCTCATGTTTGGATGAGCGAGTTGTGAATGTAGGCAGTGATGAGATGTAGCAGAGCATCCATACACCCCTTCCCCCATCCCTTGAGTAAGGAACAAAGAGGGCAAACTACATCAGGCAGGTCTTTGATCAGCTCAGCTCTATCATGTTCCTATCAGTAATTGACAGCCTTCAGATCACGGATGCTTCCTCTGCAATGTGCACACATGAAAAGTAACCATGTACTCCCATATGTCATGGCCTTTGTATTTCATGTAAACAACAGGCAGTTGCTCGCATTATTTCCAAGTCAGTGTAAGAGTTTTGAGCAAAGCATGAAAATGTGCAGCACCACACACACCTCTCTCCGTACAATCTCCCCCGGCCTTATCACCCGAGTTAATGTAATGAAACAGATTAGTACCTGCGGCCTAACACTTGACCAGGGAAAATTAGAGCCATCCGTAAAGTGCTTATTCATCTCTGCTGAATCCACCTTCAGGAGTAAAATCTGGGGAAAAATGAAGGAGTTCCAGTCTGGAATGTAAAGTAATAAAGTGATTTAGTTTCTACTGCTGTTTTATTGGAAGCAAATTAACCTGCTTTACAGTGGAGAACAGTGTTAGCAGCCTGTAAATTTGATCACATTTATTATACTTCGCCCCGCTCAAGAGAAGAGAAACGCGAGAGAAGGGGGACTTTATCATTTTTGCTCTGTGAGTTGACTAAATGAGAATGATTTCACCATTGCAGAGCTAAACCAATTCACTCAGAAATTCTGTTTCTTCTTGATGAGTCAACAGTATCAGTGTTTTCCCTAGTAACACTTTACACCACATGCACACACACAAACACACACGCACAAGCACACGCACACTCACACACACACACACACACAAACACACACACACACACACACGACAGAAGTGCACAGCGGCTCAGTTCCTAGTAAAACAACACAAATAAAAAGGAAATCTAACTGGGTTAATTGTGCATTACAGTCACTCATTTTGAATTCTTTAATGACAAGCTGCCATTTGTGCTAACATGTATCTTGTTCTTCTCATCTTGTTTGATAAAAGCTTAATTGTCCTTATTGTTGTTCCACGGCACTGTGGCAGCAGTGTAGATCTATTAGCCTGTCATATATCAAGTGTCATGTGTAATGGCTAAGTGTTTTGAACCAACTTCATCATGGCAGAATGAATCTTCCTGAAGGCTGGTGATTATTAATGACAGTGGCCGCGCAAAGAGCAGCCACCTTCAATCACACTGCAGGTAAATCCTGCAACGAAGACGATGGCAGGGAAGCGCCCTTTAATTCCTTTTTGCCGGGAATTACTCTGCCCCATTTCTAATTTCTCATCCGGCCGATGTTAATCATTTTCCTGTGTGATAAATAAGAGATTAAACCACACACACACACACAAACACACACACACACACACACACACACACACACACGCACACACACACACACACACCATTGAACTGAGGACAAACGCCTATGCAGCCACTCATCTCATTTGAATATCAGAGAGAAAGAGAGCTGGCATGCCAACATAACCTCCTCCTGCCTGTACAGTAATTTCTCAATGCTGTAACACAAGAGGCAACAGGGGGTTTATGAAGCATCAGAGGAAGCATGTTTGAAGACAATGAGAGCAGGTGAAGGATCCCCAGAAGCATTATGAAGGAAAGGAAGGAAGAAGGAGAGTAGCAAGACAGAAGGAGGAAGAGGATGACTCTTAAGAAGGAGTAGTAGAGAAGTTAAGAAAGTTGGAGGTGATTTAGGAGGTAAAGTTAACACCATCTTTCACCTCTTTATCGGGCAAACCTGAAGGGACAGAGATGCAGGGCAGTTTCCTCAGACCATCTGTTACATGAAATCCCAATTGTACACAAAAGCCATAGACGGAGAGCCTAGGAGCAACCAATTTCTCTGGATGACACCCTACTTACTGGGCTGTTTAAATTCCATTCCGTTCCCCTCCTTACTTCTCCTTCTGTATTTCTTCTCCAACATATCTTCTGAAGCTTTAAACTCAAATGTCCCTTATTTCATCCCTACCTTTCAGGGTAAATTTGAAGAGCGCTTTTCCAAAACGAGATAAAAGCCAAATTAAAAAAAAATTAGTTTGTCGTGGCACTTTGCTGTTTACAGAACCTATTCACTGCTTCATCAATGTTTCATGCCAAATCGCTTCATTTCCTTATTTAAAATGGTCTCAAGATGCAGTTCCTTTCCAAACCGCGACCCGCGCCAAACCTATTTTTAGCCTAAATGCGATACGTCCTCTCGACCAATCAGAATTCAGTGAGCGTTCTATGCGATCCAACATGGCGGCGCTCTGAAGCGAGAGAGTTTTTTTGTTTCGTCCGTCCGTTCAACATGTTCAGACTGAGCCAATAAACAATTTTGACAAGATACATTGAATATTAACCAAATGTGTAGGTCTAGGTAAAAAATGTAATTTTCCTGAAAACTATTAAAATGGATTTATAGCGTTTTGGAAAAGAGCTCCTCATTTACTGATTGACCATCACTCAACTTCTTTCAAAATAGGTAGAATGCATTAGCCTTTTCAAAATGACCCATAGGAGCATTTCTGATCCAAAGTTAGACACTTTGTATGCCTGACGACCCGCAACAACCTCCCCAAGAAGTTTTGTGGTACTTCAGCAACATTATCCCTGTGCTTTTGCTCCTGACAGTCAACAATCAACGGCTGCATGCATGACCATTAGTTGTGAGTTGTCAGGACAATGGAAAGGAAAGTGATTTGGAGCAAGTGGAGAAACTGCAAATTATGTGCCGAGCCTGTGTTCATTAGATATTATAAAGATATTTGGCATCACAAAAATTACACCTGCAGAAAAACCTGTCATATCTGATTATATTATATTATATATGTGGTTCTACTAGTTTCTGCTGTTCTTTCTCTTAACAATATAAGCCCAGTACATGTTATTGGCATGGATGCCAGATGAACAATACTGCCAAAGCATTAAGGATAATGCAATTCAATAATGAGATTAGAAAAAACAGTAAATGAGACGGCAGTGTGAGCTGTGAGGAGATGAACTCCAGATGTTATGAGCATGCATAATACACACACTATATTCTCCTGATAAATGTTGCATTTTAGTCTGATCAGTGAGAGTGTATTGAAATATGTGACTTTACAATGAACTGAGAGTAAAGAGCTTGGTTTTAATATCTTCATATGTGCTACACTGGGACAGGAAATGTTGCCATCTCCAGCTCTCTCTGTGGAAAGAGCTTGCACAGCCTGTCTTCTCTGGGCAGGTCTGCCTGTGTTGGCCACTCTGTATGGCCAGACTGTCATCACTGAGACTGTTCATTGTTAATGTCTTTCTCAGTTTCTCATCAGTCACAGGGCTCAGATTGTACTCCCTGTTTAGAGCCAAATAGCATTGAAGGTGTAGAAGTCCGGTAGTTATATCCAGAATATATATATATATATATAGAGAGAGAGAGACATTTAAAGAGATATTTAGATAATACAATAATAAATATTGATTTATTTTTTTTTAATTTTAAAGATTTTATTGGCATGAACGTTAAAAAAGAAACTAACAATTTTGCCATAGCATCAAAGTACAGTATAGCAAAATACAACATCTCTCTCTCTCTCTCTCTCTCTCTCTCTCTCTCTCTCTCTCCCTCTCCCTCTCCCTCTCCCTCTCCCTCTCTCCAATTTCCTGCCCTGTTCCTCCCTCTCTGTGGGAGCACTGATGGGAGTCTTGGCAGAAGTAGACCTAGTGAAGGTCTCACTCCAGGGGCCTGTCAGACATTCCTTTAAGACTAACACACACACGCACACACGCACACACGCACACACACACACACACACACACACACACACACACACACACACACACACACACACACACACACACACACACACACACACACACACACACACACACACACACACACACACACACACACACACACACACACACACACACACACACACACACACACACACACACACACGCACACACGCACACGCACGTAAATGCACACCCCCCCATACTACAGTGTGAATGGGCTGCATGATGAATCAATACCACCTTATTATGGTCCCATTACTTACTGTGTGAGCACAATTAAATTTGATTCATTGTAAGTTTATGTACTGTTTAAAACAACACGGTCAATACTTTCCGCCGCTCCCTCTCCTCTCCTTCTCATCCTCTCTTTCACTCCTTCGCTCTCTTTCTCTTTACGACTCTTTCAGAGACCCTGCAGGTGTCAGCTCTCGCTTCCAACTCAACACATAATGACTAAATTGGAGCCATTAATTACTGTGATCGGTGATGTTAACCTTTACCACTTCCACCTGGACTGTTGGCGGTGCAAACAAACCGGCTGATTCATACTGTAGCCCTGTACCCTGCTTGCTATTTATCCTCAATACTCATCAACTTGATGAGAATTACCTTGAATCACACACATGGAAAGAGGGTATAGTGTATATAAAGAGAGAGGTATGGGTCTGGCACTGAGATAGAGAAACAACACTGAAATATGATTGCACAAAACTGGATCAACCTTGAATTTTATAGGCTACAATAACTCCTCTCCTCTCCTCGCCTCTCCTCTGACCTCTCTCATGGCTCATCGCCCTTCATCTTACATGCACCTGCAGCAGTTTGTCAAGCTGCTTTGCCTAATTACACATCTCATCACAACCGCACACAGCCAGAGGCTCTCAGCAGTCCTCATGCATTACCACTGTAGTGGGATTTTAAAGGTATGATCTGCAATTCTGAGTCATGCATCGAAAAAGAGGTCCCACTCACAACAACTGAGGCGAATTACAGACACGATCTAATTAGCTCAAGGGAAAAAAACAGCCTGCTTCTCATATTTCACAAGCAACGATGGGTTTAATATTGGGATAATATTTGTGAATGTGTGTTTATCGGTGCAGCCTGCTCTCTCCCTGGGCTCATACCTGGTAACCTGCCGTCCCCCATCAAGCCCTGATGGATGCTCTCCTGTCAGTGCAGCCAACTGTTCATGCACTGGCTGCCCCTCAATCCTCTTTCCCCTGCCTCTCCCCAGATGTAGTGCTGGCAGCACAGGGACACATTTTGACTTTAATAGCTGCTTCGCACATGTTCAATTGATTTAAAAAAATGTTTATGGACATTCTTAGTCATTCAGGTTATAAAATATCTACTCTTAATGACTTATCAAATATCTTTCAGACCAAGTAGCAAGTTTAGCTGCCTATGAATTTGCATTTCTAAAGATTTTCTCTGCTGATTGGTGGATGATGGCAGATGGAAAGTAGGAACTGAAAGGGATAAGCCTGAAGAACTGAATGTTGCATTAAATGTAATTAATTATAATAATAATCACAGAGAAAGGGGGCATATTTTCCAGCCTGTGGTGTGGGTAATGTGCCCCTGATAGCAGCTCAATCTCAATACTGTCTTCAGACTCTTTGCACACAATAACTTGAAGATCACAACAACATAACAGTTACCCAGAAGAGAGACTGAGTACACACAATATCACAATGTTGCGAGATGCTTGTTGAAGTAAATGTAAGGAAGTGCTATGTCAACAGGATAATTCAACATCTTGGGAAAAAAAACTTTGCATTCTTTCCCAGACTTAGTTGAGTAGATTGATACCACTGTTATGTCTGCCTCTTAAAATTTCTAACCTTTGGACAGAGCAAAGCTAGCTGTTTCCCCTTGTTTCCAGGCTTTATGCTAAGCTAACTGGCTGATAACTGTTGCATCACACACTCATTTGTTTCAGCTTGGCAGCAAATAAGTGTATTTCCAGAAAAGTCAAAATATTCCTGATAATCACATAAAACAAAACACATTATGATGAATTGGCGTGCCGCTCTGGACGCAGTCTTTTGGATGTTATTTCACTTGATTTCTCCCCAGCTCCCTGGCTACAACTTGCCATGTATTTTTAAAAAGATAGACCAGATACTGGCTGGACTTATTCTACCTAAGAATATGTTTCTCCTCATCCACTGTGACAGCTACAAGACCACAGAAGAATACCTGCTATCACCTGACAAAGGGAGAAGTGAAGTTACAGAAGGAAAATACTACTCTGAGGCATACATGTTGGGATAAAGGATTTGAACGGCTGTGCAAAGTGCTGTGGTGCAGTGGGTCCGCACAGAATAATACAGGTGGCTTTCATCATGACACGCCTGAAATGGTATCATTGGATTTGAGATAAGGGACAGAGGAAAGACAGATGGGATTGGGGTTATGGATATTTTCCTGGTGCTATTGTTACATCCCACTTTTAATGTGTTACATGTGATATTTGTAATACATAAAAGCTTTTGTTTGTAATGTCTTGTTAATGTTACGTTAGAGTCTCCCCCGCAGCGTGAAAGAGACTCAAACAAAGAAACGAGAAGCAGTGAGGCAAATGCTGAGAAGCACAGGGTTTCCTTGTTAACGCTACAAGCTCCTTACATGCTCATTTTTTACGTAAGCATTGTATAATTCATGATAACGAACATGAAAGCCCAGGCTGCTCCAATATAATGAGTCACAGAAGCTAGCTGCGAGCTGAAGCTACATCCAGACCAAGAGAGATTGAAATGTTACCTGAGGAAATAAACTCCAATGAGACCACAAAGTGAGCAAAGCCACAAAGCATCCTCTTAAGGATATGTTATTTTCTCTCTCACTACAAGCTCATTAAAGATGAGAGCCTGACCATAAACAACGTGAATGAAACCAAAGTCTTGATGCTTAAGCTGTGTTGTTGTTGTCTTTTTCTGCACCAGACCCCTCCAGTTACATCGCTCTTCCCATAAGGATGCCCCCTCTCTGGCGGAGTAGGCGCCTGCAAAGCTAATTTAACTCATCAAACAATGTTTACTGAGAAAAGAAGAACAAACATGTGGAGCTAATTCAAAATGCACTTCCACACAGAGGCTGAGCGGAGTGACGGGGGTGGGGCGAAGGGAGCTTTGTTAAGTAAATGATAAGCCGGAAGGTTTAATTGAAAGGAACGGAAGAGGGAGGGAAATGTTGAGCTGTGGATAAATGGACGAGTGGAGGGTTGATGTAGCACAGAGAAGTAAAAGAATATAAAACATCTGTTAACTGAGGGAGATGTGCTGACGGAGGGTGTCGGCACAACAAAGATATCTCTTGCATTCCTCTAAAGAAGCAGTGAGCGAGGTTCTTTGTATGAGGAAACGGGCGTAATCATTAACAGAATAGACTTTTCTTAATCCAGAATGTTTTTGTATTTATTTTTAATTTAATTTAGTTTCCTTTCAAAAGGTCTGTGTAGAAATGCAGTTGGAATCGCAGACTGATTGGGCACCCTGGTGGAAACCTTTGTTGCATGATATTCCCGGTCAGCTCTCTACTGTATAGGGGACAGATTCAGTCACAAATATGCACTGATGTTTCATTGACATTTGGGTAACCCTCATGGTTAACTGCAACAGGAAAAACAGAAATCATACACACAATTCTACTTTCCTTTGAGATACAATCACCAAACTGTATTCCACCTCATTTTTACTGACTAGTCTGGCTTAAAGGATGTTCACTATGAAGATGCTAATGGTTGGTTTATAGAAATACAAACAACCCAAAGCTTTTTTCCCCCTCCATCCCAGAATGTTAACTTGTGCAGCCAGACCGACCTCTGACTCCGAGGCCAGGTAATGCGAGACCACCATTTGTCACACTGTGCCATAAACCTCCCGACCCTGTATTTACTTATGTCCATCTAATAGTCACTGAGAAATTTCATTGAAAGCACAAACAATCTTAACCTCATGGTGGCGCTAGAGTGAAAGTCAGAGCATCACCAAAGTCTTTGGGACCAATTGCATTCAAAGCCTGCATGGACAAAGTTTTGTGCAAAACAATAGAACAACAAAAACACGACAACAGAAAAGAGATCACCAAATCCTCAGGAATCATCCTCTGGGAACCATTAATGTCATGGCAACTCATCCAATGGTTGTTGAGACATTTCAGTCTGGACCCAAGTGGTGGACCGACAGACCAACCAACAGACAGACATAGTTATCCATATAGCCACGCTGCTAAAAAACACTTAAGGGCTTCTCATAACCAGTACGCCAAAGCATACCATGTGTTTTAAGAGTCATTAGTAAAGATTTAGAAAATTGTACAATAGCTGACACAAATCTCTTCCATAAATCCATTACCATTTAACAAGAAGAGGATAATTAGATTAAATGTGCACCCTGGTGGATTACTGATCTCTAAATTGACTTCTATCCTGTAGGTGGGAAATCCATCTACATTCTTATAGACAGCATTGGGAAAAGATTGGCAGTAAGCTAAAGCATACATGATTTGTGGTTAATGGGCTAACATATTCAAACTACTGGTCCTTTAAGAAGCTAACTTTTGAACCATATCAACAGAGCTCATCTTCTCCAGCATGGCCACCCTCGCTGACCTTCTGAAAGGTACCGCTCTGCCAAAGAAAAGCAAACACCTCATTTAACTGGCGGCCAATGCAAAGAGCAGATGCCACAGGAGGCCCAGGGAGCTGGCAGTTGGATCCACGGCTGTGAGGACACACAACACTGAGTGAACTGGAGCCCCTTTGTCAACAAACCAACATCTATAAATGACACCGAAGTTAAATCTCAATGTTCAGAATTCATCTACAGCACTAATTTCAGTCTGCATTTTAAACAGTGCTCTTGATCCTTTGCAGCTTCTTAAACAGCAGCGGCGGCGCGGTGTGGTTGAGGGAGAAGAAGCAGCATCTGATTAAGGCTGTTTGAAGTACAGTAATACATAAGATATAATAAACGATGTGATTGCTGCGGTGCGAGGTGATGGGTTGTTGAAGATATTGTCCCATCTGAGATCCTGATTAAGAATAAACAGCGCAATCAAGGAGCGTGATTGCGGGATTGGCCTCTTGAAAGTTCAGTTATGACCTTGATACGTTGCATTCAGAGAGAAGTGTAAAAGATGAGGAAGACAGAGGAGGGGGGAAAGAATGGGTGATTTACTCATATTGAAATTTAATGATGTTTGTAGCACCATGACTACACACAAACACATTTCAGTGAAGAGAATATTAAGAAACGATCCTCCTCTGTGAATCTCTACTGGCCACTTTAGTCCACTTCAAGTTGCTCTCTTGCCATCTCGGCACTGAGTGCATGAGTGTGTGTAAACTATGTATCTATAGGTTCTAAGGCAGCGAAGTGAAGGTGGGCGGTCTACGGAAATGTTTTCCTAATAAATCACAAGGGAGCTTTTAAAAACAGCATGCAGTGTGGTGGGAAGTATTTATTTCTCCATTCCCTCTGAGAACACCTGAAGCACACAAAGCTTGACTGCTAATGGCTCAGTGGTAAATCACATTACGCACAGTGGAGCTGACTCGCTATTTGGACCATTCTTCTTGCCCTACCACATCCAAGACAAAAACCAAAGACATATAGTCAAGCACACAAACACACCCTCACAAACCAATACACTATCCACTAAGGTGAGTGTTAAAACATCCACTCCACGGCTTCAGACAGCTTTGACCCTTTTGGAAAAAGCGTTGGGAGCCAGCTCATGTGCTCACACATGCCTCTGTTGAGCCTGGTGGTTTGACATGGAGTGGAGGGGGAGAAGAGAGGAGATAACCACAGCTTTGGAGTGTCTCCCTCTGATCCCCTCTCTGTCAAAACAATGAAGGTCACGCTAAGACGAGGCCCAATTAGGGCTCGGCCTCAAACGCCTGGAGGTGTCTGCAGCCTTGAAAGCTGAGAAAAGCCTTGTGTTTTTCTTTGTGTGTGTGTGTGCGTGTGTGTGTGTGTGTGTGTGTGTGTGTGTGTGTGTGTGTGTGTGTGTGTGTGTGTGTGTGTGTGTGTGTGTGTGTGTGTGTGTGTGTGTGTGTGTGTGTGTGCATGTGCGTGTTTCATTCATGTGTTTGAAGGAAAGTTTGCATGTGTGCATGACAAAATCAGCAAGCAAGTGGGCAGTCGAGCATTATGAGAGCACCCACCGTACACAAGAGCAAAGAAAGGACATGAGCGGACAGGGGCATTTTACTACAATCACGCCTTAAAAAGTAAAAAAAGCCACTGTTTTTTTCTACTGCTCTCCACTAAGCCGATGGGAAACTGTTGTAACGGCTGGACTGAGCAAGTAAACACAGATAAGAAGCATTGGAGCAAAACAATAATTAATGTGTTAATGAATGCCCTAACAGGTTGCAGCTACAGTAACCCCTACACAGTGACAGACAGTGGTCAGTGATCAACAGCTAAGCCAATAGTCCAGTGGCACAGAATGATCCATCACAGACAGCAGTGCCCAATCAATGTGAGCACAGAGCTGGGCACTTGGGGATAGCAATGCTCTGAACGGACCGCTCTATCAGACACTCACAGGCCAAGTCTCAGGAATCCACAGCCACTAGAGGTGCCTCAGCAACAGTTCGGAGAGCATTTATCAAAGAGCTCCGGGAGCAAACTGGAGGGATGCAAAACTGCTCTGTAATTATCAGGACTGACAGGAAGACAGAAACCCTATTAGCTGCAGCTGAGGGGACAAGCTCAACTAAAGTGTGCAGAGAAAGGACACAAGGAGACGTAGTTCATTGAGGTTTTACGTTATTAAGGGTAGAGGGAGATGAGGCTGGGGCGCAGGGAGCAGACATGTTTACTGCATATTCACACACAGAAATAGAAATAGGCGCACACCCACACACACACACACACATACACACACACACAAACACAGACTGTTTATTAATACAGTTTTTGAGTGACTCGTGATTGAGTGACTGCAGTAACGTGTCTTCATCTTATGCATTTTCCACAGCATATTTTCTTCTCTATTAATTTTGCGTTGTGACACTTAATTACAAAACAGAACTGGTAACCACTCCAGTTCATTTTGAATTTCCCGGAGCAGAGCAGAGAAGACACTCGTAGAATCTGCACAAAACCACAAATGGTAATTGTTTAACAGTCTGCTGCAATAAAAAAATGACCTTGAGCTATTGGCTGACCGGGTGACTGACTTGGTTTTCTCCTGATTTGGAAAGCAAACAATAGTGTTTTTATGTCTTTGTTTTCTGTCTTGGCAAAGCAAAAGTTAAAGTGAAGGCAATTTGAATGGAAATGACACTTTAAAAATGCTATTTTCTTGAGAACAATGTGACAAGCACTGGCTAAAATTGTCCTCAAATGTTTCAAGCCCTTTTTTGCTCTCTCTCTCACGCACGCACGCACGCACGCACGCACGCACGCACGCACACACACACACACACACACACACACACACACACACACACACACACACACACACACACACACACACACACACACACACACACACACACACACACACACACACACACACACACACACACACACACACACACACACACACACACACACACACACACACACACACACACACACACACACACACACACACACACACACACACACACACACACACACACACACACGACTCTAATGCCCCAGCTCTGTGAGAGCAGCATGCTTCATAGAGTCACTATAAAAAACACTTTGTTGGAGCATTGGAAATATTAATACTGACAGCAAAACGACTTGCGACTGTGAAGACATCTGACCCCCTATGAGCTGTACATATTCATTCAATGATTCAAGACTACTGTATGTGGAGGACATGAAGTGAAATCTCATTGAGGAATCAGGGACTGGGTAACATGGTTATTGTAGAGCGGCATCTATCTGGATAGAAGGTAAAAAACTAATGTAAGACGATAGATAGCTTAATAGACAGATAGAATATTAGATACTGTACTACTACTAGATAGATCCTGCAGTAAATGACAACTGCCTAGATGACGGTAGCTCTCATGTCAGCCTTTTCACCCTCTTTCTAAGCTCTTTCTGTTCAGCTCAGCACATCTCTGGATCCCACTGACCCGTCCCCTCAACACACACATGCACACTCACACACAACTGCACCTTGATACACACAGGGCCAAACCTCTGAAGGAGAATATTTGCTGATATCTTTCAGGTGGCTAAACTGAAATGGACTACAAATTCAGTATGACATAAAGGTAGAGTTTGGACACAATTGACTGAATCCACCTGGCGAGTGCTGCAGGCTGGCCAGCTGTCGCTGCTTTCTCTGAATATCTGTGTCTGTATCTCCGCCTGTCTCTCATCTGTCTGAATCACCATTGATGGCTTTTTTACCAAAGTGCTTCACTCTTTGTTGGTTTTAGGCATGCTAGCAGCGTGGCTCCAGGGGGGGCATTGTCAATCTGTTGGCCAGTCCAACAGTTTAGTCCAGACTGAAATATCTTAACAGCTAGTAAATGGGTTGCAATTTCAGTTTGTACAGACATTCTTGGTTCCCAGAGGATGAAACCTAATGTCTTTGGTGATCTCCTGACTTTTCCTCAAGCGTCATTTTTCTGTGAAAACTAGTCTGTCTGTTTATAAGAATGTAAGAAGCTGCGTGATCATAACACAAAATTGAGTGATGTGAAAACACTAAAAGGCAGTATTACCACAACAATAAAAATCTTTAAGAAAAATATGATTCACAGTTCCGTGCCTACGGGGAGACAGACATGAGGATTAGAGGAACCTGTTTTTTCTGGTTGGTATATGGAATAAAAAGCAGAACTGTCTTTTTTCCCACAACAACAAACCTTTTGAAGCCACAATATTTTACAGAAATTATGCACTGAGGCATTCTACGCATAACGCAGCATTCAGCCTTCGGTATTTGTTTAAATAACACAAAGGAGGAAAAACTCACATTGTGGCTTACTTTGTGTGACTAAAAATGAATAACCAATATTAATAGCAACAAATGTCAAATACGCTCACACTCACAAATCCATCACATAAAATAGGAATAGGAAGTCAGCGTGCATGAATCAGCCTGGCCTGTGTGCACGGGATCTGATTGAAAATATTATACAAACTTTGATATTCTCTTGCATAAATCCATGTGATTGGTTCGGGCAACCCAAGAGCTAGATCTGTGATTAGCGAGGAAAGCTTTATAAGTATCACACTGGTGTGTCGGCTTCATAAATAGCCCTGCTGTGTTCAATTCAGGCAGGCAGGGTGAGGTAGAGGAAGACAGACAGAAATCACTCTCAGTAACAATGGCTTTCTCTTCTTCTACCCACTTATGTTGTGCTTTCCTGTAGCTTTATAGTTCCCATTTCTCTCAGAACCAAGGGATTCCTTTGTACCTCTACAAATCAAAATTGAACACTTGCGCAAACACAACGAAATGCGCTTCTCCTTGGGGAACTGCAGCACACATGAGTGGAAAACACTGGCCATCTGTAGGCCTCTCAAGCACTCCATGTTACCAGCTCATCAGAGTCTGACAGATAGAGCCTGTACAACTATGATGCCAACATTGCATACTTGATATCCATGAGTGATGAATATTTTAGTCCTTCCCTGTGTGTGAAGAGGTGCCCTGTTGAGTTTTTGTTAACCAGGAGAGAAAGACTATGAGGTAGACACAACAGGCAATGCTTGAGGAGCTGTCCGGTGCTGAAACCACATAAAGAGCCCACAGGGAGCTTTTCTTTTTCTGAGCATTAACTCAGACAGAAAGAGAACGAGCATAATGTTAAAACAAACAGCTGTGTAGTGTTTGCTCCTCCTTACGGGTGTTCGAGGAGGTGACTGATAGATAGACGCAATCAAATTCACATCTACTGACATGCCACCTGATGTTAACAAAGGAGGCATCGCACCCAACTGGTGAGACAAAGGAAAGACTATGAGAGGAAAGGTAACTGAAAGGAAAGCCACCCCTCCTATCACTGGCAGATACTCAACTGTGCCCCTGTCATTAATTCAGCAGACAAAAACTGTTACCAGATGTCATTATTTATTTATAGTATTTAATAGGGAAAATGCTTTCTTTGAATAATACATTTGGTGGGAGAGGGGTGCAGAGGAGAGGGGGGGGGGGGGGGCTTTGATGAATATTCACGCCGCGCGTCTTGAGGGATTGTGGTAAACTACCTTTTTTTCTGCCTCTGTGCCTCCTGGGCTTTGTCTGATCTGCCACTGGCCATGATGGCCCAGCTGCGCAGCTCATTTGCTTGGCTCTAGGAGCGGTGGCTAGTTCAATATGGCTAATGCCACCCTATTATATTATAAGCCAAGGCAAAGCTAGCAGCGGACCACTTAGGCTCTGCTCCATCTGCTCTGCGTGGTCAGGTTGGAAGGATGCGCAGCTGTCAATCAAGAAGATTGACGTCCTCTAGTGAGCAAAGGTACAGCCCTCATTGAGCCGATGAAACGACCCTATGACTGGGGGAATAGAGGTGCCAAGTGGAAGCCAGCCTAATAGACGAACTGTGGGCTAACAGGCTCCACACACGCACGCACGCGCGCACACACACACGCGCACACGCGCACACGCACACACACACGCACGCACGCGCGCACACACACACGCGCACACGCACACACACACACACACATGCACTCACACAAACACACACAGACACACGCACACACACACACACACATGCACAGACAAGCCTGAATTTTAACAGACAGTATGAAGCACACACTCTGGATCATTTATACAAACAGAATTGAATATGCATGTAGGCTGCTGTGAGCCATTTCACTGCTTAATTGGACCGGGGTCATCTAAGCCTGTAAATCAGTCTCTTTCAGTAGGAACCTTCAAGCATTCCAGCTACATCTATTTGTAATATAAACAGTGAGTCGACAGCACTGAACTTTAAGCAAAGACACAAAAAAACACTTAATAAATATCTCCTTTCCACAGTAGAATTACAAGGATTAAAGCCATTAGCCAAAGCATCACAACTGACTCATAGCACCACACGCTTCCAACTATGAGATTTGTAGCTGGAGGCCCTCACCAGTCAAACAGCCTAATTCAAGCTCAGTGATCCTCCGTACTGATACTGTGCAGTTGCTTGGCTGCTCTCTCTTGTTTAATCTCGAGCCAGGATGGCTTTGTTTGTCTTAAGCATAGCAGCAGGTCCATTGTAAGGATTTTAATGTCTTACATTTGTAAAAATTCACATTTTCCCGCTCACTTGCTTGGACACTAGTCAAGTGCAAAATTGAATTTTTGCCCATTCACGTCTTCCGCTACAAGTGTCTGCACTAAGCTGAGTGCAGCCAGGCAGAGAAGGCACATTATTGAAATATGTGACAACACAACCTTGTGCAAGGAGCAGATAATTCTCCACAATTCTCCCAGTCTGTTACCTCTTTCTCTTTTCTTGCTTTCGGAGGCTGGATGACAACATTTCTAAGATGCTTTTGGCCTTGACCACAGTTGGAGTGGAGCCACTGGAAAGCAGTGAACTCCCTCTAAAGGAATATTGTTCATCCATTGTAATGCCTCATCACACAGAAGATGTGAAAATGGGGGCAGTGAACTGGCAATGCCACAGAAAGTAAGACCTCTTCTGAGAACAATGGCGTTAAGAGCAGTCAATGCAGTGCGAAAGTGAGAGTCCAAACAGAGCGAGACGGGAGAAGGAAACAGACGGATGAGATGAGAGAGAGACAGTAAGACAAACACAGAGACTTCAACCATATGCATGAGTGCAAGAGGCAGAGAGAAGCAAAAGCCAGTAGAATGACTTAAAAGACCAGATAAATGTGAAGCCGCATCCTATCAGTGCTGCAACAGCAGCTAATAGTTCACTAAGAAAACTCAGGAACTGGCAACAGAGGTGAACAGCATGTATTACGCACACACACACACACGGCTGCTCGACCAGTGAGTCACACAATGAAAAGGAAGCTGGGGGTATTTTGGATCTCTGTGATGTTGTTCTGCATCACCTGGGAAACCTGATCAATCTGCAGGTTCTGTCATGGCCTTGCACCTTAAGGATCACAACACTTGGGCCAAATACTAGATTGTGTGTGGGACGATGCGACGTTGGGAGGGAAACATATCAGAGAAAAGGAGTGTGGGATCAGTTGCGCCAAAGACAGCTTGTAGATACTGTCGGTGGTCCGTGTGTGTATGTGTTGCCCTCATGTGTGTGCAAATACCAGACACATTCATTGAGAGGAATAGAGAATAAGAGGCTAACATAGAGAAAGATAGATTGTGAGGGAGACTAGTAACCATTTCACAAACTGCTTGGTTGAATCTCTGCTTAATTTCCCAGGGGGTCATGAGCAACTCAGCTCCTACCCTCGCTGACATCCTCTATCTGACACACTGCCATACACTCGGAAAATGAAGACTAGCAGACAGTCCAACATTGTTTTCTTTACCAGCCCCACATATATCACTCAGTGCGAGAAAGCCCACTAAAGGCAGCCGTGCTCGGACCTCGTCCACTTTGATCAGTTTGTAGCCCAGCGAAGCTGCTGTGCGGCAGCAAAGTTTCCTCCAACAGAAATAATTGGGAGAACCATTTGAGCCTAAGTGCCATCCATGATAATGTCTCGGGTGCCGACAGCCCAGAGTACGCTGCCTATCGACTTTCACCAGAGACAACAGCTCCCTCTGTCCCTATCAGCCTCACCTGGAGGCTTCCAGCAGGAAGACAGAGGGTTTTAAATCGTGGAATGACGGTCACACAGATCTAAATCCTACAGTGACCTTGTGCGGCTGAATATCTTTTTAAGTTGCTCAACATGGGTAGCTTCTAAAAGGGGAAAGATGGAATGATACTTCAGCCTGTTACATTTATTACTTGTTAAAAGAAGCAGCATAATTGGACAGTCATGACATCATGCTAACAGGCAGAAAAATTACAAATGGGAAACACGTAAGACAATAACAGGTTTCTAATAGAAACAAGTATTTCTCTGGGTCAGGTGGTAGGATGCATTTGGTTAGAACAAAATGATGAATTGGGCAAAAAAAAGACACAAGTGAAAACAAAGGTCCTTTTAAAAATCTAAATCCATTTCCAACAAAATGTCTCAGAAAATCCACCTCATGTAAGCGTTTACCCTAGAAATATAAAGTAATAGTTGTAAATGAACCAAAGAAAAGCTGCACACTCCTGTCTTTATGTTCCACCTGTAATTCTGACCATAGCTCTCTCTCAGTATGACAAGCTTATATTCAATTCATCACCAACTGTAGTGAACATACGCTGTGAAACACCCCTTTTTTCTTGTGTATATAGGAGTACAACAACATTCAATTGACTTTGTCTGCAAATATTTCATCAGAATGCATAAAAAAAGCAGCTTAAACAACTCGCCTTCACCTTTCGGATGAGGTGAGGTCCAGTCCACAGGAATGTAGAGCGATGCGGTAGCCCGTACGGGAGCGTCGGTCTGATACGGTGCCGGTTGTATAGCGCCACAGACACGGGAAGCTGAACCAATCCAACGACTCGTTAGAAACAAAAAGTCGGACGGGGAGACAGAGACCGGCAGGCACGGTGTTTATTTTGCATGCAGTGGGGTTGACGGTCCCGAGCAGTGTCCGCGCTTCTTTTGGAGACGAGCCGAGGCAGCAGCCGCGATGAGTGGATGAGCGCCGGAGTGGTGCTCACCTCTCCAGCAGCTGAGCGCTACTGAACAAAAGAGTGCTCCGCAGGCTCTCTATTCAAAGCGCAGGAGAGGGATGGAGAGGGGGATGAGGGCCGACGGGGGAAGGCGGAGGAGGTGGAGGAGGAGGAGGATGAGGAGGAGGGGGAGGGGGGTGCTTCTGGTCCTGAGGTTGACGTAAAGTTTCTGCATAACGCCGTCAAATTGAGAAACTTAGGTTCTAACTGAATTTACGGGGTGTGTGTGGTGTGACTGATGACTCGCTGGTGTGTCATTGTTTGTTCAGTGTGATAAATGATGTGATGTGGGAAGCAAACATCCACGCAGCTATTAGCCCGGACCCCCCTCTGTAATGCACTAGCCAGGAAAAGGAAGGAGAGGGTGATTTGGCATCCCAGCCCAAGTGTAGGGCCCATAATCCCGTTTTGTCTTTTTTTCTGAGCGCTGTAATTAACAACCATAGGGATATAATTACCTCGTTTGGCAGTGTAGCAGTGACCTGGGATTGACCTGCAATGGGCTCGCGTATGGATTATCAAATTAGATCAGCCTAAACTACAGCACATCTGCAGCCTCGTAGGTACTGGAGTGTTTGAATGACAGTTTACATAAAGAAACAAAAAGCGCGCTTGGTTGCAGAGTGATACTAAGTCATTTAAAAGAGCGTGCAAAAGTGATGCTGTAACACATTCAGTGTGAGCGACCCACCGCTTTGTTGCATATAAAGAATAATGATCCCCCACGAGACGCCAAGCCGCGTGCAGGGAGATTAACGCTTTGTTCAGCAGAGTTGTCTGAGCCCAGTCTGCTTGCATTAGTTGTTTTTTGGTTGTTTTAACACAAAATATATATATATATGGAGCGTGTATTTTCACTATAAGCAGTATACTTTTTATAACTTGAGAGGGGATGTTGTAATGAAGGTCACTGAAGCACTGCAGCCTCTCAAGACTCAAGGAGCTGTCTGTGGTGCTGAGCCCTTTACTGGAGCAACACAACACTGACATTGAAGACATATAAGGCTTACACCACCTCCGCACTCATACATTTTGTATGGTGAAATTTTATACATCACATTAGTTTCAAGAGGTTCTTTTTGACTGTAAATCTTCTCACACACTTGTAAAACAAGACTAGATCTAGACACCATTTTGAAACAATGTCATTTGCCATTTAAAACTTCTAATCTAATTATAATTCTTCTAATCTTCTCATGAGAAAGCATGAAACAAACTTTGCATCTGTTTTCTCTGTAATAAATCATTTTCCAGCCACCTGACTGTTTTGTATTATATCATAGTAGCATTACTGTTTTATGCACACACAGTACAAGTGCCCACAGACTTAAAAAAAACTATTTGTCAGACATCATCATGACTTCTTTCACATACATTTACAATACCAACAGAGAACTTGTTTCTTCTAAATCCTTGAACCAGAGGAACTCGTCAGAAAAATCACCACGTAATGAGCAATAAGACGACATCGACCGCATCTTCAATCTCGCTATAGATCCCGTAATAAACAAAGCTTTCCCTTTTCTGAGACAGTGAAACCTGACTGTTCCTATAGCTAATGAGCCTGAACACGAAACGCAGCACACAGAAATCTTTCAGTTCAGTTTCAGAGAGTGCAGCAAGGAGGTCACCAGGAGAGGAATCCTCCTGACCTTTTGTGCAGCATCACCAGCAGATAAGAGCTTTTAAGAATAAAAAATAAAGGGTCAAACAGCGAGGAAAGTAATAAAGGAATGGAATTTAAAAATGGCTGAGCTCATCCGATGTATGCCATTATGCAAATGCAATGCTAATGAAGCATACCTTGCAATTGTTTTTGAAGAGGTCAGCAGGTTGTGATGCCCGCAGGTCTGTTCTAGAGGTGATACCCATGGCACCAAAGCATGCTTCAACACAGGAATTAGTCCTGGCCCAGGGTACAGCATAAATACCAAATTATGGAGAGATCTAGCCATAATGTATCCAATTGTTATGTATTCAGGGGCTGGTCCCCTGAGTGATTTTTTTAAAAATGAGCAGTATCTTAGCAAGTGAATAAGACTCAAATAAAGCCACACACGGACCTTGTAAAGCTGCAGTGTATATATTCTGCAGTTTATTCAAAGCTTTGCTAGAGCAGAAAAAAGCCCATTAGCTGAGCCTAGTGGAGTTAAAAGCATGGATAAGTCATTTGGTGACAGTTCAGGGGTAAAAAATCAGATCGGAATCAAAAACTTTACTGTGACAAACACTGCACTGTACAAGCAGCAGCTCATAAATGTTTGTTTGTTTGTTTTTTTACCATCAAAGTGAACTAACTCCCCATATAATAAGCCCTTTTGTAGCAATTTTACTTCCAGCCAACTTACACACACGTGGAGCTACTGAGAATACTGTTAACCAACCACACTGTGACATAGATAACAGTACAAGCATACAGGACTGTACTGTGGAGGTATTGGGAATATAATTTCAAATGAGATTAGAAAACATGAGACATGAGTCGGGAGAAGACTTTAAAGACACAGTGTCTGATGTTTTCAGACACTTCATTTATGGCATAATTGCTGTGCTGTGGGGACAGCTGAAGCCCTCATCCTGTTCAAGGCAGCCCATGAGAGTTACACTCAAACTAATGTTGGCTGTGTGCTTGAGAATGACTTCAGCATTAAAGCATAGTTGGAGCCAGACTGACTCTCCAGTGGGCTTGACACCAAAAGGACTGTAGCGTCACAAACCCAAAGCTCGGGCACATCAGATCTCTTCACACACAGACTCTTCAAAAAGGGCAAAACCCTTTGATGATGATGATGGTTGAAATGATGAAGAAGACTACGGAGATAGAGCTTCCTTTCTCTCTGCTTGTCTTTCTCACTCTTTACCTCTCTGCTTCTCCATTTCCTGGAATGACCAGAAGGCCTTCAAAGTACAAACTACAGAGTAAACAAAGAAACAGCTTATATCGATCCCTGGGCTTTATAGCTCCGGGTAAATGTGTTATCTCGTGTAGCCACTACATTATACTCAGATTAAATACATATTTGATGTGGTGGCTGGAGCTTTGAGCAATGCGCTGCTTGGAAGCATCCTCTGGCTAGAGTTTATTACATTTTGTTAATGCCTTAATTAGGCAAACCATGAGAGAAATGAATCCCCGGAGAACTGGCTTTAAAAAACACTGTCCAGCCACCCCTGTAACCCAACGGGATAATTAGGCACAACAGAGAAATGTTTGTCCCTCAGAGGATTTTGGAATAAAGTTTACTCCTAGCTCCTCAATTGAGAGCGAGACTTTGCTTTTGTTTGCACAAAGATTCAATTCTGAAGGCGTCATAGAGCGCAAATCAGCTTTAATGACAACCATAGAGCATTTTACGCCCCCGGCAGGAACTTAATGAAAGTATCTGTGTGTGGGTGAGGATCTTGAATGTAAACAAATTCTTCAAGACAATACAAGACAAAGTCATGCATTTATTTATAATAAACACAAGATATATTTATTAGGTAGGTAAACAATTTGAATGCCGCTTGTATTTTGTCTGTGAGGGAGTGGAAATGATTACAAAGGTCAGCAGACACACAGACGTCTGCTGTTTAAGCTTTTCATTCACTTTTGTCTACCAGTCTCAAATGCTCTGTCTTCTCTGCAGCCTCAATCAAACACAACAAATGTGTGACCCAGACTCCGACCCACAGTGCAAGATTACCAAATGAGTGAGGTTTCATTTTAAAACATTCACTTAAAAACACAAATGGCAATATGTAACTATTAATCCTAAAAGTGTGCGGATACCGTATACCTCTTTTTGCATTTAATCAGCTTCATATCAACAATGATACCTACCGGAAGGTTCAGAAGGCTGTTATCTTCTATTCACATGGTAACGGTCGCCGTTAGTTTGTCAAAAACCCTCGGCGTCACTTTTGCTCTTTGTGTCCCGTTGTGAATTCAAACAAATCTAACTTGGTTAGCTATAGAAGAAAGATTGTAGTTAAAATCCTTATATTTGCGCCATTGTTTAACAACGTCACATAAGAACTTAAATAGCTGGTTTCACATGGGACATGTACATCTGTCTCCCAGGTGAAATTCTGTGTTTGCTTGATCTGTCCACCATCCCAACGTTGCTCCTTATGCAGACTTTCACTGTTTTATTTATTCCTTCCTTCAAAGTATTCCCTACCATTGTCACTCTTCATACAACTTCAACTTACAACGTAGCAGTCAGCACTTGCTCTAAGCATCCTACATTGATGAAGAGGGGTAATCCATCTTAACAACAGATGATAATGGCATACTGTACCAACTAGAAGGTAGAGGCGGTCCCCATTGTCTCATATCTATGGTAATGTATAGTTTGCGCAAAGTATTGGACAAATTAAAGTTTTGACATGATGAAGGCACTAGAGGAAAGGTTAAGGGACTCCACCTTTTATTGCAATTCATCCTAAGAGGGGACATGAATGTCTGCGCCGAATATCATAACAATCCCTCCAATAGCTGTCAAGAAATTTGATGGAGGAAAAGTCAGAAGATAAGAAGTCAGTAAGAAACCAAAAATGTCAACCTCATGGTAGGGCTGGATGAAAAGTCAGGAAATGCCCGATGCATAAACCCCATGAATGTCTGGACCAAAATTGCTGACCGACTAACACATTATCATCCACACAATATTTGTTTTGTGGAGTTTAAATTAGTTGAACAGAATACAAAAACATCTGGTGCAGCCCACGCCCTGCTGCTCTCAATTACCCTGAGAAATCCTTGCATTTTGTAAAAAAAAAAAACATAACAAGTTACATAACCATCCTGAAGAATTGATGATAATCTTTTCAAGGGTATGATACAGAATTCACCATCTGCCTTCATTTTAAGAAAGCTGAAAGTGATGCACATTCAGTCTGGGTAACAAACACAGAAATAGTGTGGGAGGTTGTGAGAGCTTTTATGTACTTGAGTGAAAGACACACACCGGCAACCTCAAACTGCTAACCATTTGTTGAGGATAGTGATGTGGCCTTAAGCTTTTTCTCTACTTGTGATTTTCTCTGGGTGGTTTGCCTGCTGAGTACCTAACAAGGTCAATGAAAGAAACCAATAACACCAACTTAAACACAGAAACAGAGGAAGGAACATTTGAACAGGAATACATTTAGTACAGCCAGCTTCATGAAGAATGCCACTGAAATCCATAATTATACTTAATTATATGTTGATTAGTTTTTTATGCTTATTGTAAGATTACGCACCCGAGTGCAAGTTTAATAAGCTCCAACTCAATGAGCATTTCCAACAGGAAAAGGATTGTGGGAATTTGTGCCAATAATTGTAGGCGTTTTATTTATTAAATTATTCCTTTGTCTATTACTTGGTGAGCCTTGTGATTAAAAAAAAATTGAAGCAATTCAACAGAGGGAAGGAAAAAAGAGTGTGGGTCGAGGTTACAAACAGTGTGTGCGTGACAAAGTGAGGGATATGTGAGTGTCATATGCGGGGGTCAGTTATGGTGATGGTGCTGATCCAGACTTTCACAGCTCACTGACCCAGAAATGACTGAGTAAAGCACTAAAAGGCATTCAACAAACTGGACACGGTAATTCGCCATCACTGAGAATGACCGATTGCATGATGGGTTAAATTACCCAATTGTGAAAATGAGAGGGAAAGATGGGGATAGAGAGTGAAGGACAGAAGGAGAGAGAAAAGGCAGACAAAGACCGGAGAGACACTGGTGGGATTCGAGACAATGGCATCAGGAGGAGCAGTGTGTAAAAAAAAAAAGGAAGAGTCAGCAGACTAGAGAGGCTGTAAATGAGGGAGTAATGAAGCCGCACAGGTGGGGGGCAGGTGATCTATAATGAATGAAGCTGAGAGGAGGAGGAGACAAGAAGCTGTTAGCTGGGCTTTGATTGGTCTGTAATAAAAATATGACCAATCAGAGATTCTCTGACTGACCTGAAGGAGAGGCAGGGAGCTGAGAAGGTTTGGTTTGATGTTTAATGATGTTCCCAGGCATGGTATGAGTGTAATACAAAGCAGTGATGTGCTGAAGAGGTTACAAATAGTGCATATTGGTGACAGCCAGTATTAATATCCTGCATTTTCATACAAAAACCAGCCTATACCAATATGTGGTATGTTGTGCCAATGTGCAGGAGTGGACATAGTAACAACAGCCACATGACTGCAGAGTTACATCAAAATCTAATATAACATATGCAATATATTTTCTTAACAATATGACATGGAATAACATTAAGTTACACAATAGTAAGTTAATGTCAAATTAAGCCCATGTAAAAGTACAAATGCATTTTGAAAACTGATCTAATCTGCGCAGCAACCATAGACTGTATAAAATAATTGGTTTGTGAGCTACTGTCTGGAACCCTAAGCTTTGGCATTGTGGCCGTCAGCACTTTTGCTTTTTTGGAGCCAGCAGTGGCCATATTTGGATAAAAAGGTGGCGCAAAATGATCAGCTAATGTTAGCTAGATTGGTTAGCAAGGTGCATCCTTAATTCAAGTATATGTTTTTATTTGGGATGCTAATTTTGGCTAGGGAAAAACAGACTTAAAACAAAATGTACTTACTGTTATGAACAGTACTGGGAGAAACACGGAGAAACGGGACCCAAATGCAGACACGGAAACAGAGTCAGGTTTTAACAAGTCTTTAATGACTAAACTATGTACAGGAGAGTCCAGAAAACAGGGGGAAAAGGATCGGGGTCCAGGTGAAGGGTTTGCTCTCCAGAGCGAGTTCAGTGAAGGTGACAAAACAAATGGCGACGAGATGATCAAAGGAAAAACACAAGCGGGTTGTGGAAAAACAGCCGGGGATGTAGACAAGGGAAGAGGATCACAGGAAACTAAAACAAAAAGATACAAAGAAACAATAAGCATCAAAAATACACGGAGCAGAATATCTATCATAGGAACAAAGGGGAGCCAACGAACGAGGCACGATACCACATATATGATGAAACGATATGGTGCCGAATGCGTCCCACATCTGGCTTCTTATACTGCAGGCGAGGTGATAAGTGGGATCGGGTTCAGCTGGGCAGAACCACGCTTTCGTTCTCCAAACAGACACGCACAGAGAGGGGAGACACATACAGGGAAACACAGACTAAGGCAGACAAACACAAGTACAAAAGGAAAAGGGAAGGACTGCCAGGATGGGATCCTGACACTTACTGGAAAAAAATGAACAGGTTACTCCTTAGTCAGGACATTTTTAGATCAAGGGTGATGCCGGTGACGCCCTATCCTCTTTTTTACTTCAAATAGGTCTGTCATTAACAATATGAACATTACACTTTACTGAAGACTTGAAACTAGCGATGGAGACTGTAAACTCATTAGGAAAATGCTAACCGAGATAATAAATCATTTTCTCATTGACTTCTATACAATCTGACTTATTTTTGCAACTAGTGGAGTCGCCCACTGCTGGACATCAGTAAGAATGCCGGTTCAAGGCACTTCCGCATTAATTTCACTTTTCAGACCCAGTGGCTACATCCACTTATTGTATACAGTCTATGGCTGCTACAATTGCTAACAACGTTAATGTTAATGTTAATGTCTGTAAGACTGCCATGGAAAGTTTCTCATTCTCTTCCAGTTGTGGCGGTCCTGCACTACATTGTGAAACCAAGCCAGGGTTGTTCTCATGGCACTCACACAGTAACAAGTGCCTCCATTTTGAGAGCATTATTTTGGAACCACCTCTTGGCTGTGTTTCTACTGTCGGCTGACAGATGGAAAGTGTGATCAGAGAAAATCACACCCTGTGCATAGAATAGTGAACTAAATTCAGCCGTGGCAGCCTGGAAACAGACTCTGTGTCTGGGATGAGAGAACAATATGCAAACTTTCTTTAGAATTTGCTTCACTGTGGGCCAAGCCGATATTATCTTGTGCACTTGTCAAAGCAATTACATGTTAATAGACTTAATAGCATCAGTCAAACCACAATGATGGTGGCCCATTGGAATAAAATAATTAGGAATACATTTCCCTAAAAAACATGACATGAGGAGTTTAAGTCGACTCTGACCAACAAAGACCGATTCCATAACTGCCACACCTATGTTCATTGCTGCGGACGAAACTCAATTTCAAACAAAAGCTGAGAGCAGAGGGACAATGTCATGATCAAAGGCTGTTTCCTACAGCCTGGTTGTATTACAAACTAAAGTAGGAGATGCATAGATTCAAAAGCCCCGTCAGCACTGACATCAGAGACACCTCCCATCCCCAGAGAAGAGAATATCCTCGCTCTGTTTAATTTCTGTGTGCTATCATTTTGCTGTTTAAAAGGTGCCTTGTCACCCAAAAAACCCACCTCAGCAGAGGGAGCGGGACTTCCACATCCCCTCAGCACAAAGCCTTCAAAAGCACAGGTGCTGACTGTTACAATAAAACAGTTAAGGGGACAGTTCAGTGAGAAAAGCCAGTAAATGTGTCTGTCACAGTCCAGAGGGCTGGGAGCTTGATGTTGAAGCTCGGTCATAAGACAGTGTCAAGATCCGGCAGTGTTATTATAAAATATCAACACACTTATCGAGTCTTATTTGCATAAGTAGCCTGCTGCCCAAAATGAAATCCTCACTATTTAATATATGTATGATCAGTGGACATTTTCTGGCATTTGGTTGTGCAAATTGTTTCTTGAAGGGATTGCAAAGTAGCAGCTGTTGTTATTGAAGTAAAGTCATCACAGTAGTTTGCATATTTTAGTCAATTAGCCACTAATGTTTGCATATGCTTTACATCACTGCTAACCATTTTCCAAGTACTTTTAGACTGATTTCCTACTTTTCATTTGTTCAGTTTCAATTTATTTCAATATGCAAATTTCTTCTTCGAGAATAGAAGAATGGAAGCCCCCGTTACAGCTCCATAATAGGATGATAAATGTATTGTGACATGCAATTTAACCTTGCAATATAGAAACAGTTTTACAACTTAAAACTGATCTAATCAAGATTTTTACTTAAACACTGGTTCAAACTACAGTCTGATGTTAAAGGTGACACAGTGACAAACGACAAACTACTGTGCAGTTCCCCCCAGTTCTACAGAGGGTTTTTAACATTTTTCAGCTTATCATTTAGGATTTATGGCCAACAACTAGTCATTTATCTCAGGAGTTGGTTAAGACAAAAAGAAAGAATGAAACACACCTCAAAATGAATATTGCTCCATGTCTGTAGGATGTGCAAAGAAGCAACTGTTTGCTAACATGCCCACCATATTAACTTTACATGGCAATAATACAGCAGTTGGGTCTAGATGGTAACCCAAGATTAGGTTGTCAGGTATCCAATCTCGAAAGAGTTCTTGCAAATCTAGGGTTACCATCTAGACAAAATTGGTAATAATATGTCATTGTTATGGGGGCAGTGCAAACATAGTGACTTTAAATCAGTTGTAAAGCCAATATGTGCAAAGACACTGTAGCAGGCAGCAATGCACCTGCAAAGTTATTTTTATGCAGGTGACAAATTTGCATAATAATTTTACAACTTTTACAGTTCCCTACTTAGATGTGAGTACTGAAAACAGAGCTAATGAATGCGGTACCTTTTAGAAGCTGACTATCATCGTGACTAACGATTGTCAAAGGATCCCTAAAAAGCACCACAAAGAAAAGACTTTAAAATGGCCCGTGCTCCCAAATGAATTACTATACAAAAATTATCAGAAAATGACAGGGAAAAAATGTGGGCGACCACATATTCACTGTGATGGATTGCCTATGAAGCAGTTTCTAAAGTTTCAAGTCTCTTGTTTTCATAGCGCGCTGGAATAAAGAGAGACTGCTGGCAATTAACTGAAAAGTAGGAACTGAAAGTTACGGTTTAGATAATGGCAGAAATGCTGAGTATATGTGATTTACATTTAATGGGCTGAAATACGCAAAACCACCGGCATGGTACTTTGGTGGTTCAGTATCAAAATGTTATATCTATCATAAAAACATCTAGAAGAATGATTTTTAACAATGAAACTGAGCCATCGTGAAAATGGCGAGAGTAACGTTGACATCATGTACTTTAATGGAGCAACATCTTTTCTTTATACAGTCAGTGAATAGCACTGCTGTTGCCCTGTAATAACTCAACATAATGAGGCATAAATCAGCATTAATTAGCATATGGGTTATGGCCGCACAGTAAGATACATAATTGCACGTGACATATATTCTCCATTATCGACTCACAGAGTAGCAGCAATCACCACCTCGTCTCTCTCTCTCTGCCTCTCTACGCCAGCTCATCATTATTGGCAATCAGTGTTTCTTGTGTGTCTTCTACAAATCGCCAGCGCAGATGGAGTCAGATGGACGATGCCTGCCACTGCTTTGTACAGCAGAAGACACATCCAAAAACACGCCAATGATTCTGATGAGGTAGAGGGCAGGAAAGTGATGACAGAAAAAAATGTGATGAATGGCCGAGTTAAGGAAGTCAACACCAGGCAGTATCCTGCTCTTAAAATGCTGGAGGTACTGTAGTACAGTTAGACACCAAGGAAAAACAGACCGAAAAATTAAAGGAAAACAAATGAAGGAATACAATAATTCAACCACTTCCTGAAGTTAAATGTTAAACAAACCGAAGGCATGGCCATCGACTTTAGTTAAACCTCCCACTCAACCATCCCAATTAATGGCTCACTTGTTGAGTTAGTTTAGAGTTACAAATACCTGGGAACAGTGATCGATAAGAAATTGAACCATGACATTGACGCTAATGTTATCTGTAAAAGGGTACTGCAGGGACTTTCTGCGTGGACTGAATACTGTTAATGTGGACCAGACACTGATGGCTTTGGCTATAAATCTTTTATTGAGTCCATTTTAACAGTTTGTTTGATTTCTTGGTATGGGAACCTCAGTGCAACATAGGCTAACATAGTTAACATAGTTAAGGTAGCCAGTAAAAGCATTGGCAATCATTAGGTTGTCTTCTATTCGAGAGATCAGTGGTTCAATCCCCGGCTCCTCCAGTCCGCATGTCAAGGTGTCCTTGGGCAAGACAAAGGCCCCCAAATTGTTCCCTGTGCTGCACATGGGTGTGTGAATGTGGTGTAAATGGTTAGATAAGATATGATGCTATGTAGATGTCCACTGCCATCAGTGTGAATGGGTGAATGTGACTAATAGTGTGAAAGCGCCTTGAGTAGACAGAAGACTAGAAAGTCACTATTTAGGCACGGATGATCTGAATACCCCCTCTTGGAGGAACTCGTCCTTCTCCCCTCTGGGTGAAGATATAGGTGCCCAAGAATAGAAAACATTTAAATGGGTTTAAGTTTCGCAATTGTGGTTCGTGTCCCATGTCCTCTTGAATGTTGTGTAGTCTCTCCATCCCTTTCTGACATATCTCTTCCCTGTGTAAATGTTTCCCTATTTCTTTGTCTGCACCCATTTCCCTCCTTATCTTCTCTCACTCCCCACAGAGAGCTCAGTCAATCCAGGGGAGGGTGTTTTGAGTGTCGCCAGTCAACAAGAAGGCTTTTCAGTCAGTGATGCTCGGTTGCTGGATGGCAAACACAATACCCATAGAGGCTCAGCAGTGATCTGTCTGCTGAAGCGTCTCCAAATGCCTCTTTCAGTCTGCCACTCGGTATAGTCAAGCTTCCAAACGCAGCACACCGTCCCAGCCCCCCTGTGGCAGGGCTTTATCTGAAAACACAGCATGTGTAGAAAGACCAGCGCAGGGAACAATTTGTACAGTCGGGGGCCAGAAAAAGAGTGTATATATTTCAGCCCAAAGGCGTGGTGTCCAGCTGTAGGGCCCCTCATTCATTTGGGACTGGGGTTGGATCTATTCATCTGTTCACTTCAGACTCTATAATTACATTGTGCATATCGTTTCATTCCTGCCCCCTTTTCCCACTTATTTTGCATCACACTGTACTTTTCTCTGACCTCCAGCAATTCCCTGCTTTGGCATTCACAAAGAACACATTGCACATCAAATGCAACCACTATCCGCCCTATCTAAAGGTTCAGTTCACAAAAGATATTCTGCTAATGATATGACAACGCAAACACGCGTATAACAACAAGTATAGTGGTTGCTTCTGCGCCAAGAACACAGAAGGCAGGACAATGCCAAATCGGTCCAGGGGCGTAAAGTGCCCCCTTACTTTTGGCACCCTTGCTCAGACCACACCCATCTTTGAACTCAGCCTTCATCTTGATCTCACATACAGACCTGTAAAGCTGTGTTACTGTATCTTGCACAGTTGTGATGCTATCACAGTTACAAAATCTGGCAGCAGACAGACAGACATAAACACCTGGAGAAATACTCAAAACCTGTGTTAGTTCCCACTATAGTCCAGTTGAGGAACACATTCCTCTATGATAAAATACACACACAGAGACTTACAAGGTGAAAACAATATTGTCACTGTTGCAGCTGGTAAAAAGGAAAATGGCATTTACAGACCGTGAATTACAGGTCATGAACGACAAGGTGCAGAGACAATCCTCAAAACTTCAGATACATGAAAAAACGTTTTTGGGATTTAATATTCCTGTCTGTCAGTGCTGTTGTTGCTTGTCAGTGACCACCAACTCTACAAAGACACTAATCACTGTACGTGCGTGTGGCTATAAGTGCTGATCTTTGTGAACATTTGCATAGAAAGTGGCCAATTTTGCGCATATTACCTAAATTGGATGCGTGCAAATAGCACAGGAGATCCTAGATGCAATTTGCTCTGCAGCACAGTTGGGGTGCATTATACTCTTTGTAGCCACAAAAGCAGTGCAACTCTTGTGAATCTGCTTGTTGTTTCCGTATATCTCAACTGTACATACAGTACATCCTCCTACAGGGATGATGAATTGACAGTTGTTGGTTCAAACAAATGCATGTACCATACCTTAAATACGTGTTGACATAATTGTATGCTTTGTGAGATTATACGTGCACATTTACTTTCCCAAACAAAGAGATTTTCTTCTACAGTCAAAGATATAGAAGACTGATAACCAGCATCCTAAGCTGCACGTAAAACCAAATAATCGTGCTCCATTAGCTTCCATAGAGAGAGGCAGGCACAATAATCACAGCCTCCTATGCATATTTTAGCATGAAAGGGATGCCTGAGGCTGTATGAATTTGCTCCTTTTCCATGTTGATCTTTCTCTTGTCTTCTGGAGTCAAAGGAAAACAAAAGAGCAGTGAAACTGCTGTTTCCGTGGCCCCATTATGGTGATGCTACTGTTAAAGCAATGATGAATATGTTGTTACAGTAACACATGATGTCAGATGTTATGTACATCTGTACGAATGTTGGAATTTGAAAGATAACACATCTGCACTAATGAGCTGTTTATGCACCATTAAAGCAAAACATCCTCTGATCTCTAAACATACTTGCGGGCTGATGATTTAAACCGAAACAAGATATTAAGAACGCAGCAAACCCATGTCAAACGGCAGTACCAGGGCACATTTGCAACCAGTTTGCTTTCTTTCAGACAGTTACGTCTGTCTATTCATGACATTTCTAATAAAGGTGACTGCGCTCTCTTGCAGCAGTATTGCATGTCATTGTTATTCAGCTCTTGTATCTTCCTCTATGGTGTCATCTTTTTAAATGGAAAATATTCGATCCTGCAAGTCAATGTCACCCCTACTGGTGCACAAAATGTCCTGTATTTCATTTGTCCTCAGTATGAAACCGAAAATGATGCAAAGAACAAATGCATTTTCCAAATACACTTGTTACACTATATGACCATCCAATCACTGTCATACATCCCACATATGTGCTTTTGCGAACACATGGCGAGCGTCTACTGGTGGTGTCTATCAGTAACTGTATTTAAATAATGGTGCGAGCTGAGCAGAAGTCGTGTCTATATGTTCGCCCTGAGCTCTTCCTCCTCTAATGATCTCATTGGAGAATAAATATCAGGGCTCAGATGCTCGCAGGAGGAGAGGCACAGAGATAGAGCTGTGTGCGCTCTACTTTCATAGGGAGGGATTTATGCCACCGTGGAGCTATACAGGTTCAATAACACCTTCAGGAAAGCAGGTAGAACCACTCCCACCAAATCCTAACAAAACAGCCACTCACTTCTTAAAACATTTGTTTAAATCATGGCCAATATATTCTCATCAATTGTAGTTTTTAGTAGGCAGCTGAAATATCTCTCTCACACACACACACACACACACACACACACACACACACACACACACACACACACACACACACACACACACACACACACACACACACACACACACACACACACACACACACACACACACACACACACACACAATTTACATACTCCATTCCACATCTTCAGAAGTGACATTTTCTTAAAGAGATGTTCCCTCTTCATACACCTTTTTTTAACCTGTCAGCTCTCCTTATAAATAACTTTTGAAATTTCCCCAGCCTGAGTTAAATGTCTCTTTATATGTGAAGATCTAAGTGTGTCGAGAATTAAATTTCTGTGACTGACACAGATGGTTTGCGAAAGCCTTTTTGAGAGGAAACCTGATGTATATTATAAATCTGTGCCTGGAGGATTAAATGTCATGTTGACAATTATAATACTGTCCCTGGGTGAATTAATGTCACATTTATTTTGAAAACCACAGAAGAAATGACTAGAAAATGCCTAAATGCCACTCTTTACATTAATGTTAATACACCTAGGTATTAGGGGTATATAAGGGTTACCTCAGTATAAACCGTAGAGAAAAAATTGCTTCAACAAATTTCTATTGTCTCACAGGATTATTCATCATATTGACCAACCGTAACCATCTAAACTAGATTATTTCATTTGAGCGAAAGCTAAGAGAATCAAAAGGCAAGATGGACAGAGAGAGAAGAAGGAAAAGAAGAAGAGACAAAGCTCGAGGGAGGGGAACTGAGAGGGCAAAAATAAATAAATAAATAAATGCCGCTGGCTGAGAATAGAAGGCAGAGAGAAATGAACGTTGAAAAGGAAGGAGACAAAGGATGAGTAAGAGGGTTGGTGGCAGGGGACTTGGTTTGGAGAAGTAGAGGGAGAGGGGGGTAGAAGGCAAAGAGTTAGTGAGACAGAAGTGGCAGAAGGGAAGCCACAATGTGGGTCCATTGGGACCAGCATTATCCTTTGTAGTCCTGTCCTAAAACACCCACAGTGTTGTGTGTGTCAGTCTGTGTGCGTGTGTGTGTGCGTGTGTGCATGCACGTGTCTCCCTGACATGTTAAACTCCAGACAACCTCAGCTTCCTGTCAACGCTTTAATGCGTGCAGAGCCCTATTCACACTGTGTTTCACCTCATCTTAGCATTGTGTTATCAACAGGAGAGCGGTCTGGCATGAGGGTTAGAATATGTCGTGTTTACATCACAGTGATGTGACACCTGATGTTTTTTATCTGCCATGGCCAATTCAAATACTTACTTACTACTTACTTAAAGATAATACTGAAGCTTTAAACAGCTCGAGTACCACGATTAGCTGCCACTTGAAAGAAATGATTTAAACCCTTGTAAGCTGGCTATGTTTTACTCATACAATTCATTTCATAACATAACTTTCTTCACAGGTCACTACTATAAGTAGAGAAAGTGGCGGGTATTTGCAGCCAATTTGTTTGGATGTTGCAATATCATCTGAAAATGAAGCAAAAGTGTGTGCTTGTGTGAACTGCCGGTGACCCAATGACGTGCTTTGTTGTGCAATTTGGCCAGATGGTGGAACTGTAAGTGAACCCTATTTACGTCTAGACCGATTTACCGCCATTTTGAATTGTGTCCAAGTCGATTTTTTCGCTCCTCCTCCTACAAATTTTGAGCAATCCTCACCAAAGTTGGTAGAGAATGAGGAAATTGGGAACAGGTGTGTAGGTTGGCTGGAACGCCAAGTTATAGGCACAGGTAGGAAAGTCTGAGGGCATCTAGAATGGTAGGTGAGAGGAGAGTACATGGCGTGGGGAAAGTGGGGCTGGAGACAGACACAGAGAGCAAGGCCAGGCAAAATAACCTACCAAGTTGAAAGTCCTCATAGCATTTGTAATATTTGAAATTACCTTGATTGGGGGTACTGGGTATAGCAAATGGACAATTGCCCAAGTACATGAGCTGTGTTCACAAAATGCTCTTGGCCAGATAAAAATGTTGCAACAAGGCCAGGGCAAGAAGAAACCCTGCTGGTTGTACAGCAGACACGGTCCAGCTATGAAAGCATATTGTATTTCTGACTTGTCATTATGCCCCAACAAGGATGAAGGATCCACGCAAATAGAAAGGGTCATAAGAGAACCCCTTCAGGGCAGGAGGTCATTCACTTAAAGTGACAACAGAAAACTGTAATCTGTCTTAACTTACCATTATGCAGTTAAATTGATTGAACAATGCAATGGCTATAGAAAAAAGACAGCACCAGCTAGTTCCTCATAAGCCTCGCTTTTACTATGCAACTCTGTCTGCCTCCGAGTAAAACTCCCAGGAAAATGAAGACTCACTTTACAGCACAAAGGAAGAGGAAAGTGTTTGAGGTGTGTCTGTACTTATGAAGGTAATAACATAATAACACAGTGGCTCCATAGTCTGAACTATTTCTATTTTGCCTTCATTGTCACTGCTACACACATAAAAGCCCAGAGACCTATAACGTTACACCGCATCACCGCTTACCAGAGAGTAAGTCAACAAAACCGCTTACAACTTAACCAAATAACTTACAGTAGCTATCAGGTAAAGTAAATGGCAGACGGGACAACCAGAGTACCTAACGTCACCGGGCAAAAGAGCCCTGTGGAAGGAGGAAGAGGGAGAGTTCATTCATTCATCTTCAACTGCTTGTCCCTATCGGAGTCGCGGGGGGCTGGAGCCGATCCCAACTGACATCGGGCGTGAGGCGGGGTACACCATGGACAGGACGCCACTCTATCGCAGGGCACATAGAGACGAACAGAGACAGACAACCATTCACACCTATGGGCAATTAGTCACCAATTAACACGTTCATGTCTTTGGACTGTGGGAGGAAGCCGGAGAACCCAGAGAAAACCCACGCAGACACGAGGAGAACATGCAAATTCCACAGAGAAGGGCCCCAGCCAGGATTCGAACCAGCAACCCTCTTGCTGTGAGGCGACAGTGCTAACCACCACATCACTGTGTCGCCCGGAAGAGGGAGAGTGATAAAAAAAAAAAATGTCACCGTTTCTACTTTTACCAAAATACTGTATATTGCTATTAATAGTCAGATTTGTTTTTATGGTATGTGCTGCTTTATCCAATCCAGTTGATTAAAGGTGTTAAACAAAGCATAAGAAGCTCATTAGAGAAGAATACAACATGCATATACACCCAGCAACCCTCAGACAAGATGCCAGAGGACCATTAATTGTGCACAACAGGGTTTTTTTATTGGCAAGGAAAATGTGTCTGTAGCTGCCGCCATATACTAACATAACTTTATGTCTCATTTATTATTGAAAGAGTTGGTGGAGTGGCTGATCGTTACTACTGGTAATCAGCTGCTTGAAATTGCCACAAGACAGCTGCAAAGCAACGTAGTGCTTGGCAGAATAAATGACTAATCAGCCTGGTGGTGTAGCTACTCAAACGTGGAAATAGATACTGTAGGTGCAGAGGAGAAGCTTCCACAGAAGAACTAGAACAATGACTTGAAAGCAAGTGTGACTTTCACTCACATACACACATGCAAAAATAGACATATAAATACTTTCATTATTTCTTGAAGTAGAATCGGACTCTACATATTATCTGAAACAACGTTGAAGCTGAAAAAAAAAAATCATCTGTATCTTATTTGTGGCCACCGAGAGTAATTAAAAAGCGTTAGCAATCCTCCATATGAATGACTGTACTCACCACGGGGGCTTCTGTCTGGGCCACATCATTATCTGACTTCAAGTGAAAAATGAACACTTGAGACTTAATTGAGTTTAAATTCGTAATTGGCTCCACCACTGGGGGTAATTAACAAATGGTTCCTTTGAACAAAGAGTTTCCATTGGGCGAGAGAAAGAAAGGAACCATACGGCATTTGTTGTGTTTGATTTACGGGCTGCATTATAGAAAATGCTGCACAAGGTTCCTCAGCCGACTTTTGAAGGAGTGAGTGATCAGAATTGAATATTGATTGCTTCCACTGATAATCAGTTCATCTCTTGTGGTGATTTGTTTAAACGCACGATATGTCATTTTCTGTGGTTAGAAGCTCTCATTCAAAACCACGACAAAAGACAGAGTTCAGTGACATCATGAAGTAGCGTGGCATCATAAGACTTAAGACTTGTATCATAAGACGTTATCTTGACCGCCGTTGCCGTCACTGCAGTCAGCTTCAGTGTGCAGCGTTCATCGGGTGTTTAACTGGAGCCTAATTATCCGCAGAGTTCTCCCCCTCATCAAAACAAATGAACCAGGTGATTCAAACTGATAAAACACTGAATAAAGCAGTTTCACATAGTCACCAGTGTTTCTGTGTCACAGTTTGGTGGACACAGGATATAATGGAGGGGCTGTGAGCCGAGAGGCTGCTAACATTGCTCAGCTTGTTTCTGTGATAACTTACAATCTGAATGTCTGACGATTAAAATCCTTCATCCGGTTAAAAGATATGGTTAAAAAACAACCAAGATCTAAAAAGTGTATTGTAAAAATGTGGCTTGAAACTAGACACAAAGTCCATGGACGGACCGCTAAAATGACAGATTTCTCAGAATGGCCAATTGTTGGAAACATTTGAGATAGTGTAAGTACACAATGCAACAAATATATAACATACTGTAGGTCTAGTTCTTCTTAGATATTTGAATGCAAAAATGTTCCATATCATACATTTTAAAGGGGACCTAGGTATTATGCTTTACCTAATTATCTGTCATAAATAATGTTACAATGTCAAGGTTAATATTAAACTTGGCCAAAACATAACACAACAAACACACTCCCTCTGCAACATTTTTCTCTACTCTCAGCTCCATTTGATGTGAATCGGTGACAGGTTTCTATATATGGTTTTCTCTGGTTAAGGCACAGCATGCCAGCCAGGAAACCTTATAACACTGAATTGTTTGTCTTGTACTGATAGTCTGATCTGGCTTGTGAATCTAAAGGATGTTAACAGTGATTTGCACATGAGCTTGCTATACATCTGTGCACCCAGCAGTCAGATTTAGGGATTTATTTCAACCATTGGACCACACACTGCTGGAACATATCCGCATGTGTTGTGTTTGGTTTAGAAGACTTTATTGGTCATTTTTGATGGTAGAAAATCCCAATATGTACTCTGTTGCAGTCGGTCTTCTGCTCCAGTATAGAGACAGAAAGCGGAGCAGCAGAGAGACCCCAAATTGCTGACCAATCAGAGCAGACTGGGGTTTTTTGGGAGGGGACAGAGAGTGAATAAACGTGTAACAGCCATGAGCAGTACAGGAAAACGAGTATACTAGTTCCCCTTTAACTCTGCTAATTTTGAGCAGTGATGCCACTTTTTGGGCAGACTTCCTCTCTACTTTTCTTTCTCTGTACTCTCATCAAAACACCTCTGCCTGACTTATTTATTTCATATTTATTCAACTTTACACAGCACATTGTTGAGCTGCTTTTGAATTTATGGATGAAGTCTCTTTCAAGATGCCATCTCATACACCACGTGCTTCTTTGTTTGATGTTGGCAGAGGAAGACAATTAAGGATGTACGAAACTCGGTTTCTCTTGTCTTTCCTCTTTTCTCTCACTCTATCTGTTGCTCATTATCCTCTCACACACACACACACACACACACACACACACACACACACACACACACACACACACACACACACACACACACACACACACACACACACACACACACACACACACACACACACACACACACACACACACACACACACACACACACACACACACACACACACACACACACACACACACACACACACACACACACACGCACACACACACACACACACACACACACACACAGTCCAAACACTAACAACATTGCAGCATTCACATAAATTCACAACAACTGATAAAATTCTGTCAAGCATCGTAGTGTGGTACTTCTGGTATGTGTTTTAGATGTCTACATGTGTCTGGCTCCTGTCAAAACATATATGCCTCTCTGAATGAGTCGGCAGGCTGACACAGAGCAACAGGGGCCATGTCACAGCTGATGTTTGCGAGCAGACAACTGATCTAAACAACTTGATAGGCATGCATGTGATCTAGAGAAGGTACGCTGCAGCACGTACACTAACCACATCAAACTGCATATATACATCAATGATCAAACTCCTGTAACCCAAGTGCTTTAATACATCACATTTCTAACATGCATCGAAAGCAGTGCCTTGTCCTTGTGCACAAAAAAGGGTAAAAGAGCACCGCTAAGGAGTGTATTTCTAGGTATCTCTCATCTTCAACCACTTATCCGGGGTCAGGTAGTGGGGGACCCCAAACGTCCCTTTTACCGGGACCCATTTACCAGCTCTAAGGGGGCACTCACACTGTCCATCCGTATCGTGCCCAAGGACGTTTCACGACTAAAGACTAGTTTGTTTGACCAGTGTGCAACCGTGCGTGGACATTTAAAACAATGGCGGCGAAAGGGTGACGTTGGTGTGATGCGGAGGTGGAGTGTTTACTGCAGATTTGGTCGGATGAAAATATTCAAAAACAGTCGACAAGACGCACAAAAACTCCGAGGTCTGTGGAAAGATTTGTAAACAAAGCGACGCATCGCGATGACATCAATCAATGCTTGTGACATGTTACGGCGTGATGACGTATGGGCAGGCAAGAAGTATTCACGTGAGGCCCAGGTAGTGTGAGTACAAACGGGCCTGGCCCGCAGGGGGAGAGGGGGGGGAGGGGGAGTACCCTAAAGCACGGGGTACGGTACGGATGGACAGTGTGAGTGCGCCCTAACTGGGGGATCCTGAGGCCTTCCTAGGTAAGTGTGGCGATATAATCTCTCCAGCTAGTCCTGGGTTTTCCAATGAGAACAACGATTCTCAAAATTTCCCTTTCCTTTTCTGACTGTTTGACCACATTCACAATAGCATAAATGTTAATAGTGATCATGTAGGAGGTTTTTGGCCTGCCCCGGATGTTTGAGCATGTCGAATGGTTCAAGATGTTCACAATACGTTGAAAAATCTCTTATCTTTTCCCTCCATAACTCACCTGTGTGATATGAATGTGTGTATGTACGCTATAAGGGAGAAAGAGTGAGAAATAAATAAATAAATACGGAAATGAGGGACAAAAAAATTCTAGAATTGATTTTACTGTGCTCTGCTTAAATCCTGTGACTATAGCCCTGCAGCCCAGCGTACTTCCTAACTGTTGAGGAGGAATCACGGACATGAATGTGACTGGGCAGACAATGTACCATTCTTTTGATTAGAAGAAGAAGAAGAAAAAGAATTACTTTATTTATCTCGCAACGGGGAAATTGAATTTTTTCACTTTTATTATTATTCATGTTACACACACAGGCCCGAAATACACACACATGCACAAGCAGGACCTAAACATGCGATTAAGGTGAGATGTTAGAGCGAGGGTGCTGCCAGTGACCGGCGCCCCGAGCAGTTGGGGGTTCGGTGCCTTGCTCAACAGCACCTCAGCAGTGCCCAGGAGATGAATGGCACCTCTCCAGCCACCAGTCCACACTCCATTCATGGTCCACACAGGGACCTATGGACTGAGCTACTGCCGCCCCATCAGGAGTAATCCACTTGTGCATTAATTTGCACTTTCTGAAAAAGTCAGTAGGGAGGGATAGCGAGATTCATGTTGGGGGTTTTCTGTTTTTGTCTGTGTTTTTTTTCTTCTTTTTTTCACTTTAAAGCAGACGTACTGTACATGTGTTATAGCTGTTTCTGTGTTCTTGTCTGCAAAAGCCAATACATTTTTTTTGAAAAAAATCAATCAACAGAAAATAAATAGTAAACAATACACCAGATTGCACTCACTCCAACTAAACACAAAATGTGCAGGGTTGACGTGAACAACATCCAACTGAATATATATAAGTTTATACAGATATAAGGAGCGTGATCTGGTAAAGGATCCTTGTTGCAGGTTATCCTCTGTCTCTGTCCTCATTTCTTGCCAGCTCTATTCTGTCACAATCTAATAAAAGGCAAAGGGGCCTCAGAAGTACTTTAAATGCAATTGCCTTCCTGCTTTATATGTTGGTATTGTCCCTGTTAATGCCTCAGTCTGAGAGTAAGCTGCTCTGGGAAATAATGTACCTTTTTTCCAGCATCACAACAACAGATTAAAGGTGTGTAGACAGGTGGCATTTGAAATCAACCCACACGAGAACGAGGAGGAGTACACTGGAACGGATAGCTCTTAAGTGTGATTTGTACCATGTCTCAGTTAAGTGAGCGCCATTCAGGTTACTAGCCCTGTATGGTTTTTTTACAGGTCCGTGAGCAGAGGGAAATGGCCTGTGTTTGAGGTGATGTGGAGAGGAGATATGGGACACAAGCCAAAACATGCCATTACTTTCGTCTGAGCTCCAACTATTTTCCAACGTTCATTGAACATCAATATAATAAAATGTCCGCTGTTAGGTTCTCACTGTTTTTATGGCGTTTTGGTACTCTGTTATACTAGTGAAAGACACAGCAAAGATAAGAGAAAGCAGAAGAAAGATCAGATGCATACGGTATGTGATGCACTTTAGCTGCTGTCTGTACTACAGGAATTTCACAAAATGTTATTATTATAAATATCATCATATCATCATTGCAGTTCTTCGCATTGCAATGACCATTTAAGTGTTAGCTAGGTGGCTTTAATATTAAAGCACATACATAAACCTCTCTGAACATGAAGCTCAGTCTCCAGAAAGATGAAAGTGCAAACCCAATTTCTCTTTATAATCTGATTTGAGAGTGAAGAACGTTGAGTTCCACATCCCTCTGTGATGTCTTTGCTTTACTGTGGACTGAGCAAATCCTTTACTACTTCCTGTATATGTGTGGTACATCAAGTTATTTTTTTTTATCAATTTACCCACCATCCACATCGACCATCTGGTAAATGGGCCGTGGCTGGCAAATATAGCAGTTTATTTTCATTTAACTGAGTTGGGAACTTATTTCTTCAGATAGAGAGAAAATCATATTTCACCAGAAGATCTCAGTCCTGCGTGACATTGATGTATTGCTCTGGTCTTGAGCATTCCCATTCACTTCTCAAGTAATTGCATTTAGATTCCACCACCTGCATACTGGAAGAAAAATCTGAAATGTAAACAAACCAGAAAAATACAATTATACAGTTTTCAAAATGTGCCTGAGGGGGGTAATATGAGATAATGCTGTCTGAGGCAATAGCATTGGAGATAGTTTGATTGGAGGCGACTGACACTGATAGAGCTCACGTCAACACAGATCATTCATTATGAGCCGGGCTCAGAGAGAACGTCCGCATGTTTCTGTAAACGTGTTCCCTCAACCGCTGCCAAGCAAATCTAACAGCGAGCAATGGTATACATTTGGTGATTACACACCTATAATTATCGGGTACAAACAAACAATTATTTTCATTGCTGACTTAATTGCCTTTTAAAGGAATTTGGCAGCATTTTCTGACTTTATTTGATAGAAAACAGGAGGCAGACAGGAAACAAGGGAAGAACGACACGTAACAAGGGTCAGCGGCCTTTTGTGTTTTGACCCTTAATCTCTACCCACCCCGCAACCCCACCCCACCCCGTTCCCGTCAATTATTTTTTAAATAGATTTAGATTCATAACTGTCTCATAAATAATCCAAAGCAGTGAATATTCAAATTTGAGTTCTGCATTTTTTTTGCTTAGTTAAATATTTAATTAAAATGAATAAAGTATCAAAATAGTTCTGGATCCAATCTGCACGTACAAAATTAATCCAGTTTAACTTGTATCTATTAAATGAGTCCAAAGACCTTATGAGACAAATATTAAGTCTGTGATTAATAGCTTTAATTCTTAATGGAGTGAATATAACTGACACAGGTCTCACATTCTTACTGGCTGTATTATAAAGGAGTGTGGGAGGCAGCACAGTTGTGGCTGTGGTAGCTGCCAGAGCTCCGGTTTCCTCCCACAGACCGCAGACATGAAGGTTAGCTTGATCGGCAACTTTAAAAAAAAAACATTTTTTAAAAGGAAAAAGAAAAAGCCCCTCGTTGTGAATTTGAGCATGAATGATTGTCTCTTTTAGTCAGTTGTGTGATTGACTGCCGACCTGTCCAGGGTGTACCCCGCCTCTCGCCCAGCCCCCCGCGACCCTCAGGATTAGCAGGTATAGCTGATGGATGTTTTTTTATTAAAGGATGACAATATTTGCCGGCCCGCTGCTGAAATGCCTCAACTATTAGATGGATTGCCATGAAATGTGACGTTCAAAGGACCAGTTATCTTGACTTTTCATCAAGCGCTGTCATCAGATCGAAGTTTGAATTAAAAGTAAACAAAAGTAAAGTACAAAATAAATAGCATTCCCATCAAACTCTGCTGCACTTCATGTTTATGTGTTTTATATTAATTGGCAAACGGTTGCATACTAACATGCCAGAAAATGATGACAATTGCAATGCTAGCATTCAGATGTTGAACACTGCCATTGTAAGCATTTTAGCATGCTGACTAGCATTTAGCTCAAAGCACCACCACACCCAAGAACAACCCGAAAATGTCGCTAGTGTGGCTGAAGACTCTTCAGGGCCGTTCACGCCAAGAACTACAACTATAAAGATAACTAGCATCCTCTCATTGGAGTTTTCGATAGCCCCGATTAAGAATGCTAAAAAAAACACTGTGGAAGCGTAATCTAAAACCATAAGGAAGATGTCATAGTCATATCTCACATATCTGACCCACATTTATTAATAATAAATAAAAAAGGAACCTAATAGGTCTAAATGAATTCCAAGGGTGGATGGCAGTATAATAACGGTACATAACGTATTACTTTTATAGATGTATGTATGTGTGTGTGTGTGTGTGTGTGTGTATGGGTATGTATATGTATATATACAGTACATCGCTGTGTTATGTAAGGAGTAGAAGCACGCAGAGGTATGTACACAGTATGAAGGAGATCCAAACAATATTTTGGGTGTATATTTTGTAGTTTTCTTTTAAGAAAGTGCTGTAACTCCCTCCTGGCAGCACTGCTGTGTGTGAAACACGAGGCAAAGAGAAGTACACCATGTTGAAAGCAGAAGACAAGTAATTAGCTCTCATAGATCATTTCCACTCACATTCAAGATGACAGTTTTCCAGTCCAGACCCTTTGGTTGTCACCACTTTTAAATCCTCTTCCAATTGCATTTAGAAAGCACAATGATCAAAACACAGGCTACCACTTAGAGAGAAGAGCAGAATTACATCAAAGAAAACAATCAACATTCATGAGAGGCCAGTGAATGTTGGACGGTTGCAGTATAATGCAGCCTATTTAGTAAATGTGTGTTTTCAGATGTGACTTAGATGACTTTAATTGACTATAGAGCTTCAGGGATTAGACAACTGATTAGGTAACTATTAAATTAATGGCCAACTATTCTGATAATCAATTAATCAGTTTGATTCATTGTTTTAAAAAAAATAAGACAAAATATTCTGATTCTAGCTTCTTAGATACCTAGGTATTTTCTATTTCCTTTATTCCTCTATGACAGTAGATTGAATATCTTTGAGTTGTGGACAAAACTAGTTAATTGAGGACATTATCTTGGGCTTTAAGAAACCCTGGTCGACATTTTTTAGCATTTTCTATCATTTTATAGATCAAAGAACTAATCTATTAATCGCAAAACAAATCAACAATCAATAGTGAAACTAGTTAGTTGCAGCCCTAATTGACTTCAACAAATTTACAGTTCAAATCAGAATCAGTTTGTTAAGTGGATGAAATAAATGAGAGTTTTACTAAACATAGGTAAGAATAGGACGGAGCAGAGCAATAAAATCCCGATACATAGAATTTGAAGATACAGATTTGTAATTTCAGTAAGCATAAAACTTCCAACTATCCACAAATTTTACTCTAAATGCATTTAACTGAATTTCTAAACCATGAAAATGTCACGCCGCGGTGAGGTCTGTCCTGTCTTAGGGTTTTTGTCTGGTGACGTCATTCCCTGATTCCCGATTGTTTCCACCTGTGGTTCTCCTCCCCTCATGTGTTTAAAGTCCGTGTCGTCCCCCCTGTTCCGCGCCAGATTATTTCGTACCTTGTGTCGAATGTATCCAGCGGTTTTTCCCACAGTCTTGTTCATGCCATCGAGTTCTTTGTTTCCACGTTCAGGTGTTTGTATTCCTTGTTTAGTCAAAGTAAGTTTAACGTTTTTTTAATTCTCTTGTATCCTGGTTGGAGCGTCCTTGTTTGATTATTTATTTTGTTCACTGTGTTTTTTGTTATTCCTCCCGTACGGAACTTTTCCTTTGGTTTTTTCCTCCTGGACGGAGCGACTTTATTTTGTACTTAGTTTTATTACTGGCGATTTTCGTTTTGTTCCTCCTGAGTGATTTTTTGTTTGTGGCTTTTGCTCTGTGCCTCGTTCTTGTCGTCAAGCAAATAAATTCAGTGTTGATCCGCGAATCTCTGCATCTGAGTCATCATTCCTGCCTGGGCCTGACAGAAAAAACACTATTATTCCCTCAAGAATATCCATTTGTTCCTTCACATTGTGTAAATGAGGCGTGCATTAGTGTGATCAAAGATTAAACAGCAGGATAAACTATCGTTTTGCCTTGTGATGAGTGACAGTAACACAATTTATCTAAACAACTCGACCTGCCTTTACAAATAGAGATACAAAGCCTTTCAGATGACATCTAATAGTCATATTAATGTTATGCTGTATGCTTTCCTGTCACTGTTTGGTGATGAGACACACAGCAAGACACACAGTAAGTGCTTTACAAGAAACCATATCTGATGCAGAAGCTCCAAGTGGTTGCAAATAAGTTCTACTTGGCCAAGCAATTAACTGAATGGAGCGGTCCTCCGCCTTCCTGCCATCGCTGCACCCTCACTGCATCAGTAACTAGGTTAGTTGTGCTACTTGTGCACTACATTAAATTCCTGACCATATGTTCTGCAGGATGACCTGAGAGAGATGGATCCTCAACCTCTTCTCCTGATGGATAACTCATTTGCTTTTTAACGCAGTAGTTAATTAGGCCTGACCAAGTATCCACTTCACACTGCCTGACCACATCATAAATTATGTTTCAAGAGTTGCTGTTAGTCAGCTCTGCTGGAGATATATGGACTAGGTGGTTGCCTTTGGGGACTATGAGATACTCTTTAGTCACAGAACACTGCTGGGGCTTAAATTATTTGGATTTCATTTCTCCTTTTATTGCAGAAGGATGGCTGGTTTTTTTTTTCAACCCTACCTGTCTATTTGGTATCACATAAAAATAAGCAATCAGACTGCACTGATTCCATTTGTGCACATGAAAATGAATACCGCTGCCAGCTCACTTGCATATGGTCCAGGTCTTTTTATTACAACCTTTATGACAGACATATCCCTAACACTTGCATAATATGCAACGCTCTTCCAATTTAAAATGTGCTTCTATTGTGAACACGTTCAAATGGAAGCACTCTCCTCCACTAGCTTTAACATTAAAGGACCTGACGGAGACAGAGAGAGAGAGAGGGAGGGAGGGAGGGAGGTGGGAGGAGGGGACAAGGGGGAGCTGTTGAGTGTCTGCTGATGGGCTAACTCAATTTCAGGGAACACAATGGAGCCAGAAGCTGATTTCCAAAAGGCAAATTGTCATTCTGAGCAGTATGGCACCTGTCTGGTGAGTTCATCTCCTGTGCGGTGGGTGTACTCGAGGGAGGAGGCTGGGACCAGAGGAGAGGACCATATTATGGTTGGCCCAGCGATGTGCGGGAATTGAAAGTGAAACTGTTTGAAATGCGTTTGAAATGCATTGAAATGAAAATCGAGCAGGCTCTTATGGCTGCCATTGGAATTCATTCAAAAAGGCACTCAATTGGTTTTGACCAGCTTGAGTGGGTGAACAGGCCGGGATCGAGTGAATCGACCCAGACAATGATGCTGTTGCCTCGGTGACGGACCCCGATCTCCAGGACTTCTGACGCCAGTCCCCCACACATACACCCATCCTCCCCTTCTATTATTTCTCCATCTTTCAGACTGTGGGTGTACAATCAGCTGCCCCCCCCCCCTCTTTGTGCAGTGTTCCAATTACAAAGCTGTCTGCACCGATTAAAGAGGAAGCCCATCTGACAGCAGCTAAACACACACACACACACACACACACACACACACACACACACACACACACACACACACACACACACACACACACACACACACACACACACACACACACACACACACACACACACACACACACACACACACACACACACACACACACACACACACACACACACACACACACACACACACACACACACACACACACACACACACACACAGCTGTGCAGGACAATGGTTGTACTAATCTAACCCCATCAGCCTACAGACATCTGTACATGTACATCCCGTTGACTGCTCTTCTCTATAGCATAACAACTTATTTAACACTCTTGGCAACACTTAGGTATGCACACATCTGTCAGCCCAGCACATTTGACCCTATCGGCTATATTTGCACACCTACACAAAAAAAACCCAGCACACAGCAGGTGTTCTCCGCTGCTGTCTGTCACATCCAGGAAGAAACAACAAGCTATAATGAGAACGGGAGCTCCTAATTGAAGGTGCCATCGTTTTTAATTGTTGTCGAAACAATTTGACACACTTATCTGTGCATGTTCAGGTGTCTACACAATCAGGGCCGTTGGCCGTGGCACGTACTCCAATGCTGAGACATGACCTCTAGAGAGCAGGCTAATCTTCTCTCTGTTATAGTGCCCCCATCATTCATTCACCTGCCTCTTGCACCATTATCTCCTTTATGTTTGAATGACTGCCTTGTGTGTGGAAAAAAAACAATTTACCTAATTTGCCCGTCAATCCCTCTAATTCTACTGTATATGTTCAATAAATCATAGTGAGATTACAATTAAAGCCAAATGCCGTGGAAACTTAATGCTTCTGCTATCTGTTCAGAAGGGGATACGATCTATCATTCCTTTTGAATTTACCATATCTGAAGGACTATTATAGTAGGGTTATAATAAAAGGTATAGCTATCTATTAAAAAATGATAACTTATAAAGTAGAAACATTTTATAAAACAAGACATAAGAGGTTGAGTTGATGTAAAGTCCTCTACCTTTTCTTTTTTAACATTCCTTTAAATTAACCTGAAAGTTGCAGATCAGCATAACTTGAATATTCCTTGTTTACCTGAATGACTATACGTGTGTGTTTTTGTCAAAGGTGGTCCTCTAATTGGACAACGGCCCTTGCATCTGGTAAATGGACTGGACTTATATAGCGCCTTTCTAGTCTTCTGACTGCTCAAGGCGCTTTCACAGTGTTTGTCACATTCACCCATTAACACTGATGGCAGTGGACATCTACATACCATCTAATCTAATGTAACCATTCACACCACTTTTACACACCCATGCGCAGCACGGGGAGCAATTCGGGGTTCAGTGTCTTGCCCAAGGACACTTCCACATGTGGACCGTGGGAGGTGGGGATCAAACTGCCAATCTCTCAAATGGAGGACGACCCACTCTGCCTCTGAGCCACAGTCGCCCATCTATGCATCTATGTATATGGAACTGTAGCAATGCTTGTTCATTCACCAGATTTTCTTTGGCCACGTGGGGGTAGTGCGACACACTGTGAAACAACATTGAAAGCAGGGTACATATCAGCACCATCCACTAGCCAAATGCTGAAAACATGCATGGGTGGCTAGTAGATTTGCTTCACTTACCAGCCATAAAAAAAACATCTATGGTTCTATTCAGTGGCTGGTAAAATCTGAACATTCACTTGCCATTTGGTCGGCAAAGTTATACCATTTGTTGTGGCTTATGTTAGTTTGCTGACATGTTGCCCATCTACACATTCAGCAGCAATATTAGCTTTCATTTTTCCATGTTTCATTTGGTTTGTCATGCATTCCTTTTACCTTTGTTTTGCCTGCTGTTTGATGCTGGGCAAGTACTACAGAGTCAGTTAGTCAGACCTTTTTCGCTGAAAAAAACCCACCCAAATACAGTTGCCTGCTACACCTCGAAAACGAGGGTTTAAACTGAATCAGTAAAGTTGAATGGCTGAAGAATAAAAAAAAAAAAGCAGAGAAAGACTGCAACATATCGCAGTGAGAGCAACAGCAGAGTTAGGTAAAAATTGTCTAAGAGCCCATAAAATAAAATATGTAAAAGTACTAGTAGTCTTTAAAATAAATGGCCTCTTTAAACATAAACTGTGGGGAGCATTTATGTTTATGTATCTCTCTCTCTCTCTCTCTCTCTCTCTCGCTCTCTCTTGCTCTCTCTCTCTCTGACTGACTAGACTGATTCAGCTTCTCATGGTGGTAAACCTGAAATGTAATCAGCAGGTAAATTAAGTGAGATGGATCTACACTTAAGTTTTCTGCTTCATCTGATACCAAGTAGGAAATCCAATACCATTGCCCTATACCAGCCTTCAATGACCCAGTCTGACCTGCTAAACAACAACCGGCAAAAGGTGTGATCATCATCGGTGATCACTGATGATGTAGTGCGTTGCCTCTTCTTACCTTCAAGAAAACAGGGAGGAGGAGTGTAAAGTGCTGCTCTGATGCTTGGCTGCTCATGTTCACAAGGTGGGTTGCTGCAAATAAAGTGAGACAAGGAGATTAAGAGGATGGGAGGTGGGGTCATGCATGCAGCTGTGCTAGCCCGCTGGAATACAGAGTACAAGGATTAGTCCTCCTCCATGTATTGACAGCGTGAGCCGGAGAGAGGTGAAAATGACGCTGCAAAATCCAACAACATCCATTAAAAAAAGAGAATGTCACAGCTAGCAGCCAACTAGTTTTTCTATTGTTTTAGTCTCATACTATAACCTGAACATTCAAGTGAATTTCCCTCAACCATGAGATCCCCTGCTTTGCCTCATGACAAATCCCCGTGACCCCCACTTGAAATGATACGCTCTGGCTTCTCTTTGCACTGTGGTCTCCTGTGAGTGCCTACTAGTGCGCCAGTCATTACTAAAGGCCCATTTCGTTGTTCAGATATCAGAGGCCTGGGCCTGCTGTTGTGCTAGCGAGGCTGCAGGCTGAGAGAGGTGAGCGAGGCATGTCCTGTGGGCCTCCAACCACATCATGAGCAAGCAGGGATTCTGACTGCTCGAGCATGAAGTAGAAGCAGCCACACTTCATAAATCCTGCCCATCGTGATACTGCACATGGTCGGGGATTCAAAGCCTGGGGGGAAAAACAGTTCTCACATGCTGTGTTCAGCTATAGAATATGGTAGTGGGCATACACCTGCATTAGCCTATTGTCTTCAGGCAGCAGAAAACTAAAGTATATTCTCTCTGTAGTTCTGCCAGATAAGTGTGTCCAACCTCTTGAACACAACACTAAGTAATCCCAGGTTTTCATTATGCTCCAGTCATCCATCAATCTTTCAAAGCATGCCTGTCCAACATTACACTGCCTGAAAGAAGTATAACACTAAACAAAGAGAGTGAACAGAGCTACAGACAATAGTGACAGACCGATAAGGAGTCAGTTTTGCCTATCTATGGGAAGACATCAGCTAACATCAGATAACTTCAATATGTATGGGCATCCCCAGCCCCCACTCCTACTGCCGACAACTAAAACATTTATCAGATTCGTCATTTGGGATGGTAAGCAAGTGTTACCGTGAAGACTTTGGGGGGCCGTGTTTGTGACCTTTTCAAAATGATGCTGCAAGTTACAGCTTACAACTGGTCACAGACTACACAGAGACAATGCAGAGTGTTAAATAATGTTCATTTAAGTTTAGTAATGTTGTTGTCTCAAATCTTCTCATTATATTGTTGTATTTTATCTGATGCAATAAATCAACATGATATCGGCATTATGTCTCCAGCATCAGCCGCCCTGCTCTCTAAATATCGGCACTGGCCATTGAAAGCCCCATTGGTCGACCACTAGACAACGGATCAAATCCGACGTTCCCTCATTGTGAGTGAATACATTACATAAATTACAACTGATTGGGCTTGGTAATGAAGGCAGCGGAGCATATTGTGCAAATGCTCTGCCTTTTAATGATTTAATTAGAGAACCTCACTCAAACTGGAGCAGAAAATTTCAACATGGAGATGAACATGGAGCTCTGCCAGAAAATACCATGACTTAAGATCCTGTGTTAATTGCTGCAGCAGTCGACAGATGTGCCTCACGTTTCTGCCTATTTCCCGCTGTATTGAAATTATTTGGACCCCAAAGAACGCCAAATGTTGTCTTCCTAAGCTAAATGATTTACGACCACTAAGCGGCATCATGTCATTCTAATTACTGACATTCTCTACCCAGTTGAGAAGGGATGCTTTATTTTTTGCCTTAGGCGGTTGAGCATGTTTTAAATCATTAACTACAGCTATCATCGACTGATTTAGTCCCAAGATGACAACACGATACAACTTCCAAGAACTAAACTTTACGTTTCAGATCTCTTTTGTTAAGCTCCAACACGCACCACCAATGACTTGACCAACTGAGCCACCGTCACCTGAGAAAGTTTAATTTTTCAAGGCAGACTTCCTTCCTGGATTTAATTTATCAAACTAAACTATTTAAAAGTTTGTCTCAGGGACAGAGAGGGGAGAGCTCAACGTGCTGTAGTGCTGGCCCAGCCCAAAAGCGACGTGCCTCTGCTGACAGCAGCCGAGGCATTAATCACCAAATTCATTAAGACAATCCGCTCCAAGTGCCCACAGCTCATAAACTCTGGAATAGACCAGAGTGACTATTTTACCTCCTGAAGCATCTGCTTATTTACTTCTCAATACACTCAACCCACAGGGCCATGGCTGTTTATCTCCATCATCTTTATTCATAGCGACAGACATTGTTTTTCTTCAGATATCTGTAAACAATAAAATATAAATAACATTGGTGACCGAGGAATTGCAGAAATTGATTCTTAACATTGATGCACTTCTCTCACAAACAAACTATTGTAATGCAAAAAATAAATAGCACTATATCTCTCCAGAGTGACCCTGATTCTGCTGCCATGGCTTGAGAGAATTGCTGGAGGTAAACTGCAGTTAGTGTTGCCTAAATGGTTATCACTCACTTCCAGTATATAAAATAGAAATACGTACAGGCTTTGTTAGTGCTGAGCTTAGAAAGCTCACTCAAAAGAAGAGTTACAATAGCATGCTCCAAGATCCAAATGTTCAATTCAATTTTCTGATGTTTCTCACTGCTCCATTATCATTATCCAGGTACAATGGGCATACTTTTAAATAAAACAATACTTGTTTTATTGGTCAGTGAGGCTATAAAAAGATTTTCTGCTGGCACCGACAGCCATATGTTCTCCCAAGGCTCCATTAAAGGCAACACTACGGGTGCAATCTGTTGCCATGATCACTCATGGGAAAGTAAAAATACTACGTTTTATTGATAATTAACGAATACAGTCATTCATCATTTAATCGAGGAGAGGCAAAATGAGTGAGAAATGCACTTGAGAATCGGCTGCAAAAGTAAAGAGGTTTCATGTAGGCAAAAAAAAGAGCTGTGTCCAAGTTGAGAGAAACCTCTAAAATAGCAATAACATTCTCACATAGTGTTGACTTCAACATACTAGGATAGCCTCTAGCCAACTAGTTACATATGCAACTTCAGTTCATGGCGATTGGAATAGTGTGAAAAGTGATCACTGCAAAAAGCTAAAAAAGCCAGCTGGGGTTAAGACCAAAGTTGGTTTGTGAACCACTAATCCTGCCTAATTCGTGTTAGGTTAATTGATGACTCTAAATTGCCCATAGGTGTGAATGTGAGTGTGAATGGTTGTCTGTCTCTGTTTGTCTCTATGTGCCCTGTGATAGACTGGCGTCCTGTCCAGGGTGTACCCCGCCTTACGCCCGATGTCAGCTGGGATTGGCTCCAGCCCCCGCGACCCCAATAGGGACATGTGGTTGAAGATGGATGGATGGATGGATAATCCTGTCTCATGGGACATAACCCAGAAACAAGGTGACAGAAACACAGAGGGCGAAAGCAGCCGCTTGCTGTGGTGAAAAAGTGACAAAGACGGCTGAGGGAACATGAAGATTTAAGCCGTGTCAATGACAGAGGTGAGGATAATCCTCAAACAAGCTCAGCAAGCTAGGACTGAAATGTTTCATTGAAACAAAGTTGACCATGAGATGTTAGAACGGAGATGTAAAGAAAAACAGCTTTTCCACGAGACAACCAAATTCATCTTTGGATATTTTCGAGACACGTACTTAAAACCGTTGTGACAACAGTAAAAATGACCGTTTCAGGCCACCTTTACCCAATCATGAGCCCAAGTTAAAGGAACAGTTTGACATATTGTGAAATCACTTTCTTAGACAAGAAGGTGCAAACTACTCACCAGCAACCGTTAAAGTCCGTTAAAAACAACTCAACAGCTTGGAGCCAGTTACCTTAGCTCAGCATAAAGACTAGCAACAGGAGGAAACAGCTAGCCTTGGCCGTCCAAAGGTAACAAAATCTGAATACCAACACCTCTAAAGCTCTCTAACTAGCATTATATCTTATTCATTAAACCAATCACAATGCTTAAATTACTGGAAAAAGTAAGCAACTAGTCCAACGGTTGCAGGTGACATAATCACTGAATTTTAATGTGTAGAAATGTAAATTGAAGCATTATTGATGTTACAGCGCTGCCTTGGTCACTATTCGTTTGTCAGCATAGTGTCCAGTGTTTGCATTTCATGTTCTATTGGTTTCAGGCTAAGGTTTCGGACATTCAAAAAAAAATCTCAGATATTATTTTAGCTTACTAAATAGCATGTTAGTATGGAATTTAGGATGTGACCTATACCTCAGTTTGGTGCAGTAACTTCCTGGAGTCTCCACTGGTTACCTGGCAACCTGACTGTGTAAAACTCTTTCTCTATTGGATACAAAGACCCATTTGGGTGTTTTGGTATGATTGCAAATGTGGGCTCCACTTGTAGCCCATCTTGGTTTCATTAGCAGCCAGCATGGGTAAAACACACATGGGACCTTTAATGGGGCGAGCAGACATTTCATACTCTCCTCATGCCAGCTCATCATTCACCAATGAGAGGCCCACCTGGGTATGTTGGGTGGGTAGGGGTCCAAGATGGATACAAGCCAGGATCTCAGCACCTGGCAAAGGAATTGTTGAGCCAGCATTTACTGATTAACAACTCAAAAGCCCCAATGATATACTGTACATCACAGTTATTCACAGATACGGGACAAATATTACAGCAGCTTTAAATCAAAATTTATCTTCAATCTGATTTAACAACAAGGGAGTGTAAATCCAAACCTGCAGCATGAACCAACATTATAATGTCAGCGCAAGGCTCACAAAAACTAAGTTAGTGTGTGTGTGTGTGTGTGTGTGTGTGTGTGTGTGTGTGTGTGTGTGGTGCTGACTGTGGACAGGGTAAGGGTGTGTGTGCGTGTGTGTGTGTGTGGTGCTGACTGTGGACAGGGTAAGGGTGTGTGTGTGTGTGTGTGTGTGTGTGTGTGTGTGTGTGTGGTGCTGGCTGTGGACAGGGTAAGGGTGTGTGTGTGTGTGTGTGTGTGTGTGTGTGTGTGTGTGTGTGTGTGTGTGTGTATGTGTGTGTATGTGTGTGTGTGTGTGTGTGGTGCTGACTGTGGACAGGGTAAGGGTGTGTGTGTGTGTGTTTGTGTGTGTGTGTGTGTGTGTTGCTGACTGTGGACAGGGTAAGGGGGTGTGTGTGTCAAAACCTCCCAACCTTACAGTCATCCCCAGCCCCCTGCACAATTTTCACAGAGGCCGGGTTTCATCAGGTATTGTATTTCAGACCTATCGATTATCTGCAGTGAGGGGCACTGTGACAAAACCTCAGCAGGAGTTCTCCATCTGCAATAAACCATGTGCCGAACACAGACCCTCCCGCCCTCACACACACATATACATTTGATCTGCTGTGTAATTGCTTCCCTGGTTATGAAAAAGAGGTATAGGAATATGCTCACTTATAAAAGCAGCAAAGCTCATGCTGGTATTGTTTATTTTATGGGATTATTAAATCTGTTTTATCAGCTTTATCCCAACACACATGTAACGTTATTTCCCTCCATAATTCTGAATGTTTCATTTGAAGGTTGCAGCGGTAAGATCATTGATTCAATCCATGTGAGGCCCAGGACGGGTCTGTAGTGCTCTCTTCCTAATCGATTCTTATCTCCCTGACCTTTGTGTCTCCTAGAGACGAAACTTGCAGGTACAGAAATGAAGCAAAACAGATCGTAGCATCTTTCTGGACAGAATATTTTGCACACATTAGAACGAGTTGAAATAAATTGAATGTTTTATGCTCTTGATTATTAATTCTTAGCCGGAGGGACCTTGGATCAGAGGTCTTCAACAGGGGGTCCTCAGAGTTACCTCAGATATATGCCTGAAATTATACATTAACATGAATGCAACATATTTTTAGGAAAGATAAATTTGTGAAAAAAGAAATAAATACATTTACACACCTTGATGATAGGCTTATAGGTAAGGTAGCCACTAAGGTAGCCACGCAGATACAACTAAGGATTCAATGTGCCGTCCAAATGTATGTTGCAACATTGTTGTTATAACAAAAACATATGCTGTATAAATATATGAATATGTTAATAATGATCATTGTAATATCTTAGCTCATCCTCCCTCGGTGTAACACGGAACGCCGGAGGAAGTATTTTCTTCCGGTGGCCATCAAACTCTATAATTCATCTCCCCCGGTCAGGTAAGGAACAGTGGAGACACTGTGTCCTGAGCAAATGTCACTTTATATCATCACTGCATCACTTTAGTTAGTTTTACTGTAACTTAGTTCCGTAAGAAATGCTGCTACACTTTTAACACTGTTATCATTTATGGCTCCTTATCAGTTATTTAGTTTGTACTTATTTTATTTCAATATGCTGCTAAACTGCAGGGTGCGTATTGTTGTATATTGTATAAACCTACGTTTAACCACAATGTCTGTAGCACTCTGTCACATCTAGATAACCGATTTATGTTTGATTAATTTTATGTTAGCTTTATTGTTATTTGATTTATGTTAGCTTATTGTTACTCTGATCTTTTCCCATCTTTGTATTGAAACTGTTGTTGGATAAAGAAAGCTTCTTGACTCTTGAATCATTTCCCATAACTTCACGTCATTGTGTTTCTTTCTTTTCTTAATTAGCAGAATAAAATTATACAAATGATACAAATGCAAGGAAAGAAATAGTGACTCCAGAGGAAATGAAACAATAATAGCTCAACAAAACACTTTTGTGAGTATCACATATACACCATAAACAGCTGTGTGTATAGTATTTAGGCCACTCTAGCTGTTAGACCCAATTTTATATGCAACTCAATTGAATACAGTATTTGTGATAGGGGTCCCTGCTTGGTCTCTCTTTCAGCGAAGGGGTCCTCAGCCCAAAAACACCTAAGACCCCTGGTTTAGATGAACATGAACATACTTTACCTTCAGCTTGTGTTTGTTTGAGAGCTGTGAGGTTTGTTTAGCAAAACCGCCATTAGCATTTACACAGAACGTGGGCGCCATCTTGTGGCGGAAAGAGAAACACCTACCTATTGACGTCACTGTCGCAAAGGAAAACAGCTGCATTACTTTACGGCAGTTGGTGATTTCAAAATTCGACATGGCATCTTCGTTGATTTGCAGCGAAACCCAGAGCAGGTAAAGCACAGCCGCACATTAATGAAGTGTATTCATTCATATAGTGGATGGACTTAACGGTCATGCGCGTCATTGGTCCAGTAACGTAATAAACGCTGTATGTCAACATCCGGTTAGCGAGCACACGTGTAAACTAACCCCTGGGGTGTTTGTGACTCCTGTTTCAGGGTGAGTTCAGTGTTAAACCGGGATGTGAGGCAGTATGGAAAGAAGTTCATGTTTGACAACAGTGAAGAGACCTGCTGGAACTCAGACCAGGTACATCTACAGCTGTGACTCGTGTTTCTACACAGACACGTGGACTTGAGTCACTGTTTGTTTTTAAGACTTGCAACTTCACTTGACAGAAAATAAACTGACTTGTGACTCGACTTGGAAGTTAAAGACATGATGACTTGGATGACTGCTGCTATTTTTTTATGTTTTCAGTTTGAATATTAAAAATGTGCCCGTATAACGACTGATATCACCAATCAACTCAATCTCTATCATAAAAAGTTGTTTATTGAGAATAAATTAATAAAATTCATATTCTTTGTGTTTAATTATGTTGTAGTCTGACTGTCAGTATTCCACTGTTTAAAAGTGATGTAGAAGGATTTTTTTTTTTGGATTGAGAATATTTAATTCTTCTTTATTTCCAACACATTTTTAAAAATAAAATAAAAAATATGTCAAATATTTATAGATAAATTAGTCATATGTTTTGCCAAAGCTTATTATTTCACACCCCTTATTCAATTGCTTATAATTATCTCTACAAATATACACCTTTATCCATACGTACACCAAATTATTATTAAATAAATAACCTTTAATTGAGTCGTTTGTTGGATTAATTTATTTCACTGAATAATTAAACAAGATCAAGTCATTGTCATACTTTAACAGGTTAGATTAATTGGCCAATAATATTATTAGACAGGTACTAATTCATTCATTTTTGTTGATAGGCTGTTTTTGCTATTTGACCTTTCCTTGTTTCTTGTTTTTGCCGATAAAGTATAAAATGTCAACATCACTCTGCAGAGTATACTGTGCCCTGCTGTAGTTGGTCATATTGCATCATACTTAACTGTGGTCACATCAGATGAGCTCAATTAACATGTAGGCCTAAACGCTTGCGGGGCCTCTCTTTTGAGGCATGAGCGAGCGTCCAGTATCTTGGGGGGGAGTGACTTGACTGGAAGCTTTACTTGCCTTTACTAAGGACTCGACTTGACTTGTCATAACCCGTGGCTTTACTTGCCATCACATCCTGGTAAATCATCAGCATTATGTCTTTGACAGGGTGAATATCAGTGGGTGTCTCTGGAGTTCCCCCAGTCTGTCAAGGTTTCAGAGTTAAAGGTCCAGTTCCAGGGAGGCTTCTCAGCAAAAACATGCAAACTGCACGGTAAAACTGCGAGCTTCATCACAAAATAAATATCCACCACCTTCTCATTTTAGTGCTTCCTATTAGACAAGATGTTATTTGTGACAGGATAAGGTAAATGGTTTTCTCCTTGTGCTTCCCGCAGGTTGCCAAAAAGATGGAGCCTTTACAGAGATCAGCCATTTTTATCCGGAGGACGACAACTCTCTTCAGATATCCTTCAGTCTTACTGTGCAGCATTTAATCAGAGATGTGTTTGATACCCTGTGAAGGATGTTTTTTAAATTCAATGCCAAATGGTGGAGCAACATTTTGAAAAAGTAAACACTGTATTTTCTACAACCCAGTAATCAAGGTCACTATAAGTGTTACATTTGAATCTTCATTCAGCTGCATGAGTCATAATTTATAACCAATAATGATTTGATGAATAATCTTTAGGCTGAACAAAACACTGTATAAGACAAATATTGGTGTTCCATCACCAACATATCCATCCATCTTCAACCGCTTGTCCCTATCGTGGTCGCGGGGGAGCTGGAGCCGATCCCAGCTGACATGAATATATCGGCCCAATGTCACCAATTCACGATCAAGCTATTTGAGGTAGTGTCGGCATGATATGCGATATTATTATTGGATGGGTTCATCCCTACCTGTCAGTCACCGCCAGGGTTATTACATGAGCTGAAGCTGGACCTGTCACTCCAGGAACCCAGTGTGTTTGCTGTTACCGTTCTAGATGGTTTATAATAAGTATCACACAATATTTTCCTGTGCATGCTTTTCATTAATGCCCAGCTTATCGTGTTCTTAACTCCACACCCACAGCTTTCCCATACAGGAGGCCCCTGCAGTGGACAAAGTAAAAATAATGTTTGAGAATAGTGCCGACTTTTTTGGGAGACTTATTGTTTATTCCTTGGACGTCCTGGGGGAAAAGTCCTCATGACCATTTTTTTTTTTTCTTCAAATCCTCTCGTGAGAGAGGAAATGACTCCTGAGTGAAATGCAGGATGCGGGACAGTGCGGTGACACTTGGGGAACATGTCGTCTGTGCTGCCACCTCATGAACTGATGTGAATGCGGCCTTTTTTGGTATGAACGCTTTCAGGGATCTGTCACAGCATCTTCATTACTCAGACACAGAAGCCTTTGCATGAAGTCTGAATCTTGAACTTCAAGTTGAATGAGTTTTAATCATGCTCTCTGTACTTACTGTATATTGTGCCTTTGAGTTGAAGCCTCATTCCAGTGGAACACACAGTATATAAACCTTTTTTTTATTAAAACTTCACAGTTGAAATAATTCTACACAATGTTGCATTTTAGTCCTTGTTTGTACAATGTTTTTGTACATTGTCAGAAAATAAGTGTAATGCCTACAACTGGAGCAAACCATTTGTAAAATAAAAAATGTGGTTTACCCAGTGTAACTGTATTTCAGTGCCTTGTTTCTGTGACAGAAGTCTTAGTCATCTCACCACTGATAATGGCTGGTTGTAGATCTGAGGTCAACGGCGTCAGACTCTCCTGCTAGTGTCATGTTGGTGGTGTGTAGAGTTTCAGAATATGGCCCTCCAACACTTTCTGAACTAGGAAACAAAAGAAAAGAACATTTAGATTCAGCAAAACCCTTTTACAGTAACCTCAAAATATTGGTCAGGTATAAGAAGAGAATACATACTCTTTTTGTGCCCAAGGGCAACAGCTAAGGCCATCGGACTGTACCCAGAGTCAGACTCAATGGTCATGTCGGCCCCTTTGGCTTAAAGAGAGTACACTAAGGGCAATTAATAAAGCATTTAAAGAGAATTTGCTGGAAATAATCATGACTATCATAGACATGCAATGTACCTAAGAGGGCCTTTACACATTTGACGTGGTTCCCTCGTACAGCATAAAGAAGAGGAGTCCCGCCATTCTGAGAAAAAATTATTTCATTAAAAACCAAGTCACACTGTAGCTAAATTTCAATGTTTAATAAACGTTTAACCATCTTAACAAGGTGTGTTGGCTTGCCATAACAAATACATCTTATCAATTTGTGATGACATATCAGAAATTAAAAAAAAGTCATTTTGTACCCAGTCATATGTGTTAATGTCTACTCCATGTCTGAGAAGAGACTCGACAATGTCCACATAACCTCCAGAGCTGGCCAGTGTCAGCGCACTTTCTCGCTCCCTCGCAATTGTTTTGGGGTCTGCGCCCTAAAAACAAAAAAAAAAAAAAACGTCAGTGCATTTATTACTTTAGCACGTCTCTCTGGACGGCAGGGGCTTACTTCTCACCTTTTCCAAGAGAAAATCCACCACTGCTATCTCTCCAAATGCTGCTGCCCACATGAGAGGCGTAAATCCCCGTTCATCCTGTTTGCTCAGCAGTGAACTGTCTGCGAAATAAAAACAGCTCGCAGAATTAAATGCCAGACAACATTTGCATCGTGTTATGCTGCTTGGTGACCACCCATCCGCCTCACCTTTACTCAGATGTGAAGCCACTTGTGAAACCTCCCCCTGAGCTGCCAACTGGTGTATGGACAGAGCTGATGGAAATAAAGTCTTAATACATTCATATGAAAATACAATTATTGGTTGTCTGGTACACACTTGTGTTAGCTCTTTACCACTAGAGTTTGTTTGCCAGAACTTACAGTCTAATGTTGCTGGGCGTGCTGTGACCTCATTCCCACGCTGCTTGTTGGTCAGAGTGGTGGGGTGTATGAACAAACCCTCTTCATCCACATCCAGGATTTCTTGAGACACTGGCCCAAGCAGATGAACCACAGTCATGTCAGTGGAAGCAAGAGATCCACTGTTTAAACTGATTGTCTTAATGCACTCATAAGATGTTACACGGTAAAAGAAAACAAGAAAGTGATCACGCACATTAAAGTTATATCAAAAGGTAAAATATATAAAAGGCACAGGTACCATTGGACCTCTCATCTCTGGACTCGGGAGGACAAACGTTAGCGTCAGATGACAGAGTATTTCGGCCATGTGCAACCTCTTCATCACCTCCGGCCTCCATGATCACTGCAATAAAAACAAACAGAGAGAATCTACTAAATAATGTGGCATCGCTCTGGAGAAAAAGTAGTTACTTTACAAAGACATTGTCCACTCACCACATCCAGCCTCACAGTCTAATTTGCGCTAACTTCCTTTTGTGGGAAAACTGAAAGTAAAGGATTTCGAGTCTTTCGGGCCACCGTACACGCACTAACTTATCGGTTAGTTTATCAACTATTTAACAAAACTACAATTTTAACAAAAGACTTGAAGACACGTTAGAACCAAACATGTAACGTGTGAAAGCGTTTGGTACTTTTTGAAGGAAGAACGGGTTTCCCCCACAACGGATGTTTCTGTCCGGAATATTATTCGTGTGGCACATAACAAAAACACGGAAGTAGCTAGATTCAGCTGTCAACTCGCGTTACAGCTGCTTTTTATTGTTTTTAACTGTCATTACAGTTATAACCATTGTATTATGGAGGATCAGGAGATGCAGCTGAAAGTTAGAAGAGGTAAATTGTTCCAACTTACCTCATTGTTGCCTGGCAACGCTGCAGCTTAGCGAGTAGCTGTTAGCTCACCGTAGCTGCTAAGCTAAACCGGTATTGTTGTTCACATTGCTATTTGTCCGTGTACCGTGCTGTTGGTAGCTGTTCTTCGTTTTTTTTAATCGTGTAATCTCTGCATATATCTGTAACGTTACTTATTTGACTCTACAGTGTCTGACAAATTCACGGAGAGCATGTACGTGCTGGCTAACGAGCCGTCAGTGGCTCTCTACAGGCTGCAGGAACACGTCAGAAGGTCCCTGCCTGAATTGGTGCAACACAAGGTATTCACCCTGTGTCATGTTCTTGGAAGAGAGGAAAAAATGCAAAAACAACTAGTAAATGAACGGTTAAAGGGGAGTAAGGGAGACGGAAATATCAGAGCTGTATCTAAGAAAAGACACAAACCGTGAGGGAGAAGGTAAGGCACGATATGGGGCAGAAAGCTGAGGATGGCAAGTCAGCCAGAAAGCATGAGGAATTTTGCTTTTGTAAATTCAATTCAATTGTATTTATGGTGCCAAATCATAACAAAGGTTATCTCAAGACACTTTACATATAGAGTAGGTGAAGACCAGACTGTGACTTATTTATGATTTACATTGACCTAGTAATTCCTCCAGTAGCAGCAGCAAGTCACACTACCTTTAATAATAATAATAATATCTGTATACAGTATTTATCCAGCAACATTGTGCACACAGTGGCAATGGGAACCTTCCTTTTAACAGGCAGGAATGTCGAACAGAGCTCTATGGAGGACAGCCATCTGTCTTGACCGGTTGGGGAGAGAGACCCAGATGAAGTTTTTGGCTTTTGTTGCATTGTTAATTTACTTTACTTAACTGTTGGAGTAGAAAGAACTCTGACAAAATCAGTATAATCATAGATGCAGCAAAGGAGATGTCTGGGTGTTGTTGGAGTTTCTGGAGGAGGTTTGCAGCCGCTGTTAACACCTGTGAAATAGAGAATTTATAGTAGCATGGGAAATGAGTGGCAAGAGATTATCGTTTTATTTTATTTAGGAAGTGGAGATTTTACTTTAAATTCAGTAGTTTGAAGTGATACAACTTTTGGATAAGAACTGACATAAAACACAAAGAAAAAGAAAGAAGAAATTTAAGGGAAAACCAACCACATTAAAAGTACATTGTGTTACACAAACAGCTGTGAATGTCACAACATAGGGGGTGGTTAATATGGACTAATAATAACAACACAACCCCAGCAAGTCTGTTGACCTGCTCCATGTTTTATTTTCAGATGGCGTCATCAGTACGTCTGCTAAAATTAAATAGTTGGAACAAAAAACATGTATGAATTCTGCTTTAATCTTTAATTCTTCAAATTAGGCTTTGGATGGAGTCAATACTTTCTGACTGAAAGCCGTTGTGTTTGTTTTTAAAGCTCCACCTTCAAATCCGGAGGCATAGGATTAGCAATGAAGATTGTGTGTTTGGTGGTAAAAATGTGCTTTGCTGTCAAACGCTCTGGACAACAAGTATCATTTACTGTGCAATATGCAACATGCTTTCTCTTTAACCGTTCTAAAGGGAAATGTAATTTTAAAGATGTGCACTATATATTTTCTTGTATTTTAATTGTTTTAGGAATTGTAGCAAGAGCAGTTGGGGTCATGTACACTTGAGCATATCCTGCAGGCATAATGTAATGGTTGTTTTGTCCATCATTCTTCACACAGACAGACATGCAGAGCTGGGAGGAGCAGAGTCAAGGAGCCATCTACAGTGTAGAGTATGCATGCAGGTGAGGAGAGCATATACCTACACATTTGCAGAATCATGGCGCCATGCCGTGACTGTTAACTCTTTTCATCTGTTGGTCTTTGCAGTGCCGTAAAGAGCATGACGAACAGCAGTTTGTATTTCAAAAACATCGACAGCCTCCTCCGTCAAGCCATCAGCATGAAGGAGAAGATTAGCAACTCTCAAGGACGCAGGTAGGAGGCAGCAGTGAACACGCTGACTGAGACACGGGGATGGCAAAAGTGTAGGGGGTGAAATATGAAAAAAAGGTCGCAACTCAATTCTTCCATATATGACACACGCTTATTTATAGCTTCCTCGTAATATAAGCCTTTTAGCACTGTGTAATAGTGACTGTCACTTGAGTGTAACTCCATTTTTCAAATTTGGAACATTTCGGTTCCTGTGGGTAAAGTGATGTTTGAAAGGCTAATTATGTGTGACAGAAGTAATGGAACACATCTCTGCAAAACTCAATGCCCTTACCTCTCAAGTGTTAATATATGGGCGTTTCTCACTTTGACAAATACTTGTGACGCCTGTTTCAAGGATTGTTTCTTCAATCATTTAGACACGGGACGCTCATCATTGGAGGTGGTTTTCAGACAGTATCTTTCCAAACCAAAGAATAGTCCATGCTTGAACAAGCCGGAGGATTGTAGGATTTTATTTTTTACCCATATTACTTTTTTGACCGCAACACTCAAACGTGTCAAAGATCCACTTGTGAATCCTCGTATTTTCACATATTCTGAAATCTCTTATTTGAGAGTAAAATGAGAGACATAAGTGACTCAGTGTCTGGAATTGTATCCTGTTTACATATATATTATTTGCTCCCCATCATACCTTTTATTCATGTATGACCTTAGTTTCAGTTTGTTTTATTTAATCCTTCATTTCTAATCATTTGTATCCGTTAATATTTACAACCTTTTTTTCCCTTTCAGTTGATGTTACTTTATTCCCCCAATAACTGCAAAATATTTATCAGGCCTGTTCTGAACTCTTTTGTAGTTAATGGGAGCTTCATGTTTTCCATTTCATGTCTTATTTTCTTTTGTTTCCCACTGTCACCTGCATGAAGCTTACATGATGTGACCCCCTCTCCCAGTCCCCTTGTCTCTGCTCCACATGCCCCTTCCACTTCCTCATGACCTCTGGACTGAGGTGTCCAAGGTTAGTATTTCCTCCAGACATGATGAATCACATGCAGGCCTGTATTAAATATTCCTTTTTCAGAAATGATAGAAATGTGTATTTAAATGACATTAAAAGTGAACAGGTCTTTGTGAACATTATTTTAATCTCATGTTTAGGTGTTGAAACACATCTTTTAAACTGAATTATAATTTCTCAAATGAATTAATTCAAGGTTGATATAAAATCATTTTTGAAGAACACATAAAAAAAAACACATCTGCACACTGTGCACAAATATCTGTCAAAAAGAGGATTCACATCATGACAGTGAAAGCTTTACATTTGCCAGATTGATACTTGGGCAGCACTGGTGGGATTTAAATCAAGCTCATTTATACAAAACACTACAAATTATGCAAAAGTTGTGCTCTATTTCCATCAAATTAAAAATCCTTTATAATCTGAACAGGAGAAATCAGTGGTGGAAATGTTTTGGGATCTGTGCAATCAGTCAGGACACCTGCAGAGTGTAGAATGGTACAAACGGACACTTCTACATCTGTTTGAGATGACGCGTGTTCACAGTCCTCTTGTGATGAGATCATCAGTGTCTTTAACCACGAGATCGGCGTCCTTTATGTCACACAAGAGTAGAGTCTTTTGCAGAAATCCCTGACTTGCGTGCAAGGACACTCCTCATCTCATTGTTGACCCCATTCCAGGGTTTAGCCTGGGCCTGCAGTAAACCAGATTCAGTGGACAGGGTCCGGTGCATTCGGGGACAACTTCCACCACTGCTGTAGCCATCTTTATCACTAGCATGGCCTTGGGAATCTCCAGCAGGGGAGTACTGTTGCTGGTGCTGGTATTGTTGCGGTCTCTGGTTGCCACATTGACTGTAGGAGATCTGGTGCTGGAGGTGAGACTGGCTGCGATGCATTCGGGGTTTGTCCACGCCAATTTTGAGCTCGCAGTGTCGGGAGACAGGTGTGTTGCTGCTTCCGTGGTCGTTCTGGTAGAGGGTGTCGAGGTGGTCGCTGCGATAGTGCTTGGCACTATGAGAAGCTTTGACCAGAGAGTGGATCACAATGACCAGTAGGATTAAGATCCCAGAGGAGAGTACACAAGCGCTCGCAAGGCCTGTCTCCACCTCAAATATGAGGAGCATGAAGATGGACATGGCTGCCAAAGAGAAGAGAAGAGGGTGGTATTTATGGAGGAGGTGGAACATTTATATATATGTATATGATATATACTGTATATATATATATGTACCAGCAGACAATGTTCATCTGTTATTTAGTTCATCTGTAATGGGTTAATTAACTTTAAACAAAATACCTTGAAAGTTACTTGCATTACTTGCATCTAGGTTTTGCCTTTTTCACATTTTTTGCTACATTTTAATCTTTTACATCACTTTCTCCACATCACAACAATCAATAATATTGAAATATCATACAAATGCTAGCTATTCTTAGCTGCGTTGTCCTCTGTTTATCCCCAGGAAAAGAACTATGGACTCAGGCATGCTAAAGGAAGGGGGAGAAAAGCACAGCTCCGGGATGTGACGGGACTTCCTGAGTTGGTGGTGTTGCTTCTACAGACCTTTGCTCTACTACCTCTTGATGGAGGCTGAAGTGGGGTCATAAGGGCGACACCTCCTCATCACAATGGAGTGACTGCTGCCCCCACCCCCTACCCCCACCCAGTACAAGCCACTCAGTGGAACAGAGCACCACAGCGCTGCCAGGTCCAGCATTAAACACACTTAAGTCATGGACGCTGCTCAAAGAATGCATTGTTCTCATGGACTCGCTGGATGGACCAGAGAGAAAGCGGCCGGGCTGTTTATTTTTCCTCTGCTGTTGAAAATCCACTGCACAGCCAATGTTAGTCTTTCAGGTTTTTGTGAATGTGTTGTTTAAGAATAAAGACTAAACAGTACCCTGCATGTAAATTATAAAAGCTTAACACACTTACACAAGAAAAACATACAAATATGTGCTAGAATGCAGTAACAGATGCCTGTGTCTAAACTTTATTTCAGGGTTAAATACATGACGTGCCAGATTTGTTCTTAAAGAGAAAATCCAGACTCTTAGAAATATTGGTTCTCACTTTCTTGTTCTTACCTGCCAAGTAGACAGAAACCCCCAGACAGAACAGTCCGATAGCTACGTGTCGCACAGCTCTGCTGTCCAAAAGGAACCAGTCTGCTCTGTGGAAACAAATGTCATATGTCCAGACATGTTTACACTTTTACATTGCTACTACTACTACTTTCTCACCAGTGCATAAATAAATACGACTTTTATGCAACTTTTCTTTGTCCTTCTTTATTTCTCCCTTAGTAAGTTTGTTTATAAGAACTGTAAGTCCTTAAACATTTGGTTATTTATCTTTTTATCAGGGCAAATGCTAGATATTGTGTAAAGCTCATTACTATTCCCATTTTCTTGGAATGTCCCCTCTGTCAGTAGGGAGGTCCTGGGGTATGCTGTTGGATTTGTAAACCGACGTGGGAAAGGGCCAGCTAGAGGCCCGTGTGCTGGGGGCATAATGAGAGAAAGGCCATTGTTTAGATGGGATTCATAGGGTTTTGAAAGAAGGGGGTCGGCTAACAACATTGCAGAATGGGCCTCTGCACTCTGACACATAAGGAAGGCCCTTTTTATACTTCTGAAACTGTTTTCTCTTAATGAAACTTCATTCAGTTGGCTTAGATCTCATTATTATTGTGTGGGCAGAAGAAGAAACACTCACTAAACAAATTAAATATTGTTTATTCCACTTACAGCAGCACCTTGGGACCAGAATGTAGGACCCACATTAGGATGCAATACAAAGCAGTTCCATAGCCTTTGATTAATTATTACTTTTCTTAAAGCCTTGTATGTTTGGAGGGCATAAATACAAATCTGGGGTTTTATTTGAGGCTGTACTTTGGGGGGGTTTGTTTTGCTCTGCCTTATGTTGAACATAGTTAACATGGGCTATGGACAAAATCACCACAGCAGTTTAATTGACTTATTTCCAGCATTGATAACAACAATAACAACAAAACAAGTTTGATCTTGGATGTATTACAGCGTGTACAGCATGTATTGGATTGCATACACCAGGTGTGTTGAGGGGTATATTTTTGTTTGTTTGTTTAATTGTTGTTTGTCAAGCAAAAGCTTCTATATGCCTATCCTATGTTTCAGGTCATCCATTGCACTTGAAAGTTGGTCTAGTTCAAGTAAGGAGCCACAGTGGCCACATGTGGCTACAGGATACTGTATTAATGCTGAGCTACTAGTAACCACAACTGAGACCACCTGAATGGACCAAGGGTGTTTTATTGCTTATAAATTTGACATTTATTAGATAAATATTGTGTTATTCCTTCCTTTAAAACTCGGATAGGAGCTTATATTGCTTTAAAGGTCGCTCACCTGCATAAGTGATGGTTTTCAGGTCCATATTAATATTGCATTAGTCCTTTTTTTTAAGTGACCCAGCCTATTAAAACTGATCTGATTCCAAACACTTTGGACCAACAACAGCATAACGCTTACTATAATAAGTGAGTGATGCGGCAGGTGTGTGTTTCTAACTGCGTTACGTGCAGGCTAAATACCTTTCAGTATCCTGCTCCCCTCTGCAGACTTCTGTAGAAAAGTAGCTGTGGAGGAGACACACCACCACGGAGCTCAGGTGGAGGGTGAGGGACAGGGCGGAGAGCACCGTGGAGACCGGCAGCAGGACGGCCCAGACATGAGCGGGCATGAGCGCAGAGGTGGAAGGGGGAGACTCCTTCACTGCCGTGTGTTGAGACTGAAGCTGGAAAATCAAAATGACCGATAAAACGGACATGATGGCTGATAAAACCCCCAGTAAGGACAGAACCATGAGAGACCGCTGGCTGTACTTGAGCGTCATCCTTATCCTGAATGTGAGGCGGTCAGCTTTCTCCAGAGAATCAAAAAGTCGGCTGGACTCCTTAAAATCCACTTGCCCGGCGATCCTAAACTCCCAAACGGGGAACTGGCATTGCACTGTGAATACAATGTTTTCCTGGGTCCTGTCGGGAGGAACAGTTCCCTCTCCGACATGGGGTTTTTGCAGTAACTTTTCCTGTTGTCGTCCAGCGCCCCGCTGCTCAGTCTGAGCATGTGATGTGCCTTAAATCCCCAGATTAAAAACTTCGCAACAACAATGGACTTTTTTCTCCTGGATCCTCGGAAACAATGCGTTGACGCGCTCCTGGAAGAGGCAGAGCCCACGGACTACAGCACAAACCACCGTGACAGGACCAAAGAGCATAGAGACAAAGTCCCACTATAAAGTCAATCGAGCTGATAACCAAACAGCCTTTTTAATCATGTGTGAAATGCACAATAATTATGCTATAATAGGCTTAATAAAGCATTCACTTATGCTGTACCCCAAAAGAAAAAGAGACTTGAAATTACAGGAATATATCTTTATTGTCAGCCATATTTTGCTTTCTGTGCTCATAGATTAGCCTACTTCTTATGATGTAATGTATCCTCCTGTCCTCATAAAGTGATTAAAGGATTATATAGCTCTTTCAACAGGCCATTTTATTATCTGCCTACACACACACACACACACACACACACACACACACACACACACACATACACACATACACACACACGCTAATGTAAAGAACTGACATGTACTTCATAAAATAAAGCATACTCAAATGTGACTTCAAGTCCTCAGACAGTCCTAAAGTTGCTCCAGTGCAAGATGAGACCATGACAGTGCACTACTGCTAACTTTTGAGGAATTTGCAGCAGCAGCAGCAGCAGCCACCTTAGCTAACCCCCCATTCATTGTAGAATACCCCTTTTATTCTTCGTCCAGCTCCTCAGACTCTCTGAATCGAATTAACTGTTCACGGGTTGCCATGGGAATATGCATAGTTTATCAGGGATGCACCGTTTCTTTCTTTCTTTTTCTTTTCAGTCACCTGTACTTTTATTTGTTTGTGCATATTGCAACCGCTTTATGAAATACGTGTCCAGTATCTGCCTGATTTTTATAGAATAAATATTAACTCTATCAACTCTAACTTCACATGTACCAGTGCTGGACCGCAAACACCTTGACACTTGAATTAGAGTCTGTGACTTGTGTTACAGAGGCCGTATTGTTCTGTTAGAGGTTGGGGTTTGGAGGGAGGGGGGGTAGTAAAGGTGTAGCCCTTATTCTGTTGAGATGTAGATAAGACTGTAGCTATAAAAGTACACAATGTGAACAATTGCTCTCGCACATGTACACTGACCATGGACGCTATTTCTGAATTCGACAGCCTCACCACATGCTCTAAAAGGCCCACGGCTGATCTTGTCGAAAGCAGAAGTGAGAAGTTTCGGGAAAATGAAAAAAAAAATGGACTTGGCACGGAAAGTTATCAAAGGCACCCTTTCTCTCTTGTATTCTTATTCGTCATAATGACTGTGGTTGTAATTCAGCCTGTCTTGTCGGTGTGTCTTGATGGCCTGATGGAGCTCTCACAGTGTTAAGAATAAATGTATGAAGAACACACATTGGGTAAACAGCACATTGAGGAAAGATGTAATTTCCCCTTAGCTGCAGGTGATTAGCTTGCTGTATTTACAGACTGAGGTTGGTGTTATTCTCTGTTGGATTGATGGAGCCCACACATAAATCCTGGAGGTAAAGGCTGTGGCCGTCTGCAGGGATGTTGCTAACTATTGCATCAGATGCTCAGTTTGAGTTCCCTCTTGGGCATCTCTAAGTGTGTGTATTTGCACGTACATAACTCCGTGTCTATGTCTGCGCGTTGATATGTTTGTCTATGTGTATGTGTGTGTGTGTGTGTGTGTGTGTGTGTGTGTGTGTGTGTCTGTGTGTGTGTGTGTGTGTGTGCGTGTTTCTGTGTGTGTGTGTGTCTGTGTGTCTGTGTGTGTGTGTGAGAGAGAGAGAAACAGAGTTGTTGTCCACACTTCCACAGATGATCTGTGCTAAAATGTGTCGCTATATTATTTTTAGGAGTACATTGTGTCACGTCCCAAAAATAGTTAATAATGCAGCTCATGCAGTGATTCAGTTATTACCTCTAAATATATCTATTAAGCTGTCACCATGTGTGTTTTCCATTAGTGTCCTAGCTTTCCTTATTTTCCTCCCTTTTCCTCTGTCACCCCACTCACTTTCATTAGTAATACCTAGTAATGCTAATAAACACATATTAACAGACATCCAGTGGACTCTGTAGCAGTTTGACACACAGCACTCACACAACAGTCGTCCTCTGAGTTTTTACTCCAACTGACAATTTTATTCATGGTTCATTTGTGTGTTTTTATTTGATTTGCACGGTGGGTGAACATAATAACTAATAACTGTGCAATATAATACCTATTAGTACCTACTGACTCCTCTTTCAAGCTAATGTTAAATACGGTATGTTG
>NC_139828.1:8902388-9054888 GCF_963691815.1 Echiichthys vipera
TCTTTGGCAATCACGCTTTTTATAAACTTGGGTTTTGGAGGATTTATGCAAAATAAGGTTCCAGTTTTGGGGCCTGGTGTCACATTTCATCATCGTAACACGGGACTTAGATGTGACTAACACGGGAGTGACTCAAATGACTTTAACAGCAAAACCAAGGCTCAGTTAGGTGTCATCCTCACGGCTGCAATAATGCAGCTGCAGCTGGAGTTCAGTATATCAGTGTGGTGCAGCGGTCATACAGCTTCTCTTTTAACTGATTTCCATATATTATCAATGAAAAATAACATTTCATAGCGTAAGCAATAAGACAACGGTGAAGAAGCATGCATCGAGTTAACTTAATGCAATACTGCAACGTTAACTTTAACATTTGATTAATTATATTCAGCCATATTTAAAAAAAACAATACTGCAAATGCAATGAGATGTGTTTGGCTGTAGTTCATTATAGAGTATAGCTTATTTGGTTAATGCTCACCCGTGTTTAGGATGGTTTTGACACATTATCAAGCCATCATGCTCTAAATGACTCATGGAAAGAAAACCATCGAAGCAGAACCCCCAATACTCGACAAATGCCCTACTTATTTCCCTTCTCATTCATGCATACAGTTCACTGCAACCAGAAAAACAACCACTGCAGTACATTCATTTGAACTGATCAAACCTATTAAAATCATCTTGTCTGTTGATGCATAAGCTTTTAGTTTTCTTTGCATGTGCAATGTTGTCCCAACGGTGTCCCCAGTGATTAGCCAGAAGCTCCCAGGGTGGGTATGTCAGAGAGCTGGGTTACTGTGCTGCTGTGTGCTGCTGCGTGTCTGTGCTCAGTTTTTTCCATCGTCTTGCCTCTGGGAAGGCGTCAGACAAAGGTGCAATCTTTCCCTATAGAAGCCTGAGACCCAGGGGTAAGCGTGCATGTGTGCAATTAATGCACTATTACAGGACAGCAGTTCTCATTTACATTCATATCTTATCATAGTACTTAAGACTAAAATGATAGGTAAAAAAAACAACTTAACCTTTCCCAGTGATGACATGTTAACGAGTTGACCTTGAGATGAAAGGTCACAGGCAGTAGGTGTGTTCTGGTGCATTCACAGACCTCAAACGGCAGTTGGTGTCACGCGGGAAAAACATCCAGAATTAGCTGATGTGTAGGGCGCAGTCAGGCCTTTCCTGCCCGCCTCGGCTTTTAGGCCTTCGACAAAACCTAAACCACACAGAGTTTTATAGCTAATTCCGCATCATTTCGCTGGAGGTGCATCTATATTTACCTAGCTCATGTGTTTTAACAATAGTAGAGGAGAGGAACTTTCTGTAAAACCCCCGAGATAAAGATCTTTCAGCCCTGATTAGAACACATCCCACTTCCCTCTCTTCTCACTATTAACATGCCTTGATATGAGGATACATGGTCTTAAATATGAAAGACAGAATGGCTTGATCTGATGCTTGACGTGTTAGTTAGACAGACTTATACTGTTTTTTTGTGGTCCTTTACGTACAAGCAAGAGCTATTTGTCTGCAGTGTGTTCTGTTTTACCGCCGAGACAGCGGCAGGCGACGGGTTTATCTGCAGCTGTCAGTGTTGAGGTGTGTCTTGTCTCTGCAGCATGTTCAGCACAGTGGATATCACAGGACTTTATAAGGTAATAATGAGGACAAAGAGGTGGATTCCTCCAGAAATGCCCCAGATGCCTGTGTGCCAAGCTTACGTTGAGAGACAGCGGGCACTTTCAGGGTCGTGGGAACGCAGGCGCCATATCCGCTCAGGCACCATCAGGAGGGACAGGGGACTAAATATAGAGAAGTCCGATACATGTTCAGTATTAAGGGGAAAAACCAGTGAAAATGGGCTTTGGAGAAGTACTGTATAGTCAGGTCAGAGGAGTCAAACCACCACTTAACATAGTCGTATGATGAATAGAGGAGTGTAAAATGGAAATAACCCATGCAGCAAAATTATGTACGTATTTGATTTAGTGTTTTATGAGTTTGCATCAAAGTCACTTCATGACTGTCACCCATGATGCAAAAAACGTCTATGAAAATGATCCTCTGATGTCACATTTCTCTATAGTGTCCAGCTCCATACGGTCCTACAGGGGAAGGGACGGGAACGGGGGTTTTCTAGACCAAGAAAAAAACAGAAAAGCCGTGGCTGTGCGTCTCAAAAAGCAGACATTCTCAAGCCAACCACAATCCATCCCTGCCTTTGCCTTCTGCTTGTTTTTTCCTGACCTGGCTGTGCATGAGAGAGGAGTGGGTGGCTTTTAGCTTTAGCCATCTTTCAAAAACACACCGTTTTCCTTTTACTGTTTGGTCTTAGCTATTGCCTGCTGAACCTTTAAAAGGAGCTATCGACTGTATTTTTAACCCTGTCTCTTGGGGCTGTGCGGTGCAGTCGAGCACTGAGCTGCTGGCCCCGGGGTAACCCAGACTGTGGGGGTGTCAGACTGTGTGGACTGCTGGCCAGGCAAGAGCCGCTCTAACTTTAGACCGCATCGCCTCATGGTGGTAAAAATAAACACCCTGCCCTTACCGAAGGGGAAAGGGACTTGAGTCACTTAAACCAAATGGATGACATTTTCCCACCAGAATTATATGAACGTGAAGAGAAGGGTTATTTAATATGTGTACTGCTGTTATTGTAAAATGTAAACGCGTACACACACAAGAATAAACCAGCAGTTCAGTGGTCACTGCGTGAAAATGTGACTTTAGTTTAATACAACATTGATTTGTTGATGTCCACTGCAGCAGAATGAAAAAGCTAATAACACAAACATATTGTAATCTGCTTCTGTATCATTTTTATGTTTTCTTTACAGGTGTCAGAGTGTGAGACGGCAGATAAAATGGGAAGAAAGAAAATACAAATTTCACGTATTCTGGACCAGAGGAATAGACAGGTGGGGAGTACAATTTCATTTTCTCTGCAAATATACAGCAGGTTTTGCCTCAGTAATATTAATTTTAAGGCCTGTGCAGACATGCTGGACATACACTTTAGTAGAAACGGTAAAAAGACATTAGTACCTTGTGTTTAGTGCAAAGAGAATGCAGTTGATGCAACAAAGTGAGGATTACAGTTGACATGCTGTATTTTATGCATTGTGCAGCAGGGACATAGCATTTTGGGCGAATGTGTGCATTAATGATTTCCTAATTCTGTGAGTGTGGACGAAATATCTGCTTATTCAATTCTATTTTCAATTCAATTGTATTTATAGTGCCAAATCATAATAAAAGTAATCTCAGGACACTTTACAGAGTAGGTAAAGACCCAACGATTCCCCCGTAGAGTACGGTGGCAACGAAAACCTTCCCTGTAACAGGCAGGAACGTCAGACAGACCCTTCTCTGTGGAGGACGGACATCTGTATGCACCGGTTGGGGAGGAAGAACCACTTGTGTATCGAGGCCCAAGTTGGAGCCAAATGGTGTAAATGCAACGTTGGGTGACTGCTTGATTTAAGAGTTAGAGCTGAAAGTTAGAGCTGAAAAGTTAGAGCTGAAAAGTTCGAGTTTGCTGTAAATTTAAGAAAATCTGAAAGATCAAAAGTGAGATTTTGTTCATCGACGAAAAGGTCACTAATGGCACCTGTGCTCTTTCACACTGAACAAAATGGTTTGAGCACTCCAACAGAGCGATATGACAGGAGTATATATAAAGCCTAAAAGGAAGATGTATTTGACAGTACAGAGGAAGTCTTTTTTATCAGTTTGATGGAAGATATAATCTGATTTAAAGCTTATTATATATGCAATGTAATGTTGAAGTCAACCTACTGACAGATTTGCATATATTTTTCTGAGTCACCACAGACTGAGGTAATGTCAGTGCAATGTGACAGAACAGATGCTCACAAACTATTAATGTGTTGATCAGTGCGAATGAAAAGAACACACCAAACACACGGAGAAGAAACACTATTAAACTGAGCTCACAGTTCTGGCAAATAGGATTTGTTTCTCATATCTGATTTTTCCGGGACTGAATGTTTTTTAGTGATAAGGTTTGTTTTTGGGGAGTTTTTCCTTATCTGAACTGAGGGTGTGTGAGGATAGACAGTGTTGTATGCTGTACAGATTGTAAAGCCTTCTGGGACAAAATTGTGATTTGAGGCTGTGTGAACATCCCTGACTGTCAACACTGTTTGTATTTATAAGCAATCAGTTTTGTGTTTCCATTTATAAAAAGGTTATTCTGATTCTACCTGTAGCGGTGTTTTGTTTAAACAGCAATAATCATTAATCTGACAACACAAAGGAGTTTGTATATTAGGCTGATATGTGGCAACTAATGTGTAAGCGTCTTTGTCCTGTTACTGCCCATTTAAGCAATAGAGTCCAGGCATATAGTTGACGTATGCTTCTTTATAAAATCAGTGAGTTCTTTGTTTTTTACTGTTTACTGAAGATTGTTTTTTACTGCAAAAAAAACCCCAAAAATAGCTACAAAACATTTACACGGAAAAATAACTCAGCAGACAGTCCAGACCTAGTGTTCTTTCCAGGCTCCATAGACTCAACTAACAACCAGCACACTATCGTAAAACTAGCTGCTCCTCGTCAGCAAATCAAGCACACAACGTGTAAATCCTACAGTTATCTCTAAATCACTCTAACATCATCCAGGTTGGTCAAAATCGTGTTTTCTTATTATTATTCTTTTGCCAATTCTGCTGCAATGTACACTTTGGCTTTATTTATTGCCATTATTCAATCATGCAGAAATATTAATAGCAACATTTCTCTACATATTTGAATTTTAGATTTAAATACTTTAAGTTGCTCTACTTGAAATACTGGAAGAAAAACTGGCCGGATGCGCAAAACAAATATTTGCTATGTAAAGATATTGTGAGGTCTCTATATTGTTTGTTTGGATAACCAGTCCGGCTGCGCGTGCGTGTCAGTGCATGTGACTGTGAAAAAACATATTTCACATGTTGGGGAACGGCCTATGAGAGCCACGTGGAGGCAATCGCAGCCTACTTCTTTCAGTATTTCCAGTGCATCTCCTTTAGATAGATAGATAGACAGACAGACAGACAGACAGACAGACAGACAGACAGACAGACAGACAGACAGATAGACAGATAGATAGATAGATAGACAGATAGATAGATAGATAGATAGATAGATAGATAGATTGATAGATAGATAGATAGATAGATAGATAGATAGATAGATAGATAGATAGATTAATAGATAGATAGATAGATAGATGATAGATAGATAGATAGATAGATAGATAGATAGATAGATAGATAGACAGATAGATAGATAGATAGATAGATAGATAGATAGATAGATTAATAGATAGATAGATAGATAGATGATAGATAGATAGATAGATAGATAGATAGATAGATAGATAGATAGATAGATAGATAGATAGATAGATAGATAGATAGATGGATAGATAGATAACTTTATTTATCCCCAAGGGGAAATTAGGTCATCGTAGCAGCGGTACAATACAATCAGAAATACAAAATATGAAATACAAAATATAACGCACAATTTCTGAATCCAGGCTGTGTGTATTTCTCTGTGGTTGAACCTTTTGATACTTTAACACTATTTATATGCTTTATAATGAAGAGAGATATGGAAATCTCACTTTTTACAACATGAGACCTTTAAGATTTATACGTTCTTTTAACTCATCAGTAACTGACTGAAGTTAGAGGTAACATGACACGTGTTTTTTAGGTGACTTTCACCAAGCGCAAGTTCGGTCTGATGAAGAAGGCGTACGAGCTGAGCGTGTTGTGTGACTGTGAGATCGCCCTCATCATCTTCAACAGCACCAACCGTCTGTTCCAGTACGCCAGCACAGACATGGACAAAGTGCTGTTAAAGTACACCGAGTACAGCGAGCCACACGAGAGTCGCACCAACACGGACATACTGGAGGTACTGTGCAAAATGCGATGAAAAGAAAAGACAGTAAAGCATTATTTTGTATTAACACAATAACAAAAAAGTAAATTATTTCTGAGCAGGAAGCATTAACATGAAATTCAGGTTGCAAAGTTTTACCAAAAAAACTGACATAGTGTTGTATTTTGACGAAAACCCTTAATTTGTTGCCTTTCTAAATCTTGAAACTATAACTGTGGGTATTTTTCCATGTGCACTTTCTGTTCTGTATCAGACTCTGCGCAGGAAAGGCCTCGGTCTCGACGGCTCAGAGCTGGAGGGTGAGGAGAGCATGCAGGTGGCTGCAGACAAATATCCTCTCAGCGAGGGCATGGATCTCTCTGTGGCTCGCCCACGCTTCTATGTCAGTCCACACACACTTCTGCTATTACACATTCACCACACCACGCACACATATACACACACACACACACACACACACATACACACACACACACACACACAGACACATACACAAACGCACGCACGCACGCACACTCGCACGCACGCACGCACACACACACACACACACACACACATGCGCCGAGCTGATGTGTTGTAATGTTAATATTTCTCACTTTAATGAATTGAAACAGTTTAAAATGACTGAAAGAGAGACACAATATGATATCTAATGCTGTTTTTATACATGGGTTTTACTCTTCAGGCTCCATCGCTCCTCTCACCTGAGGCCCAGTTCCTGGTGTCTGCAGGTTGCGAGAACGGCTTCCCCAACTCCTCTGGCTCCGGCATGGCGTCACACAGACCTCCGGGTTATAAATCTCTGAGCTCCAGAGCCGGCTCTACAGGCCCTGCTGCGCCACACGCACACACTGCATTCATGTCTCCACACTCAGGTGAGCAGAACTGTATGAAACATTAACAGAACCATTTTCATTACAATGTGAATGGCAGGACAATTCAAGACCAAAAGATACCAAAGAGACCATGGAGTCCACATACTTTATAGTAGAGAGGGTCACCTATAAATATGCTTTTCATATATATTTGTGCAGTAATATATGATCTATATATATATATATATATATGCATTATTTCAGCCACAAATGTCACTTTTTATAACAATGTAGAGTATATTTTTATAGTGGATCAAATACTACAATTTCCTTGATGTGTTTAATGTTCTGCATACATTTACAGTACCACTATGTGACGTCTGCGTGACTCTTCGCCAAAAAAAGAAGTTTATTACCAAATGAAATGTACATTCTTACTATGAGACGATGGCTGGCATTAAATTAAAACCCTCCTCTGAATGGAAAAGTGTTTTTCTAATAGAAGGGGCTCAAAGACATTGGCAGCTCACAACTGTCCATTTACAACTTAGCAGCCTTTCAAAGAATATCACAATTTACTCCATAGCGAGTGATGTAGCTGCTTAAAAATAGATGTAGAAAATATAGCATTGTAATGACTTAAATGCTTTTAGGGTCTTGCTAAATGCTTGCCGTAAAATAATTCACATGTTGCTCTTCTGTGCAGCTGGTTGTGAACTCACAGGAAGTGTGTGTGTACATGCATGTGTGTGCGCACTAATCCACACATGCAGTCACCCTGTTGTGGGAAACGGCCCTCCACCAGTCTAACAGCGGCTGTAACCAGCTCTGTGGTTTCTGTAAAGAACGTATCACACCTGCCAGTCCGGTCAGCCTCTTTTACAGTCTTTCACTACTTGGACGCACTATGATGTCATTAGACACTGCTCATTTACAGTCGTCGTGTTTTAGGATGTGTTATTATTATTACTGGTTTTCTAATAATTGACACTACATTTTACGATGAGTTCAAAATGTGCTCTGTCAGGTCATCAACACAATAATAATATTATATTAACATGAACTTGTAACCGATAGCTTTCCATTGTCCTGTAAAGACCAGAAACCAATTCAAAGATCCAATGAAAAGAAGAAGTACATTTTTAGCACACAGACAGAGAGAGAGGTGAAGAATTCGTCACAGAAAATAAATTATCCCTCCGTGAGTGAAACAGGCTCACATCTCTTTTCACTTCCTGCTCCTTTCTATCGCTGTGTAGGTATTGGCTACTCCATGTTCTCCCACGGCAACCTGAATCGAGCTCTGGATATGAAAAGCCCTCCTCCTCTGAACCTCGGCAGCGAGAACCTGCGGGGAGATGCAGCTAATCAGGTCATGGGGGCCACACGTGCCAACCACAGTTCTGCTGTACGTTACCATCCAGTGTGAGCTGCACTAAACTGTGTCAGTGTCAGAGAGTCGCACTTCTCATAGATATAGATATTCATATTTTGTGCATGCAATGATTTCACTCCATCATGACAAACTTGAGATTTTCGGTTTGACTTTCTCTTCCTCTGTTCATCAGAGGGGAGTCTTGTACCAGGGTTTGCACAGCAGCAGCTCCATGGTTGCCATGGGTAAGGCAGGGCTGCTGAGTCACAGTCTGGGAGGGTACAGCCTCCCCACTGCTGGAGCCTCTGGTACGTCTGCTGTGTGTCATCTATTCGGGGTCATCCCTATGTTCCCTGGGTCCTATGTTCCGCATAAGCCCATGCCTTTGCTGCTTTAATTTAGCATTTTGTTAGGGTTAGGGGGTAGGGTTAGGGTCTACATAGGCCTATTTGCCGTGGAATTCGTCACTATTTGTGAAAAAAAAACAGACCACAAAGGGTCTGATGTCCCCCGGTCACATACAAGGCAGGGAACATAGGACCCGGGGAACATAGGAGCCTGGGGAACATAGGAATGCTCCCATCTATTCTATGGTGGTTGCTTTCTTGCTGAGAATTAGATAAGAGGATTGATACGACTCTCAGGTCTGTGTGTTAAAAATCAAGCTACAGCCTAATAGCCGGTTAGCTTAGCTTAGCATAAAGTCTGTAAACAGAGTGAAACAGCTAGCTAAAATATGTTACTAGCACATCTACAAAAAACTGAGTTGCAAAAATTGCAAGTTGCGGTTTCATCAGGGGGTTTAGTGCAGCACTATTTTTGGCCCGGGCGCTGTGACCTCCGCTGGTTGCCTGACAACGTCACAGTGACATCAGCATTCCAGGAAGATACTATGAAAATGTTCCTGCACATTACTTCCAATCATTTGGATTAAACAAACAAAATACAACATGTTCAGTAGTAAATTTTAGAGCCAGGCTAAATGTTTCCCCCTGTTTACAGTCTTTATGCTGAGCTAAGCTTACGGGCTGCTGGCTGTAGCTTCACGCTCACAGTACAGAGCGTTATTAATCTTCTCATCTAACTCTTGGCAAGAAAACAAACACGTATATTACCTAAAATATCGAACTATCCCCCTGTATTGAAGATAATAGATCCTATCATTCACTGATTCTGGTTTATTAAAATCCATTTTTGTGTCCTTTTTTCATCTTTTAATTTATATCTTTCTTCCCAGAGTACAACCAACCTGGTTTTTATCACTCTGTTTCTCTACAACGAGGAGCAATGAACTCCTGGCAGCCAACACAGCCGCCTCAGGAGCCCCATGGGCCTCATACAAGCCCCGGGTAAGGATATTACTACCTCTGTGAGGATGAAATATGGGAGGAAGTTCAATCTGCACACTGTTCTTCCTTCCTCAGAGATTTTTTGTACAGTCTTCAATGTTTCGATTCATCAGATCTTCATTAGGCGCAGAACAGCACAAACAAACATCACATTTTATATATATATCTATCTCAATATGATGGCGATCATCAGACCAAAGAACCCATATACGTCAGAACACAATGAAGTTATCGTTGACAACAGATAACAGCAACTGGAATGGAAAACAATTTTATTAACAGTGAGACAAAGAAACCAAAAGGAAAAGAAAGAGAAAAGAAATACATGAAAAAAAACAATATTATCCAAATAAATGGAGTAAAAGATAAATAGCAAGATAAATAATTAAATAACAAATGTGAAAAAGAAAAAAGATAACATTAAATGAAAAAGAAATAGAGTAAAGCTAAAACAGGAATGCAAAGTTACAACAAAGAAGAAAATGATGATAAATGGAAAATTAATACTACAAATATGTAAATACACAACTAATGACTACAAAATGAAATGAAAGAAAAACATAATAGTTTATTGTTCTGTGTTATAAAAAACTGGCATTTTAGATCATTTTCTCCATAAAATATGGAATTGCGCATTCATGTTTGTTCATGTCCATTTTATTTTGCATAATGTTGTTTGTAACTGATTATTCCAATCAAACATACTTTTTATTGAACTGAAATGCACCAAATTGACATCAAGCTGCACCTGATGCATTTAGACTTGTTCAAACTGTCTTGTTGTTTCCAGGATGTCCAGTGGAGGGTGCTCTTTCACCTCCCAGTCCTGCTCCTCATCCTCTCCACATATACCCTCCCTCAACCTGAGCATCAAATTGGAGCGTAGCTCTCCTGAGCACATGTCCTCACCCACCTCCCCTCCTCTACACCACCTCAGGCAGCACTCTCCAATGAGCAACCCTGATTCGGCTCGCCAAACTCCCCCGGAAGAAGCTCACCCAACCAATGAAACGAAAGAGTTTCCCAAAGCCGGCTACCCACAAGACGAAGAGGAAGGAGGGCAGCCGCTCAGGCAGTTAGAGATAAGTGATGGGTGGCAGAGATAGCTGGCTGCTGCAGTCTAACACCATCTCCCATTCAATCAGCTATCTACCATCAAAACCAGTCCTCTCCTACACACACGCACGCACGCACGCAAACACACACACACACACACACAGATATACGACACAGAAGATAGAGGGATGGTGTTGATTTGTGCCCATCATCCCAGAGAGGAATGCCTCTCTTTGTCTCCTCACACAGAGCTGGTCTCTCCTGGGCGGTGGAGATTTTTTCTCTGCATCACTTGATTGATCCCACGAGGAGACGGATGCATTCAGACATTTGCTTTTTGTTTGGTTAGGTTTAGTTTTCTGTGTGGAGCTAATGTGAATCAAAAATACAATTTAAAATGTGTTTGTTTTGTTTTTCCGTCACTTTGTTGAAGTTAGCTACAGCAGCACATCGGGACCAGCTGAATTTCTCCAAAGCTGCAAAACCGTCTAAGTACATATTGGGTTTCAGTGTTTGACTGAGGTTTGGTGTGAAAATTGGAAAATAGAAGTAAAATGCAATGTCTTCGTATAAATGTTACAGTGAAAAGCAGATGGAAAATGACTCGTCACACCAGCCAGAATGAACCACAGTCAACTTTTACACCTTATGTCCCTCTAGTTTTATAAGCTTTAATGTTTTAGCCTTTAGCCCAAAATCACTGACACGGTCTCCCCACATAAATCCAGTTCACCCGTCACTAGAGCCTCTGCCTTTTTTTGAAATACACAAGGACATTTTAAAGAATGAATTCACATTATTTTCAAGATTCAAGATTCAAGAAGCTTTATTTATCCCGAGGGAAAACTTTTGTCTGTCTTAAAACATTCCTTACATGCTCCATATGTACACCGAAATAGTTTTTGTGTACTGAGATCGTTCCTCCTGTCCTACTGGCCGTGAAAAGATCCCTTCTTAATTCAATTCAATTCAACTCAATTTTTATTTATAGTGCCAAATCATAACAAAAGTTATCTCAGGACACTTTACAGAGTAGGTATAGACCACACTCTATGACTTATTTATGATAAACATAGACCCAACAATTCCCCCGTAGAGTACGGTGGCAAAGAAAACCTTCCCTATAACAGGCAAGAAGGTCGGACAGACCCAGCTCTGTGGAGGACGGACATCTGTCTGCACCGGTTGGGGAGGAAGAACCACTTGCTCTGTGGATATTCTTCTTCTTAGTGATATTCTGATATAAGAAGTCTTTATTCTGCGTTCTAAGTTTTGGAGGAGGTTACAGTAGTCTGAAATAGTCACACCAAGAGCATGTGTGCATCGGTAATCTGCCTTGTACATACTAGTGAGCAAAAAATATGGACATGCAGGTATTGTTTAAAGATGGACTTAAAATAAATAAATAAACTTCTGGACGTCAGTGTCTCTCAGGGACGTGGATGAGGTTTTCCTTGGGAAGTTTAAAATTTGCTTATGTCTACGTTTGTTTGTAAGACCGTAAGTGCGGATAAGCTAAGCTTAAGTTGTATTATTCCTCCAAAAAATGCTAGTTTCGTATTTTTACTGTACCCCATCAATGTTATGGCAGTCTACTTCAGCTACAGACCAAAATGTTAAAGTAATGTCCCTATGCATTACAATCAAACGCTGCAGCAGCCAAAGACATGATGTGTTTGTCTATATCGGGTCTGATTTGATTTAGTAATATGATTTTTTTTCTGAAGGGCTTCATTTAGTAACTGCATAATGTAGATGTAATTGATCTTTACTGCCATCGTTGTCTCATGATATTTAGAAATACGAGACACTGTAATAAATGAGTCTAAATATTCATAAGATACTTCATTTAAAAAAACACACACATTACATTTTTTGTATTGAGGAGTGTTCTTTATATCTTTAAATGTACTTTGCATTGTATTTTTCTGCACTGGATTTATGTGTGTTATAGTTTTGCATATTCAACGTTTGTTCTGCGACGGACAAAATATACTCAGAATTTGGGTTTGAATTAATTTCCACGTATTGTCCACAAGGGGTCATCTTATTTCACAACATTTGGATTTGAATGTGAACTTGCAGAGCAGGAGAGACCAGCCGTATATACTTTTGATGATTAGTTATCTAATGGATCTCTGTGACAAGACACAGGTTCAGTGGTTCACCCTGAAGACAAATGCATCACGACAAGCCGCAGAGATTCTTGGTGGAGGTCGTCAAGTTCAAGTGCTGCTGTGGAATTAGCCTTTTTTTATTATTATGTAGTTATGTGGATTAATATCAGCATGAAGAACCAAATGATCAGTATTCTGATATTTTTGGCTTGAGTTTTTATATGTTTTCTGATTGCTTCACTAACCGAACAAAGACAGATTTTTATTTGACATTTGTTGCGACTCCTTTTAAATAAAAACCGTTTGATTTCTACATTTGTCTTGCTCTTTATTTTTTAGTTTATCTTTTTTACTTTGAACACAGTGTTTTCATGTACATTTAATTTGAAGACGGATAAAATGCCTTCCGCTGTGTGGCTATCAAGCTTTCATGTGTCCACTTATTTAGTCTTGTTCACCTCTGCTCCGTCTTTTGAACACATGCACACACACACATACACACCCTCATTATCATGTCTTGCCCCTCACAGCTCCCCACGCAGCCATCAAATGAGTGAAACAAGAAAGGACCACGTAAAAGCCTGAAGACCTTTAAGTCCTCAAATGAAATACATTTGGCACAAAAAAGCTCATTTCCACAGCTTGTTGTCATACAGTAACTATGCCAGAATGTTCTCTTATGCTACCACTATGGAGCATTTCAAATGAGCCCTGCTCCACCTCTGTCGTCTCTCCTCCCTAAATGAAAAGAGGCTCTCACTGGGGTCATGTCTGGTCTGTTCCCCTGAGACCAAGCCAGTCCAGTCTGTAGGGCATGTCTGGGTCTTGCACCCACCCACCCACACACACACACACACACACACACATCCTGGTTTCTATAGCAACCACAGCCAGCCATGGATGCCTGATTTGGCCCGCTGCAGTTCACAGCTCAGACATAGGGGGCCTGAGGCCTCCAGCACAGATGCACATAATTAATGGGATTATATAGATACGTCAACCTTGTCACCTTTCAGTTCATTAGGCCGCACACCCTCACAGACCTGCCACAGGCTGAGAGAGGAACAACGCTCCACCCAGACACTTCTTACAAAGCTTACTTTGTAAAATCTTTAAAGCTCCCATATTGTAAAAAGTGAGATTTCCATACATTTTCTTTTTTAATATAATAAAGCAGGTTGAGGTGGTTTAAAATACTGTGAAAGTATCAAAACTATTGATACAAAACATCCCACAACTAAATCTCAAACAGCCATAATATATATGGGATGTCAAATTGGGAGCTGGTACTCCCCAAAATGTCTTCACTTGGCCGTAATTGTCCATAACCTCCAGTGAAACTCGTCCAGTGCACATCAAGTAGGCGTCCCTCCCTACATTGAAGAGCCTTTGTGACTTTTGATTGGATATGGAAGCCACTTTACATCACCAATAAATCATGTCAACTGTCAGACAAAGAGCCTCTCTAGCATTGCTCTGATGGAAAGTCAGGTTCTGTAACTGTTGATGATTTCCAGAAATATTTCAGCTCCTGTGGCCAAGTTGAGCTTCCGCAAATAATATTTCCCAGACACTCGAGGGGCATCGGGTTCATAGTAATTATCAGTGATTAAACAATGATCTTCTCAGGAGGTTGGGGGTCAGAGCTCAGGACCCAGCACAGCGGCGAGACACCCCATTGTCATGCATGGCTTTTGTCAATTGGAGCAGCGACTTCTAAAAGGAAACGTTTTATCGGCCGTATCTCCCACGCTCCTTGAGGGGAAGCAGAATAAAGCGGTGACATCAAACTGAAAATAATAAATGTTTTATTGAACCACACAAACAAAACGTTGCGATTATAGCCAATACTTGCACACCATGCATTCAAATCTCCAAAAGCAACATTAACACATGAAATTCACAGTATATTGATTTCAGAGCATTCAGTTCAGATACACTATCTAAAAAAACACACAAACAAAAAAATCCTAAATTGCCATAAACAGAATACAGAACTGTACAGAATGACACATTCTGTAACATTTCTGCAGAACTAAAGTTGTTTGAGGCGATGTATCATAAATAAATAAATAAAATCCACAGACACAAAACTGGTTCAAAGTAGGATTTGATTAATCTGACATGTACATGACTAACTGGCGATAAAAAAACGCAACATCAAAAAACTAAAAACTGATGTAAGCTAATTAAGACACTGCAACTAAAAAAGCTGCCAGTGAGTAGTGTTTGAAATTAATAGCAAAACCAGAAAAGGGCTTGAAGTGTTAATGTCATCTATTAATTCTAAACATGTTCGGGAGACATCAGGGAGAAATGAGATTTTAAAAACACCTCAAGACCCCCTGAGCTCCCAGGCACTTAGGAATACGGAAGGAAACTTTCGACCAAAGCAACAGCTCCTCAACCATTGGCCGATACACAGCCACAACCAGTTTGGTACCACGTTCAGCTACGTTTGATTTAACAGGATGGATTGAAAGCTTTACTACACATTTGCCATTAAAACGTTACAGCAGAAAAAGATAACGAAAAAAAACCTTTAGCACTCTTGAATCGGTTCTTTAAGGGGGACGAGGAGTCCCTCACAAAAATATCTTATCTATACACGGAGTAAGCACTTATACTTACCCTCGTACCATTAAACATCTTAAATGCAGCATTCAACAATGTTCTGTTGAGAACAATTCAGGTAACACTGGCATAGATACATCGGAAAAGTTGCGGTAAAATATTCAGCTGAAAGAGCTTGAAGATGACGAGCGGGGGTCTGTATCATAAAGACAGATTACTGCGTCAGATGGATATTTTTGGGCTTCAGCCTGCGTTCAGATGAGATCAGGAGCTGTGGCGAGTCACCGCAGGGTTGTGCGACGGTGTCACGTGGCCCATTTGCGCGACGTTCTCTTGTGTTCTTTAGCTTGGGCCAGCAGTAGCTCAGTCCGCGGGGACTTGACTTGGGAATAGGGATGAATGGTATGAAAGTTTCAAATATAGTCAACAAAATGATCTCCGTTATCGGTGTTATAGTCGTATTTCTAAAAATGTGTTGAAAATGTTCAAAAGGTACTGATACACGCCAAGTTTTATATTGAAAACACAAATAAAATTAGCAGCGCTTTTGTTTGCATAAACATTTAAAAAAAGCATTTCACATCAATTTTCTTTCTGCGTATTCTGCAGACAGTGAACAGGTCATGACCATTTTTGATCTCGTTTCCCTCAGCACTCTTAGAAGAAAAAATATGCTTCTGTCACAGCCTTCCACCACGTTTTCTTGACGCAATCACGTTGCTGTGTCTGCGTGTGGGAGATTGTTAGTTTTTTCCGGTAAGTATTTGAAAGCGTAGTAATCAAGTCTCTGTATGGATCAAGTATAGAGTGTTGACTGGTAGCGGGAGAGGTGCTAATCTGCCTGCTGGGCACTGCCGAGGTGCCCTTGAGAAGGACTCTCTACCCCCAAACTGTTCGAGGCACTTCTCCATGAGCAGCCCACCTCGCTCTGAGTGAAAAAAAATTAATTCCTTTCGAGGAACAAATAAAAAGGTTGGTTTCCTTTTTTTCACCCCTTAATGTAGCACAAGCAGACTTTGCATTTCAGATGGTTTTTATGATCTCAACATTTCCAACTACACTTGAAGGCAGCTTCATTTCAAGCAGCTAAACAAGACGAGACAGAGGGACTGAGCTTTGTGCTGGAACTTTTTTCCGGAAACAGTCAGCTGTGAGACAAAGTCTTGGGCAATCGGGGTTACGAGCTTGTGTTTCGTTTTTTACTCTCAGTTTTTTAAGCTTTCTTGTACCAAAGTTGTTTTGGGATCCGTAAGTGATATTTACTTTAACACCTTAGAACAGACTGACAAAGTCTGACCACTGGTTACATTACTTGAGTCTTTTTCTCTGGCTCCCATCGTAGGCCCAACCACCGCACCCTAAACTCACTACACCCATTCCAAATGAATGTGAGGGCTGGTTCTTTTGGCCTGGAGCTCCTGATCCTGTCTGAACGCAGTCTAACTCTTGTTTTCCAGTGTCACAAAGCTGGCTCACTTTTAACCAAAGTAGATCAACATGGTACGGCTCTCCTGCTCTGGAGGTTAACGTCGGAAAATCAGATCAGACCTGCCAACCTGCTGTTTAGAGTGAATCACTCATTATAGTTTAACAATGAAACAAAAAAATACACTACTGAACATGTTAAAAGAGTGATTGTACTGATACTCCTGTGTGATACCGGTTGTCAAAGATCTCCAATGTTAGACTGGTAAGAGAGAGCCAGACTAAGTGGAGCTTGCTTCGTGATACAGACCCCACTTCTATCTGTAATTTGTGTGATTGATACCAGTCATCTGCTGGTCTCAAAAAGCCATAAGGGCAACAAGGTAGCCAGTACGACAGAGGTCTCTTCTCAAACCTCTATCAAAAAGTCTGTTAAAGCCAAAAACAAGGTGCATTCTGTCTGAAATTGTGTGTTTTGATGAAATATCCCCTTAGCTGTTGATGTGCTGTTGCAAAGGACACCTGCAGTCAGCAGAGAGCTGGGGCAGAACAGTATGGCACGCCACTTCGTTCTGTTAGTTCTGCATAAGGTACTGGTGGAAGTAGATGCCAAATAGAGAGCTGATGACCTGGCAGGCAGCCACCCACCACGTCAGGAAGGCGAAGAAACCTCGGAAGAAAAGTGGAGTGAGGACGGACCGCAGCGCTGTGAAGGCCTCTGACAGGCGTGCTACTGTGGCCTGGATGTCCTCCTCCATATCCTCCATCCCCTCTTCATCTTCATCAACACCACCGGGCAGCACAGGTGCTGCTGTGGGCAGCACAAGTGCTGGGGTCACCCCGGGGGTCTGCTCTGCACCGGTCCTCCAGGAGAAGTCTCCTACAAGACAGTTTGAGACCAGATTTTAACTACTCAACTTGGGAGAAAAGAGTACGGAAGTAGGCCCCTGAAAGAAACTATTCCTTTTGATGCTTCCCCGGCAATAAAACTTGACATTTACAATAGATGTTTCTAATATTTAACTTTACTGCAGCTGCAAATGTCTCAATGTGACATTACAGGAATAATTCAACATCTTGAAATATGCTTTACCACTCTCGTATGTGTCCTGTAAATATTCTGTTCTTAAACCTGTATAATGTAGAGTAAACATATTTCCTACAATGTTGAACTATTCCCATAAACCTACATTTGAAATGTTGGGGAAAAGTACAAACGCATAAAAGATCAAGTGTGGTTTCTTCCTGATCGTGATGATGATTTGTGTGATTTTACTTACCTAGTGCTTTGAGTGCCAATGTGGAGAAGAGGATGAGAAACACAGGAACCAGATATTGGAGAGTAATAACAGTCAGGTAGCAATAGATACGGGTGACCTGAAAAACATCACATTTATACTCAGTCGACAGTTAGGGAGTTTTTACTTTACTACTGCCCAGGTGATGGTCTCTTTTCTTATTAATTTAAAGGTTCAGAGCTAAAGTTTAACCCCTTTAATGCTCAAATATCTGACCTTCCTCTGAATGTCAATAGCAGCAATACGTCCCGCCTCCTTCTTCATCTGCTCCACCCACTTCTGAGCCAGATTGAGGTAGGCCTGCAGGTGGTAACGAGTCAGTCCTAGCCGCAGCATGCACAACACCACGATGATCCACAGGCGCATGCTGTCAAACATTTCACTGGAAACTCTGCAAACATGAGATTGATGAGAGGATCAGAATAAGTCAAATGTGCCATTTGGAGGACATCTTGCATTAGGGGACATTGTTTCTGTCTTGAGTTAATAATCAAATATGAATGTGCACTCACATTGTGACAGAGGTCTTCCCCAAAGGTGCATTGGCCAGGAAGTCCCTTGCAATGGGTTTGACCCAAAGAATCACCACAATGACTGGAGACAGGAAACTCATGTGCAGCAGAATCCTGCAGGAAACATTTAAGACATGTAAGGGGCAAAATACTTTTGATTTAATGCTTAAATAGGTACGGAAACCGAGCAGGACCACAAAGCCCTGCAAAGAGTCATTTTTCAGATGAGCATACTGTCAGCAGTGCTCTACCCTGCCTAAGGGATATTTATCCAATAATATATAATTATTTATTTAAGGTGCTGCAAGAATTAGGTTAGGAGAATCATAATCATTATATTATATATTGTTAAGATCCCAAGCACCTGGGTAAGAGCCTCTTCTTCTTCTGTTTAGGTTGGGAATAAGCTAAGAGATACATTAGACCCGTAATGAGTGTCTCAGGATGTGACAAATAATTATATTAATTGATAAGACATGGAGTAAATTGCCGTACTAAATGCATCAGTTCTTACTGGATGAGTGGTCGGTCGGAGTTCATCTGTACAGCATCCAGATGAGTCTGAGCCAGTCGCAGGCCGGGGAAGGCCATGAGAGCACCAATGTAAGCACAGATAGCAGCCAGACCCAGTTTCACCGTCAGCTTGGTCACTGGGATTCTGAAGGGAGTCAAAACCACAACTAAATGTCCAGCACCCATATTTGTCAAGTAACGTCTGTTACCGGCTCCTGCATAATATTTAACCAAGGTGGTGTCTCTTAATGCATGATGCAACTTTGTCAAATAAGACAACAAAGCGGTATTTTAGCTACAAGGTTTCTTTGCAGGATCAGATACTTACGACCAGTCGGAGTAGCCGTGCTGTTTGGCAAAGACTTCCAAGTTGTCGAAAAGGTTGGAAAAGCCTGATTCCAGGCCGAACTCCAGGTAGTCCTCTCTGACCACCAGCACCAGCATGGCCACGAGCAGAGACAAGAAGCCAAAGGCAAGGCACACAGAGCGCTCGCCGCCCTCTTCAGAGCGGAAGTAGTGGCTCATCAGAGTGTGAAGGGTCTTTCTGAGGTTTGTGAGTTAAAATTAAAAACACACAAGAAAGGAAAAGTAGCATCCAGTCCAGGACTCCAGATAAATCAGTCCACTATACCTTTAGTTTATTGAGCTTGTACCACGAGAATACTATGTTAGTTTAATAAGATGTTACAATTTTGCAAATCTGAATTGATGCTTCGTCGTGTTCGTTAATTGTTGATGCAAAATGTGAGACTGCAGCTGTAGAGTAATATAATTATGTTTTATAGTATCAATCCATATTTCTGTTTACAGAGTTATCTGTTACGACAAAGTGGCTTTACAGTTGAAGGATACAGACTGAAGAGAACAGTCAAGACGCACCAGATGGCGCCGAGATTGACCTCTTTGCTGGCATCCACCATACTGGAGTAACACTCGGTGAACAGGAAGACACCTATTGCATAGACTGCAAAATCTATCAGCCATTGGTACTCCAGAAAAAAACGCAGCACTGAGAATAGAAACAAGATAAAAAAGCATTAGTAAGATCGGAAGAATATTTTATGATGCTACTTTTAAAACTATGATCCATACACTGTTTTGAGGCAGGGACTTTAAAACAATGATAATACTGTAAATGCACTGAGAGTTAATAACTGAGCTTGACAGTGTTTGTACTTGTACAATGTCACTCTGATAAAGATAAAGTAGTGTTTATTTTACCAAGAGCGTCAATGGGGTTGACTGGTGCTTTCTCCAGGTGAAGGTCGATGTCTTTGGGCACAGTTAAAGGCTTGCTCTCTCCATTCTGTCTCCTAGAAATCAAACAAAGAAGGCATGGCTATGAATAAAATAAAATCAACCAATAAATATCTGCAGCTGCTGAAAAACAAAAAGTGGCTTTATTTCAGAGAGTGCATAGATCTATACTTTTGTTTTGTTTTTCCCCAGGAAATGTCTTCCCCTAGGCAGAATTACTTTGTTTGGACTCCCACTGATGCATTATTAGATCCTCCCCCAGCCTCACCTGTCTCTCCTGGTCTGTTTGGGCATCTGCTTCCCAGCCAGTGCACACAGCTCTCCTTCTGAAGGGTGTTTGAACCGGAATAAACTGAAAGGAGCGACAGGCACATGTATGTACACAGTGCACACAGCACATGATGATGTATATTATGTGCAACATCCTCCTGATTGCAAGAGTGACAATACCTGCCATTGCAGAGCAGCCAGCGTGCAAACGAGCAATGTGGAGCCATCCTCTGCATAATGCTGGCGGCCAGCAAGCTGACCACCAGTTGAATTCCCATCAGCGCCTGTCGGAGAAAACACACACATGTAATCCAACTCTAAAACTCCCATCTCTGGACATGAAAACAGTGGATGTGTCAATAAGAATGCTTCAGATACTGCTGCAACAAACAGACTTTACAATCAGCACTGCTCTTGCTGAGAACACACACACACACACACACACACACACACACACACACACACACACACACACACACACACACACACACACACACACACACACACACACACACACACACACACACACACACACACACACACACACACACACACACACACACACACACACACACACACACACACACACACACACACACACACACACACACACACACACACACACACACACACACACACACACACAATATTTGCGCCTGTAACACTGTAAATGCCCCCACTGTGGGACTAATAAAGACTTACCTTATCACGTTACCATGCTAAAAAGCTAACAGGACAAGACAAACTAAGTTCAACAACCCTAAACATAAGAGTGTGTTGAAAGCTCATGCCAAATGAATGAAAGTTAGCAAATGGCTAGGGTGCTAAATTTAGCTAAACTTCACCACCTGTCAGTGCTGCAGAAGACGTTAGCTAAAATGGCTAGCATTAGCACAGTTAGCTCTCGTGGTAGTAACCAGTAAGCGAAACTAGCTCCCTGGTGATTATTTTACAGCTGGCTGTGAAAACCTTGGTAACTACATGAAGCCAGTGTCCACAATTAACTTACCATCTCTTCTCTCAAAGGACAGACGCGTCTTTAAAACCAGAATAGCTGCCCGGAGCTTCCTCTTCACATGCAGGAAAGTCCTGACAGCTGAACCAACTGACATGTGAAACTGCCGAGTGTCCCGGATGTAGTAGTGGAGTCGCGAGATGCCTTCAGGTGCTCTGTGAAAGCTCTGTAAATTGAAACACTTTTTTTTTTTTTTTTTATCTCTACCAACACAACAACTGCTGCTGCTACTACTGCTGCTACTCGGAGATGGTTTAGTAAATTAGGCCTACATTAGTCTTTCTGAAGCACTGTCATCTTTTGAGTTAGACTGTTGCGGTTATTAGTGACTTTTCAATTTAATCTATTTTGAAAACACGGAGGTAAGAAAAAATATTAAACTAGCCGGAAACTAGTCAGATGCATGGTCAGATGTGGCATGTTTTACTGTCTTTGTACATTTTAATACATTTTATTATTTTTTTTCTACATTTAGAGTTACATTTTTAGCATTGTGTATAACGCCGTAACATGTAAGAGAAGTTTATATTGAATTTTTTCAATAATGATAATAATAAAAAGATGTGGAAATGGGCAATAGTCATCTACTGCTGTCTGTTAAGTCTGAGAGGCATCTCAAATTGGTTTTTTACCACTGTTAGGGGCTACTACTACTACTACTACTAACACAATGTGTATGTTGTGCTTTGGATTGACAATACTAACTATGTTAACAATATTCAAAATGGCCCAGTGAAAGTACTTCTGGCACAAAAACAGCTTTCTAAACAGTCTTCTTAGTGTTCAGCCGCCAATTTTAAGATGGGAGAAGTATAAAATATATTGATATGGTTATATAGATTGCTTTTAGTTAGAGGCTACTGCCTGAGAGGAGGACAGGGAAGGGTAAAAACTCTCTGCACCTTATTCGAGGACAAATATCCATCAATAATTTCATTATAGTCAATATTCCCTTAAAATGTTTCCAGAATTGAACATTGTTCAAACACAAAGCAGTCAAATACAGTAGCACCCTGGTGCTGTCTGTAGTAAAGAATATGCATCTTATGTTATAAGGCTTCTATTAATGGAAAACAAATCTGATTTTAATGTCATTAGTTATTAATACTACTGCAATGAACATATCATTTCTAATTTTTGGAAAGCCCCAAACTTTAAAAATGCAAGATGAAGATGCAACACCACAGCTTCACACTGGTTCAGTGTATGGACACCTGCACTATTGTTTTCAGGGAACTATCCAACACCAACCGAACTGAACTGAAATAACACGATGGAGCTCGCCGCTCACAAGTGACGAGACGTGGCCTGCTATCTGGTAAGCGAACCTACCTTGGCCTGTTCTCTCTGGTGCTTGAAAGCTGCTCTTATGTGTGTCTTCCTTGTTTCTCAACCTCTTCAGCTCACTCCAGGTTAGGACTAGTGATAGGAGCCTTAACTTTAAACCCCTAGACCAGGGGTGCCCAATTCCGGTCCTGGAGGGCTGCTGTCCTGCATGTTTAGGGTTCTCCCTGCTTTAATACAGCGGATTCTAACAACTTTCAAACCTGTCACAAGCTTCAGCTGTTTGATAACGATCACATAATTAGGATCAGGTGTGTTAGAGCAGGGAGAAACCTAAAACACGCAGGGCAGTGGCGCTCCAGGACCGGAATTGGGCACCCCTGCCCTAGACCAAAGAAGTTAGTAACACCCTCCACCTGTGAAACCAAACCTACACCCTTAAGTAAGGACAGGGACATCTAAAAACTCACATCTCTCATCAGCTATTCAGCCTCAATATCATTTTATCTCCAGAGGAAACAAGCTTTAATTTACTCGTGATGACACGGAATGAAACAATATTATTAAGATATTAAAAATTGTATTTAAAAAAAACATTATTTTTGAGACAAGCGTATGAGTTAAGATATATTCTCCTCCAAATAAAGAAAATAAATGTAGCCTCTTAATGCATCCAGCAGAGCACTTTGAATTTCATCAACATGTTCCCACTCCTCATCTCTAATTAAAATGTAAAATGTTATCCGTCTTAGTTCCTTGTTCTTCCTCAGTACCTCTGAACACCTCTGTGAGATCCTCCTAATGATAATCTCCATGTTTCATGCCCCACCATCATGTATTTCAACATTTCATTGGATGAAAACAAACATTATGCAAATGGTGGAGCTTAAAGTCTCAGATATGCTCCTCTTACTCTCAACTTTGGCATTAAAACAGGCACCAGGGAGGGGGCAGAGGAAACTGTTTGATTTGATGTAATCATGAACTAAAGTATTATTTTTCCATTTAGATGGATACAAATAAGGAATTACTTTATAATCCCAACACTGTTATCTTCAAACCTGTATAGACAAAGTTTATATCTTTGTAATTTGTTGCTGTATTATGTTGTGTGATCTCTGAACCTCAGATTTGAGGTGCTCGGGGAGTATTGTGGTACAAGGACAACAGCTCCGGGTGCACTGATGCATCCTCTGTGGGTGGTATGCTTGGTCACTCAGGATGAGAATGATTGTCCACACACTCTCTCACACACACACACACACACACATACACACACTGGCCTGTACATGCATTATAATGTCAGCTCATCCTCTGTGAAGCGGAGGCCCGCGTGCCTCCAACAGTGCGGACTGTTTCCAGCAGCATGCCCCTCAAAAGATCTTTTACAGAAACCTTTCACCACATTCAAATCTGTGTTTAGCATGTGCGTTCATGTTATTTGGGTGGTCTGCAGAAGTTGATTGAATTCCCACTTTCTGCTAATTGACGGCACCCCTTCTGCTGAAGATGTGTCTGATCCTTTGCCCCGTGAATTTGTGCACAAGGGCATGACATTTGAATGAGAGCTGAGAATCTGATCAGATGGAGCTTTGTACGACGAAGCAGCAGCATCTCTAGTGGGCATGTATGCACCAGCGGGTAAGCATCTGTACACATAAATCACATGAAATTAGTCGTTCAGCCCAATATCAAACTGTGCGTGGTTCTCTGATCCTTATGAGTCATGCTGATCCACCCCCGGCATATACCCTCAGGCAATTCGTTTGTGACATTCTGAGTGAGTGGAAATGGAGCGTTTCACATTTTAATTAGGATTTTATTTTTGCATGTACTTTTAAAGACATAAAGGTGTTTGTTTCTCCATCTCTGGCTGCTGGTAAAAGGCAGAGTTTGGATTTTTTGAAGTGGGGTTATATGAGTGTTTTGAGAAGCATCAAGGATGACAGGCACGAAGCTGAGAAATGTACTGCAGTGGACAGGGTCAACACAGCAAAACATATTTTAGCCACCTAGAAAAAAGGAGCATTTATTAATATCAGTTTGAGTGTAGGATGTATTTTTACCGCTTTACTATGCCGTCAGACCTGTTTGAGTTTACGACTGGGAACTGAAGCTGTTATCTAAGCCACCATACTCTATTGACAAAAAGAGTAATTTAACCTCTCAGAACACGGGAGCTTTTGCCTCAGTCCGTTAGTTTGCTTGGTGTTTTAAAAGGTTTATGGATTTAGAAAAACTAACAATGTCACAGATCAAGTCAGCGGTAGACCTGCAACTCCTATGTTCTGAGAGGTAAAGTGACTCTTTTTGTCAATGGAGTCTGGTGGCTTTGAAGAGAGCATCGAACAGCTCAAATAGGGCTGCCTGACGGCAAGGTAAAGTGGTGGAAATATTCCAAAAATAGTGACTTTTTAGGTCCACAGCAGTTCATATCTCAGCTTCAATGCCTGTCTTCCTTCCTGTTTCCCCAAGCTGGGAGCGTGCCGTCCGCCGTCCTTCTGTAGGTATTACACTGGCTACCTACTGCCTTTACTTCAAAAATAAACCTAACAGTCCCTTGAATATAGAACATACACAATATGGATTCATGGGATAAACCACGGCATTTGAGAACTTTATTACCTCTTCACCTTCGGTTAGCGCAACATAAAGAGGTGTCCGTCGTTTCATTCGTAGCATTTTAATGTCAATATTTGCCTTCGATCACAAGCAACAAAAATATACAGACACAAGTTCAATATTCTGTACATTTGCCCAACATCTCCGTCATTAAACTGTCAGTCACACTGTGAGAAGAAATGTCTCTGTCTGGGTGGAAAAACACTTCCATAATCATCATCTTTGACACAAATGCTAATCCCTCGGCCATGTTAGCCATCTGTGGCTGAAGTGGTGGGGCAGAAATTACTGAGGAAAATGGACACAAATAAAATGCTAATTCACCACGGGCTACAAGTGGCTCCCCTCCCTCTGCTCAGCTCAGGGGGCCTCTCGGTTCCCACACCACTTCCCTGTGTCTCTCCCATGGAGCTGCTGGGATACCGGCGGCTGCTTCGGATCCCCCAGCAGGGATGCAGCCCTCCCATTGGCTCGTCTTTGTTTGCCCCTATGCATGGTATTCATCGGATAATTTGAATATATGCAAATGTTGCAATGGTGCCCAGTCAAAGGAAACTCCCACCACCACCGTGGTTTTTTTCCCCTCGCCGGTCCCTTAATTTTCCCCGCTCTTTTCCTTTTTGTCTCTTTCCTAACTGCTGCAGTGTGGGGGGATAGCTGTGGGAACCAGTTATGGAGGGCCAGATCTGCTTTGTCACAGCGATTTATCTCGTAGAGAGACTCGCGACTGTTAATTACATAGACATAGACATACTGTTTATCCGAAGGAATAGAGAAAAGGAGTTTCCAAAGGGGATACGCTGGTAGTACACCATGCTGCATACAATCAAACCAAATGTGACGCTCATAAGTGTCAGATATGGTGGTGGTAGACAGATGCATGTCAAATACGTTACATGTCTTGCTGATTACAGTAATAATAAGAAGATATGGTGTATTTGATTTAAACTTGCAGTCTAAATTAAAAAAGAGGCCAGGACCTCAGTTTTGAAGTTTTATTTTTGTGCTCAAGCCTAAATATATATATTTTTACAGCAGATTACAGTATGAAATGAACAATGAGTAAGTTCTTGAGTGTGACAGGCAGCCAACGTGTACAATACCAGGACCCATCATCTGGAGCTACCACATGGACTTCAGCCATCATTCATTTGATCACTTATACCTGTGCTTTTCCTACTGTGACATGTCAAAAGGGCCTTTTTAAAAATATCCCAAAACAAGACCATTTAAAAAGAAACATTTTGCCATCTTGTGAGGTGTCACAGCTACAGATGCAATCCTTTCTTCTGTAACAGCCTTCACCACAGTAGAACTGAGGGTTTATACATTAAGAAAACATACACACAGATGAAGCCTATCTGCATACGGGCTTCATAATCACTGACTGTATCTGGCTCATCTTTTAATTTTTCCGGGCCCAGATTGAAAGGGAAGAGAATCAGCTCGGCCTGAGTCTGCCGTGGTGTGTTAAGCCGTTACTTTGGCTCGTCCTCACACAGATTCTGGATTTGGACGACATGAATCGTCGCACACTTACACTGTAATTACGCAAATGTATGCCGCTTATTCTATTTCACTGAGTGTCTGTGGCGTAGATGATCCCGTGGATGATCCAGGATGCACAGACGGGCGATGTAGGTGCACACAAAGACAAACACATGTCATGTAATAGGCTTTATTTTACACATTTACACATTTTCTTTTGCCTCTCTGTGTCAAATGAAAATGTCTGTACACAAATGATCATTTACACTAAATGAACAAAATATTAGACTCCAGTTTGTCAATTTTTTTGTCTTCATTTACATCCCCTCGTCTGTAATGATGCATTTATATGTATCTATTTAAAGGGAATATGTGCAATAATGGCTTTACCTTTTCCTCACGCTTCATGAAAAGAAGCTTCTAATGTTTTGTCAAAGCAGTCACACACTGCTTGCCCAAAATCAAAGTGTCTATCTATAAAAAGCTGTTTTCGACTTGGGAATTTGCAAACACCCTTTAATGTACCACAGTAAACAGGGTCAGTGGATAGATATATTTGTAATAAGTATTAAAAAAACGAATATAACATTTGCATGTTCATGTTTTCATTATAATTCAAAGCTTGGGATCTGATTTTGCTCCTTTTTGTAAACAAGTTCTCTAAATTTGTCTTGACTCACTGTTTTAAATAAAAAACATCCTGTTTGTGAACTTGTCTTTTTGAGAATCGATCAAATAATATTGTTAGAATTGATAAAGTATTTTTAACAGCAAAACATTTGAAGCTAAAAGTGTTGGCAGGCCTCACACCTACCCTAATGAATTTGCTCTGTGCATCAACGTGTCTTGAATGACAATCGTGGCGCTGTGCTTGAACTTGACCAGTGGAATTGCCTGGGAAAAGAGGCGCGACTTTGGCCCTTTGCTCCTCTCCTTTATGGAGTGGAGGCTGTTAAGACTGATGTCAGCACTCATTAACATAAACTTCAGCCTGTTCCCAATTAAACCAGGAAGGCAGCAAGAACACCAGTCTGTTGTCACATGGCGGAGAATGAACCAACATCTCTCTCTCTCTCTCACTCTGAGGCATCAGGAGAAGCTTCTGCAATGTAAGTTGATGTTTTCTTCAGTTGAACAGTGTTTTAAATTGGTTTGAGTTACATTTTAAATTAATTTTAAAGTTTATGTTTTATGTTTGAAAATGACGATGGAGTAAATCAGACATAACTCAGATTTAGTGCACTTTTGCATATTCATCATATCTTGATTTTTGTTTTACTGTTCATGAAAGTAATTGATCTGTTGAATGATGATGTTCACATGACAACAGCAGTTTGTCTGCAGTACTGAATGTGTAAGAAATGTGCTGCATAGCCTGTAGCAACTTTGATGTGTTTTATCAGTCTGGAGTTTTTATTCCAGGTTTATCTGATTGCGTTTTGATACAGAGTGGTGATGCTCCCTGAAAGCCTTCGTATTAGAACAGTTGATCAGTGCTGCTGAGTGTACACAGTTTATCCTTGTGTTTCTGTGTGTGTGTGTGTGTGTGTGTGTGTGTGTGTGTGTGTGTGTGTGTGTGTTTGGTTGTGTCAGCTTGCAGGAGGCTGTAAGTGCTTCTTACGGTTACTACAAGTTGACAATATTACATTCTCCTTACTCACCTGTTTGAGAGTCTTCATTCGTTTTTGTGGGAATTGCATTTGCAACAGCAACATTTCTATTGAGGTATATAATCTGAAAACAATGCATTTTTGTAATACTTGTTGCCCCTTTTTACAAAGCTTAGGGACTGCAGTTTTATTCTCAGTAAAAAATGCTGCTACAGACGAGGAAGAACTCTAGAAAACCAACCGACAACATCTTTAAGAGAGCTTAGAGAGTTTCAGCACAGACATCTGCTGATATGCAGTTCAAATCATAGGTGGTCATTTTTCTATTGACAAAAATGCCAAACTTAAATGTTCAGTCCTCACAAGGAGCTTCTCCAGACATGTTGTAAGATAATATCTGAATAAGACACCTGTGGCATTTTATACCAACTCGCAATCGTCAGTGTTCACCAATATTTGTTTTGGATTTGAGTATTTAAAATCCTCATCAGTGCCAGCATCCTCCAGCATGATCAAATGATAACTTGTAACAATTAACTGATGTCAAGTGCTAATTTGGGGGGCTTGACAGAGAAGGACAAATATTTGCTCCCTGTTGGTCTTCATGTGTGACCTCTGACACCTTTATGTCCCTGTGTCAGGTCAAGCCTCTTTGAAGAGCGGCCATTACAATTCCCAGAAGTGGCCACTTGAACCGGTCAGTTATTAACAATTGGACCCAACAGGGCTCAGTGTGGTCACGCATGACGACACAACTGGGCACAAACATGACAGAAATTAATGAATTTAACTGGGAGCATTATGATTTAAACAATGTGTCTACTCACTGGTGTTTGTAGTGTTGTGTTACTGAGTAAACATTTTTTTTCAGCAGGCCTGGGACAAGATGTGAATTATATGTGCGGAAAAAAGGTCATTTAAAGTATATTTTCTCATGAAGATTATGTAAGATAATCAGAATATTGTTCTTTCCTGAATTAAAACACTGAATAATCTTTTAGATATATTTTTGCCACATCAAATGCCAATAAATAAACCAAACATTATACCTGAGTGGACCTTAATAAATGACAGAATGCATGAGTAAATAAATGCATGAATGCATTCAGTACATAAATGTGCCTATACTTAAAAAAGGTCTTAAAGGGGGAGAGGACCAGTCCTACATAGCTCTACACAAACAAAAGCAAAAAAAGGTAAATGATAATATAATAGTAATTCAAATTAGATGATAGTGAAAAAGATGCTCTTTATTCAGTAAATGTCTATTTGCGCTGGATTAGCTGTGGTCGTTGGGTTGGCAGCGTGCGTTTTACCTTCTTTAGAGACCAAAATGTGATGCTTAAAATTCTTATTTCTAATGTGTTTTTATATAAAACAATGTATTTCCAGCGCATTCTTCGTGTTATTATATAATTACAGCTGAGGTCCAGTCAGCATCATTGTATCTGTTGCTTCTAAAATTATTGTCCTATTTCGATTTAATTATGCTTCCGCTATAAACCCAACATATATAAAGAAACCAGGCTATTTATTGCACAAATGTATAGAAATTTAGAAACATATATTAGTTCTAATATAGGCCAAATAAACCAAAATAACATATAATCCGCCTTTAATTTCATTTACTCAGAATCAAACTGGATTTATTGGCGTTATTATTACAAAATAAATCTAAAATCAAAGATAATTTCAGGTTTAAACTTAAAGAAAAAATCTTTGTGAACGATTAATGCAGTTTTTAACCTTAAAGAATTGATTTAGAGTCTGCTCCTGTGTCCCTGTCATTACTTTCTCCTTAAAATAACAAAACGCAAGCGAATAAAAGACACAATACGTTTATATTTTATAATAAATAAATAAATGAATAGCTGAATAAACTCAATTTGTATGAATCTAAAGCGTATAACACATGCTACAGTATACAGTATGTGTCTGTAAAGCTCTGACAGAGACTGTCACTAATGATAGCATGTTGTTTTAATGATATATACATGGCTTTATAACATATTTAAAATGTCCGTGTGAGTCGTTATTTCAGAATGAACCACATTTTATTTTTAGTTTTTTTTATAACGAAGATACAACCACAGAACGACTTCTTCTCTGTATCACCACGCGGGTCTATATCGGGTTATTATTCGATAACATGCACTTATATAGTGACTTTCACAACCCTAAAATATTCACCTTTATACCCTTTTGTGCCTTTGTCTCATTGTTTAAGGATTCTCTAATTTCATCAGCATGTCTTTTAGTTTGAAAGGGCCTGTCACTTCCTGCATCTCACACACGCTCACTTGTTCTGCAGAGGTGGACGGTTTTAATATAGTCGACTTCACACATCGTGATGTTGTTGTTTCTATAATAACTGAGTGACGCTTTATGCAGCTTTATGGTTTTTAATGTGTTGTGGGTTGAGGCCAGACACACAGGCCTGAGCTGCAGTGCTGCCTTTCAGCCGGTGGGTGTCGCTGTTTCACTCCAGCAGTGATGATCAGAGGTTCATTATCATTATCAGTCTCTACTTTTCTACGCTGTGGAGTTTGTGGAGGACACTGAATATTTGTCTGTTACTTCCCAGGATGTGCTTTGTGCAGTGTTTTAATAAAAGTTCAGCTCAGCCTACCCCCCCCCCCACACACACACACACCCACTAGCTGTTTGAATGCACGCGCCCTAAAAGGCCCACAGGCTTTACATTTCATTTACAATAGTATTATTAATAATAATATTAACAATTATAATAACAATAATACCTTTTAAGGTGCCTTTATATAAGAGCATGGCCGTATAATGAGACTCTCGTGACTATGATAATATATTTGGGGCTCAACTAACAGCTGGTTGATCATTTATTGTTAAATCAAATGTGGCTCTGGAGATATAAATTAAAGCCTAATTCATATCAGATGTCCGAGTTCTCGTTTTGTAGTTAAAGTCACCTTCACTTTTAATATTTTCATAATTTTCCCGAATAGCACAATATAAATTACATTTAGTAATTCCATGTGTCAAACTGGATCCTACAGTACTAACCTATCGTGGAGACTGTACATCTTATATTGTATAATAATAATAATAATAATTATAACAATAATAATAATCATAATCGTAATGCTAATAATACATATTTTTGTTAAGCTGTCTTAAACCGTTGACTGAAAGAATGTAAAATAAAGACGAGCTGTGACCTGTTTCATCTTGGACGGCTTTTTATATTTTTTACATACATTTGATAATGGTCCAGTTTTTTACTCAATTCTAACTGCTGCTAAATTGGCATTTTGCGCGTACACACACACACACACACACACACACACACACACACACACACACACACACACACACACACACACACACACACACACACACACGCACAAACACACACACACACACACTGTTTTCTTTATTAAATTTGGAAACTCAACATGCATTTTAAAGGGATTATTTTTTTAATTTCTTCTAAAAAATTAATCCAACAGAATAAAGATCTGTCTATAAATGCAGAAGGTCCAGCGGTGGTAACGATTTATAACACAGGTCCGTCCTGTTGAGACCCCATCACGAACCATCGTCTACCGTGGATCCCACACAGGCGCATTGGATAACATATTTAGAGGGACCTATCCCGGCGCCTGACGTCAGCGCGTAAACAATTACGTTCATTTCAAGGGTTTAGGTGCACGCAGCGTTGACTGTCCTCTCTGTGCATGCAAAGTCTGTACCTCTGTTTTACTGACTTGAATCAGTGCTTAATACTCTTTTTATGGTTAACACCGAATGGCACATGGATGTCCATCGTGCGCTCCGTTACGCACAGAGAGGAAGGTAGACGTCGCACCACGCAACGTAAAAGCAACGTGACCCGCAGGAGCTCCGGGGAAGCATCTGCTTCTCCTGGCGCTGCTGAGGCTGCGGCAACAGCATCACACACTCCGCTAGTGCGTGCTTCGCTTTGATCGTCCCCATCTCTCACAAATCGCTCCTCTTTTACGCATTTTTTTCTCTTGCAGCCTGTCTACAAACGTTAGGACTCTGCAATATTTAAAGCTACAGTCGTTGATGCTGGTTAATAGCTCGTTCTGGCTCGGTCTTGCTGCGGGCTGTAGACTCAGGTGATTCAGTCAAGCAAGGTGCAGGTTTCACTGCCCCAAAACTGACTGTCTGTCCGGTGACATCAGGACCTCACTGTGCAGCTGACTGTGAGGAGACACGGGGGAGGAAGGCGTGTTCTGGATGAGGAGTGTAGGTATCTTCTATGGCACATTTGTTATAACTCCCTCTCTGCCAAGCTGATATGTTGTGCTTTTACATCACGTGGCGTCGAGCTAAAGCTTTTCCATGTCTTCTTCTCTCCACCGGAGAAATCCAAAATTTTGGGGTCTGCTGCATCTCTCTCCTAAAGGTCCTCAGTGGTACCTTTCTCCACCCCTTCCTGCACTGACGTGCAGCCACAGAGGCTGCAGCCGTGGGCTGTACTTCGCTCACCACGTCTATCAAATGCTGCCAAAAACGATGCTGGGCGCAACTAAAGAGGGAGACGCGTCATTCAAACAGAACAATGGGAACCAGTTTCACAATGGTCAATGCATAAGCGGTGCGAAATGGGTTTGGGTTTCTGTACATGTCGTCCATAGCACCCGGTGTGTGCGTGTGTGTGTGTGTGTGAGAGAGAGAGAGAGAGAGAGAGAGAGAGGTGGGGGGGGGGGGCAGAGTGAGAGAGAGAGGAGGGGACCAACGACGCAGCAGCTCCGCGCACACTGTCATCCGAGGCTGGTGCGGAGATGTTGGGATGCGGGAGTGGATGCTGTGGTAACAGTATGCCTGGGCCTCGGTTTGTCTCTGACCACTGAAGCAAAAGTAATGTGCGTGTTTTAAGAAAAACACTTCTGTGGGTTGGATCAACTCATTGTGCGGGCTGACTCTCAGTGAAGGCGGGCGACGGTTGGGTCTCTCCTTGGGCTCCCGGCTCCTAGTTTGATGGTGCAAAGTTGCGTTGAGATACTGAATGGACTTGAACCGGAGGTGCTGGATTTATTCTAAGTGTATGGCTTGTAAGTATAATTTTTTTAACGTTTTATTTGTGGAATTATGATTTGCTATGAGACATTGATGGATATCTGCTGTATAATAATGATAGGCCCAGTGATGCTGATGTTAATAATAATAATCTAAAGTAGTTGCATCACAAAAAATGTCAAATAATATATAATAATATAACATTCAATTGACATTACGGTTAAAGTGCAGCTAAAAAAAATGTCACTTTCACATAGTGAGCCCTGAAGTGATGAGTGGCAGCAGGCTGCTCCATCCCATATTAGCGGGAGCATCCATTGAGCGGTGATGAGGCGGGCTGAGTGGCCCCGGAGCTGGCGTTTATAAAGCAAACAGTTGTGTGATTGTTAGCAGAGCCTGGGAAAATGTCCCCTTGGCCGGGAGGTGGAGGGACTTGACGCCAGAGCCTCTTGTTAAGAAGACTTGTCTGCTCCCAGACAGCATTGTGATGCTAATGAGCACCAGCACGTTGTTGAACTTGATGTTGACTTTTTTTCTTTCTTTCTTTGGGATTTTTTTTTCATTTCTTTTCTTTCTTTTCATTCTTTCTTTTTTTTTTTTTTTTTGGTCACTGTTTGTGGGAAAAATCTTCTCCGGAGCCGCAGTGTGAAATTAATGAATCAGGCCTTTGCAGTTAACCACAACAGAGAGCCCTCCAATTATTGGAAACACACAGAGTCACTTTCAGTCGGTTCTGACGTTTAGTGTAAAAGTTTATTTTCCTTAAAATTTATTCTAAAGACAGAGAGAAAAGATAGATTTCCCCAAAACCAAAATTAATGGTCAAAATTATTGCTTATTTAGGCCTAAATATCTGATATTTTGTATTATGTATAATGGTAATAGTTGAATGTAGAATTGTTGTTATTATAAATGATTTTATTTAAATTAATAAGCTAAAGAAATCCAGCAGAATTATATAACATTATTAAAATAAACTATTTCTCGCTTTCTTCTTCTTCTTCATTTCTTTCTTTCTTTCTATATATACAGTGCAACAGGTGAAGGCCTATTGCAAAGTGAATTGCTAGCATAACCCTCCTTTATCTATATTTCATCTTAAAATCATATAATTTCTCATGCCACATTAAATCAAACATGCAGCAGTGACGCTACATCCATCCTAAAGCGGTTGAGCTTATTTTTAAAGGAGCTTTTAAATGAACTTGAGGTCACACAGTGTCGCTATGAGAACTTCATCTATCACCGCAATACTTCATAGTATCGGATGTAAAATCTGGCTGATATAGATCTAATATTTAAATGTAGTTTTAGAGTGAAATTGTCTTTATTCTTCTGGTGATTATGTCACTTATAGCAACAAGAAAACAAAAAGCACCATAGTTTTTGCTTCTTGGAGATGTGCAGGGTTAGATCCTCCCTCTCGGTCTGATTGGTTTCATTCTTGCACTGAAACATAATTAAAACGGGAGACACTCACTGTGGGTGGCCTCTTCTCTGTCCTGGTGGATGCTGAGGTGTGACTCCAATCCGAGTATGAAAAATATTTCCCCACGTTTTTAACGATTTCTGTTTTCAGTTTTCATTTCTAATTTCTGTTTTATTATATTCTATGTGATCCCTGTAGGTTCAACTTACAGTTACACCGTGTGTCCTTAGACTTGCATGTCTTAATCTTTGAGTCAAACATGTGCAAACACAAAATGGTTCATGTTTTATTTTCACCCTTCGATTTTAAAACAGCTCCGTGAATTGAGTTGGTCCGTTTCAGCACCAAGGACAGATCCGGTCCTCTTCACTGGAGGTGCTGAACTCCAGTTTCTCCACTTCTCTTTAAAACACATTCACATCTTTACCTTTTCTTCGTGTTTGCATGTTTTTAGTCCCTGCCTGTGCATATTTCCTTATTTTAAAATTGTGTTTGGAAGTTTTGCGATGACAAAAAAGGAGAAGCAAACAGTAAACGAAACACGATGGCAGGTGAATTAATTATGCTGTGACTGATGTTTGATTTTGATTTTTGAGATTCCTGAAACAAATCTATTGCGTGAACGCGATGTGCACAGACTGCAATAGAGCAGAAAAGAGCAGAATAGATGCAAATAGAAAACTCTACATCAGCGTAAGACGCCCATCTCGTTGTCACTGCACACCTGCACACTCTGCTGTGTCTGGCAGGACGTGACGCAGTCGGGGGGCGTGTCCAGATGAATGCACGTGAGGCTGATGAAAGTCAGAGCTGAGAGTCAATCAGGTTTAATGTCGCTACAGTACAATCAGGTTTTCAGCAGAGGCACACACACACACACACACTCACACATACACACACACGCACACACACACACACACACACACACTTAATTTAAACACACTTGAATAATACTATTTTAATTAATAATTCTGCATTAGCTCATCAGTTTTTTTACATTATGGCAGAAAATGGAAGTTAATAATCTGAAAAAAATAATGAATTGAAATTGAAATGAATGAATTCTGAATACATTTGATTCTTCCCCCCTGTTTTCTTTGTTTTTAAAAACATGGCACCAAGCCATTAAATTATTAAGAATAGGGATCTGATCTGAAAAGGTCAAAATATTTTCTATGTATTTGCTGTTGAGAAATGTGATCTTTTTTTTTTCCATGAAAAATTTCCCCCGAATAGCAAACGATTTATTCGCAGGCCTCCAGAAAACGGGTTAATATTCAAATTACAACACACACACACACACACACACACACACACACACACACACACACACACACACACACACACACACACACACACACACACTGCAAATACTGGGTAAATATAAAGGAGGCTCGTTAGTTCGCATTTGAAATGAAACTTTGTGCCTTTTTAATCCAAATAAAATTCATAATTTTGAATAACATTTCAGCAGACAGTCTGAATTGTACGGGGCTCTATTTAACAATGCGCGAACATATCGGGTAATACATAATACAGCAGCAATGGCTGTGATTTGGTCTGAAAGGTGACATAAGCGTATGCAGTAATGCTTTAGTCAGTCTTTGTGTCACTGTTCATTAGAATCCCTGAAATTGTTCATTAAAACACAAATGTGGCGCGTTTTTAGACTCGTTTAAAAGGAAAATACTCAAATATACAAAAAATATCCATATCCATTATCATCGCAAAATAAAAATAGGAGGATTTAAAATTGTAATACAAAGTGTACATTATATTATTGACCCTGACCATTGTAGTGCTCCGTCCTGTATCGTGCAGGTTGCCACCTGGCTCAGGACTCGTGACCCCGTTATTGTTTGCTCAGTGTTTCTTTATGGGAACAAACTTTCTCTCCTTATTTACACGTTGTGGCTGAAAGACGCATGGCTCATTGTCAACAAATCCTTAAACATGGCCGGTTGTCTGATGTATTGCCCAAGGCCTGTCCAATCAGGTGACGGCGCTGTTGTGGCACAATGTTGCACTCTCTACCTCCATTTTGGAGAACGCTGTTATGGTTATTGTTGATTTAAATAACCTCACAGTGCATTGCACAGTTTTGGTGGTGAATGAAACGCATGATGAAGGTTTTCTAGTGGATCATAGAAATATTAAATGAGCCCTCACTTTGTTAGAGGAGCTCTGGAGACCCCCTCAGTGGATTTTGGTTGGCTCCTCGGACCCCCATATTAAGATGCAACGACCTTGTTTGCGGTTTATGATGGTGGATACGTTTGATAGCATTTTAAATCCTGCATCCTTGTGCCAACTCGTCTCTATGACTCTATCACTGTCTATCCAGTGTTTTTTTTTCGCCTGTCCGTTACGTTCACACCGTATCTCTGGTGCTCAACCATGTGTGTGCCAATGAGCATGCCTAATTCTGTGGACACCGCGCGTCTCCCCTGGCAGTCTGACCCCGAGCCCCCCGGGCGGCCCTCCGCCTCCTGCGCCCCACATCTGACGCTCTGATAGCCGATGCGCTTTCTCCTCCTCACTCTCATTTTCTCTTGCCCGGGCCCTGCTGCGGTGTTTTTGACAGTCAGGAATGAACACGATTCCGCGATTTTTCCTCTAAGGATTCACGTGCGTACTCTGATGGTGCTGTGCGTAAATGTGGCTTTGTCTTCGCATATGTGCCGGTATGCCATATGGTCGAAGACAGGGAGCAGCACGACTGGAGAGAGCCGGAGAGAGAGGCTTCCATCCCGGTAAGTCTAAAGAGAATATCTCGGCTACAGGAAAGCGTGGTGGATATTTAATAATTTCGTTTTATTTAATAACGAAACACACAAGACTATCCTATTATGGACACCTCCGTTTAAAATAGACTGAATATGTGAGAATATGTGTGTTTATTCTCGATCCAAGCCCTTGTTTCACCAAGGATAGGCTTTTTAAATAGAGATGCAGCTTCAGCAACATTTAAAAACATTGGAAGAATAATATTGTGTAGTTTTATGACCTGCTTTAATTACCTTTATGTTGCCTATAATCTATTCTGAGTTGCAGGCTGGTATCATATTGACAGAATGATTTGTGCCAACAGTTCTAAAACAGAAATATGGTTAGAAATATGTCCAAATACAGTCATTTACCCTGACGTTTATCCTGATGTTTATCTGTGATCTGCATGGTTGTTGTGGTGTTGTTTTTTTTTGCCAAAAATATTTAAATTCAACCGCGCAATGTGAGCATTTATGGAGCATAATAACCATGTTCTGATGATTTAAGGCTTATGTGTTGTCCCGCTTCCACTTGTCAGCATGTCATCAACTAATCCAAAGCACACATGTGACATCCAGTGAGGCTGTACTTGTTCTACTGGATCATGTTGTTGACATTTAGCTGGAAGCCTTTCTACTGTACAGTGCGCCATGGTAGTTTGTCATGCTTTCAAACAATTCATGGATTAATTCACTCAACACGGAAACTATGGCCCATGCTCGGAAATGGGTCGATGTGAGCTGGCATTTAAAACAACAATAAGATGGTTGTTTGTGAGGGCCTGTAGTGTGATCTTGTATCGAGACAGTGGAGCAAACACTGTCTCTTATAGCAGATGTGAGTTGTGTTGTTGCCAGGAGCTCACACTGGACACGACATAGTATAATTGGGGGTTAAATGTACACGATATTAAGGTTATTAAAGTGGCATGGAGTCTTCCTGTTACGCATGTTCATGGATGACAGATGAATGTGTCATCCTCCTCCTGCAGCTGGATGACTTCACCCTGCAGTTTGCCCGGCAGGACTCCAGGCTTGTAGTGGAGGAAGTTCACCGCTGGTTTTTTAAAGAATAGAAAGGATGCAGGCGTGAATCATCTGATGGTGTAGTGGCTATAATTAGTAGAGTGAGTTGTTGAAATGGACTTACACTATTGCTGACGATCTTGTGGTGATGGAGGCTATAGTGTACATCATTGCCCATCAGCTCTGAGCTATTCCAAAGCAGTCAGAGGACAATTACGCATAATACGTAAAGACAATAATAAAACAAGGTATTACCTGTAACCTGCTTTGTGCATGCGCGCATTTATGTGTGTGTATTAGAGATAGAGAGGCAGGGGTGAAGGGGGAGCAGAAGGAGAGAGAGAGAGAGGGGGAGAGGGAGAGAGAGAGAGAGCGCGAGAGAGACGTTCGCACGCAGCCGGAATGCAATGGCTCCATGTGACCACAACACAAGCAGCTCCGGCGCTGACGGCCCCTTTAAGAGACGTGGGTTAGTTTTTCTCTTTGGTTATCTAGCTGTATGAGTTTATGTAATATCATAAAGCTAGAGAACCGAATGTATAAACTAATTCTGCAGTCATCACGGCGGAACCGGGACCGATGGTGGGATGGTGCTGCCGGAGCTGATGGATGGATGCAGCCTGCACGGAGGACTGGAAGCCCGCGGCGGCAGCGTCCGTGCATCGCACCGAGAGACGCCTCCTGCTTCTTTTGGACGTATACCGGTGCAGAGGAGAACGCCGCCCTCAAAAAACGGACTCGGAGCGTTAGATTTCCTTCACGAGTGATGCTTGGAGTGACAGTAGCAACCGGAGACAGGCTCCATTCATAGAGTGATGATGATGATGATGAGGAGGAGGAGGAGGAGGAGGAGGAGGAGGGCGACTCGGCAGTGATGCTTCTGCGGTTTCTCTTAACGGAACAAACCTGCCATTTAGTCTCAAGAGTTCAGCTTATAAGCAGCATTTTAGATGTTTTTTTTCTGTGTTGATTGTGCAGCTGATGCTGATTACCAGGAGGTGAGATGAATACGGGTTGTAGCTGGAAAAGCACCTGATTGGACGGCTCCCTGTGAGTCACGTGTTCCACCAGTAGCCCCCATATTCCCTTGCTGCTGGCCTATCTAGTGTAGAGTAATGTGTTAAAGAGCTTTAACAACCAAAGCTAATGCACTTGTTTGTGTTGACGAGCTGCAGTGCCTGTGCAAATGCATGCTGCTTTATTTTGTCTCTAAAAGTTTAAGGTAGGAGCTTTACTGTGCAATGACAGCGAGAGAGAGAGAGACGCTGGCAGTGGTGCATTTTTTCACCTTACTGCTGGATGCAGTGAGGATTATCCCCCCATCAGGTGCATTATCAAGGCTTAGTATGTCTGGTGATGTACGACAGGTACAGCAAAGATCAGGAGAATGTGTATTAGTCATCAAAGTTATGTGTCACAGGTTATGAGGTGGAGAAGAAGACGGTGTTGTGATTCAGGAGGTGTTCGTCAAAGGGCTCATCTTATACCCCAGGATTTAGCTTGATTGATGCACTTATTAACAGCAGCTTCAGGCCTCGTGCACAAAGAGGACAGCACACAATGATGTCTCACACTGCTGAAGTTGCTGTGGGATGTCAGGGAAACATCATGTGCACCTTTGTATCCTTTCACATTTTTACAAATGCATTGCTACTTTAGATTATTTGCTCATAAGCATGTTCTCCTAGATGTAGTTTGTTCTTGGAGTTCATAGGATGACAACAACAACAGCCTGTAGGTTACAAGTAGGTTGCTGACATGAAACAGTATGTTCTCCAGTCGATCTGTATCTGTTTGGGAACTTGGTTACGCACACACACAGAGGCACACACACACACACACACACACACACACACACACACACACACGTATATCACCAATACGCATATGTTTCCATTGCTGATGTACAGCAGCAGGTCAAGCAGAGATTTTAGAGGAAGCGTTAGGGGATGGAGTATCAGGGTCGGCTGGGTCGTCCAGAGACCAGGGTGATTTTCAGGCCTGTTTTGTAATGCTGTTTGGACTGCACATCATCTTCTTCTTTCTCCGCTCCATCCGAGTCAGAGAGGAGCACCTGTCTGGTTCCAGCACTGCCTGAGTGATAGGTTGCACTCTGAAGTGGAGCCTGTTGAATTTTAAACAAGCCAGTTCTGTGTTAGCTGCTAAAGCTGTATAGCTGCTCTGTGTGGTGGCTCTGCTCTGCACGGTGGAGAGTGTGTAGCAGCACAGTCTGGTGCTACTGTCAGTAGGCCCCAGCTTACTGCGTCACAGAGCAGGGCAGGTGGAGAAGGAGCTAGCATGGGCAGAGCACGGAAAAATATCTGCTTTCTCTTGCTTTTGTGGTAACTGTGCTTATGTGTGAACCCGTACTGTGAATACATTCAGTATGATGTGTGTGGCGTGTAAACAAAACCTCAACTGCCTGCTATTGTAATTTTGATGGTAATTTCAGGCTGACAGTATGAGGTGTGTAGTCGTGAATGTTTTCATCAAGGAAACACTGCAGGAGTGTCAGGTTAACCATGTCTCCATTTCAGTGTGCCAGGAGCCAGTGAATGGTAATGTTTCATCGTGACAAATATTTAATACGTAGAACTCAAACTTGTACGGTTTCAGCTGGAATATAACAGCAGAGTCCTTTCGTGTGCAGACTCTGTCCAGTATTTTGATAAATGCACGTCCCTTCTGTTCTTTTGAGGGGTAATTGCGATATTAAGCAAAAGCATTAATAATACAGCATGGTTCCATTTGATTTGACAATGGCGTTTTGTGCTATGACTTACACCAACCGCCACGCCAACAGCACCACCCTCCCCAGCTTTCACCGTAGAAATTAATGCATTGCTGAGGGGTAATAAATGGAGGATATGGGGAGAGCCCTTTGAGATTGAAATTCAGTCTGAGAGGCAGGCTAGACGTCGGTTTTCCCACATTAATATATGTCTGTCTGGGCCCTCTCCACCATCAGGAGGAGGCCCTCAACACCAGATGGAGCCCAGTCTAGTCGACGTCTAGTCTACCAACACCTGCCATAAGGCTGCATTACACTTCCCATTGTCTTGCAGAGTGATTTGTAAATCTTATATAATCGTATTGTTTCACGAGCACAGATTTATTCTGTTACTGCTGAGGAATAAAAAATAACAAATTTATAAAAAAAAGAAAAAGAAAAAAAAAGTGGTATGATGATAGGGTTGAAAATAATGTACAAGGAATGGGGTGAGAAGATAAGGAAGTATAGGAGAAGAGATGTCTTTATGTATGCAAGCCGTGAGTTTCTAACCGACCTGTCATGTCTGTAGCCTTACCTGCTGAGGCGTAGATATGTCAGGATGTCCCCCACCACCACCCCACGTCCCTCTCTCTTCCTCCACCACTCCTTTTCTGCACTGTATTGATAATGTTGAATATTTTCACGTTGTGGTTGTTGCATAGGGGCGAGTGTTGTTTGTTAAAAAAGGTGTTCGAACAAAGCAGCCGTCCTGTACACAGCAGACCCATTGTTTTATTTCTACAGCAATGCTGCATTTCCAAGCTATCATCCCATAGATGTTATCTTTTGTGTGTCACACCTGGAAACTAGATTGCAGAGCTGTGTGTATGAGTGTGTGTGTGTGTGTGTGTGTGTGTGTGTGTGTGTGTGCGCACGTTTTTGCACAGTTGTATGCGCTTCGCTGCATGTGTTAAAGTGTGTACTGCTGCACGTTGTCATTACCTATTTTTTTGTCTCTACAGAGCACAATAAACATGACAGCCTACTGTTGATTACAAAATTCAGCTTTTTTTTTAACCATGTGGGAACTGTGGAGGCTGCACAGTTTTGTTTTTCACTCGACCGCGCGACCTCAAGATCAGAGTGTGTGACTTGTATTTTCGCAAAAGCTGTTTCTCTAATGTATGTATTTATGTAGAAAATGACTGAATTTCTGCATTTAACCATGGGTTTCTTCATTTTTATAATGTTTGGAGAAGTGTAAAAATTACTTTTACATTTTGTATTTAAGTTATTATTATTACTATTGCTATTATTATTATTACTATTATCAGTATTATTTTATTTATTACCCTTTGATTCAGATCTGAAACTATTTGTGACTCATGGTCTATATTTGATTCCATATCACCAAAGTCAATATATTCCGGCGTTATCAATTTTCTATTATCATTTTACCTTGAATTGCAATGGCCTATATAAACCTTTTTTCTGAACTTATGAATTCTGGGTTTGGTAGCCTAGCAACAGCCTCTGACCCATGCAAGGGAAAGAGAAAAAAAATATGAAAGGCTGACGTGCAGGCTTTAAACCCGCAAAGGACATCAGGTTTCAGCGGATGTAATCTTAGAGTATTTTGTGTAATCGCTTGTGAATGGTGTTTGTGTGTGTGTGTGTGTGTGTGTGTGTGTGTGTGTGTGTGTGTGTGTGTGTGTGTGTGTGTGTGTGTCTGTGTGTGTGTGTGTGTGTGTGTGTGTGTGTGTGTGTGTGTGTGTGTGTGTGTGTGTGTGTGTGTGTGTGTGTGTGTGTGTGTTGAAGAGATTGGTATTGTCATGCATTTCCCGCTGACAGTTGAAATAAGAAATATGAGAAATCTTCCACACACAAGTCTAACAATATAACACAGTTACATTTTTTATTGTCCAATATTACCTTATGCACTCTCGTCATTATTCTATTAGGATACATTAAGTTATTTTCTTTTGTCTGCATTAAAAGTGCCATTGAAATTCATCGTCATTAATAACAGTAGATTAGTATCTGTTTGGCATTTTTTCCAGTTTAAATGATACATTTGAAATTGTTGTTGTGTAGTTTTTACTGGTCAAAACCATTTTTCTTTATCAGTTGCAGCCCGGATAATATGAGGAACTGGTGAACAAACTAAAAAACCTTAATTTAAGATGTTTAATCAATGGTTTCATATTGCATCCTATTTTATCTTTAATTCAAAATATCCAAAATCTTGTCTTCAGAAGGCCAAGCAATGTTATATTATTAATCATACTAGAATTTAAAGGTACAAGTTGATTTTTATGAATTAAAATAACACACCTCAATAGTTTCCTATCGAGGATTTCAAGTGTGCACAAAATGTTTATTGCGGTGACTATCATTTGTGTGTGGGAGAGAATGAAGGTGACGTGCTGCAGGGATGGACCCTCTCTCAACTTAATACTTTATGTGTTTGCAGGAATCTGTGGAGTACAGAGAGAAGTGCAGCCGCACACAAACGCACACATCACATCTCCAAGTCTACGTCTGAACCTGCACGACAACGGGTCAGAGAAGACACGCACCACCTCCTGCTCTGTGGGTCAGAGGTCACAGAGTGGGTCAGAACAAGGCTTCATCACTCCGAAGTTACAGGTGAGACTTCAAAATAGTCTTCCTCGGTGTGCTGTCTCACCCTTACACTACAGACACACTTGAACTTGAATTTTTTATACAGTATTTTCAGATATTTACAATCAGCCTGTTTGTTTTGGGGCCTGAAAAGTCGCACAGTGTCATTACAAGTGTGCATTAAGTCCCGATTTCATCATAATTTCTTTTTTTTTACAAAAAACTTGCCTTTGGTTGCCGGCCTCTTGCCCCCTGCTTTATACCGTCTGATCCAATTTGTTTTATTCTTCGGGTTTGGCAGATAAGGCGCAAGGTGTGCTCATGTGGAAAGCCTACCAGGGTGGCTAAGTCTCTGACACCTATAATTCCCGCCCTCACACAGAACCCCCACTTACATACTTTTTCGGTCCTCTGCTCTCTGTCCAGGCCTTGTACTCTTGTCCACAGATACACAGAGAAACCTTGGTTTCTCTTTATGTATTTTAAGTTTAGGAAAAAATGTCAAGACGCACCATAAGACCTTATTTCACTGCAGTTCTCCATTAGTAGATGTAACACAGTCCATTATTATTTTGACCAAACTTCCTGCCTGATTATTGTGTTTGCAGTATTACATATTAAAGGTCCCATATTATGCTCATTGTCATGCTCATACTTGTATTTTGGGTTTCTACTGGAACACATCATTGCAACTGGGGAATGACTGTAGCAGCACGTTCTACCTATATATAGTATAGTTGTGACATCACAAAAGTACAGAAGTCCTGACGGCTCGTTTCTCTGTGAATTGAGCATTTTGATACTTTCACATTATTTATATAGCACCACAACCTGCTTTATATCCTAAAAACAACATCTCACTTTTTACAATATGGGAGCATGAACAAAACTTCACACGGCATATACAGTATGTTGTTATAGACTAGCATTCACAGAGACGTTTGGCTCCAGCTGTCATAGTTGCTTTGCTACCTAGATGTCAATACCTTGAAAGCTGTGGGTTTTTAATGTTGAAGATGATGGAGGGCAGAACTAAGTAACTCGCACTCTCCTCTCAGTTTCTTTCTCAGCGTTGAGTGACATGACTAAAGATTACCTTCGCTACCCTAACAGCCGCAGTAGTTGGGCCATCAAGGCCAAGAATGCTGCCCAGCTCGTGCATGTTCAACCTCCTGCGGAGAACAAAGTAGACGGAGTGATGGAGGGAGTGTTGGAAAGGGGAGGAGAGGGAGATGAAGCACCGTCCGCAGAGATGAGGTCCGTCATCAGGGAGAAACACAAGAAGTGATTTTTTTATTTCCCTCCAGGGTTAGATGAGCGTTCTGTGACATTGGCCTATTTCTATATCAGCATGCCCCCCCCCCCCCCCCCCGGAGAGAAAGAGTTGCATTTGAGAATCAGACAAGGGAAGATCAGAGGAGATTTCACAGCCTGTGGCTATCCTCCTCCATAGCGCTCGACCACCTCTTAAACCTCCTTCGCTTTGCTTCAACTCGATAAGGGCTGTCGGTCTACTTAGTCAATATCATATCCACAAACTAGATAAATCGATGCAAACAAGCTTCGGTTGGACATGGGCTTTAGAAGTGGAGGCATAGCTACAGGCTAAATTTGAAGCAGAGACACATCAATCCAGAAGTGACACTCCTCACATCCTCTCTGTATTCATAACAGCAATTAAGAGCTAGCACGCACTGGTCTGCGTTCACGCCTTGTTTTACCCTTACAGGACCCATGTATAATATGTGCATTTGTTAGAATTGTTCCTATAGGAAGTACGAGCCGGAGGATGTGTGATTTCACACATAGCAGTGAAGCTTCCACAGCCGAGCACTCTCATGTATATGGAAAAACTTGAAGAGAGGGTAGTGGTAATCCGCTCATTTACCTCAGATCCGGTCTGCCATCCCACCTCTCTCTATCTCTATCGTATTCTCTCGTACTCCCTCTCTTTCAAACCCACATACCTCAGTGTGGCGTATCTCCTCCCCCACAGCCCCCCAACCCTATCCCATTCCCATTCGGGCTCGTCTTGCCATCACCTCTCCAGCTCAGCCACCCCAGAGAAACCAATTCAGACTGCTGCTCCACACCGTCATGGCATGTTGGCCAAGGGAGATGGAGTCCTTTCAGGTTCTTGGCTATAACCTCCCTCCCTCCTCCCCTGTTGCTGCCCCTTCGCTGCTTCTCAACATTTCCTCAACACGCCTGGTGTATCAGCAGGGTAGCTAGACAGCACGATAGGACTGCTCCCGAGAATCTGTTGGAGTTATTCTGCACATTATGTGACCTTTTAAAGTTCCTCCTCTATTGCAGATACAGTGTGTGTGTGTTTTATGATTCCAGTCTGAACCAGCCTTTGCATGGTTATACTGTCAGATTAGTAGGAGTATCTAAAACAAATGAAGCCTGCATTATGTGTTTAAACAGACTGATTGTGAAATTTATTAGTAATAGGTTATCTTTAATGGCAAAACCAAGCAGCCACCGCCCACCCATGGCTTCTTAAAGTTGCCAATCTGCTTTTAACACCCTGCTGTTTGCTGGGATTTTTTTTTACCAGGCTTTTTAGATTTGTATATATAAACAGCGCTGCTTGGCTGTTCTTAAAAGTTGATTTGAATTATACCCTCTGCATTATGCAGCTTGATAGGAAATAAATCTCTTCAAATAAATACACTGGATGGAGGGAGGTGGTAAATGTGTGTGTGTGTGTGTGTGTGTGGGGGGGGGGGGGGGGGGGTTAGGCACGGAGTGTAGAGTGGTGGCGTATGTTAACATAAATTAAAGTCTATCTGCAGAGGGGCTCAGAGAGGGAAAGAGAGACGAGAATGTGAGTGAGAGAAATAGAATATGATTTAAAGAACAAAAAGAGGGTGAAAAAAGAAGGGACGGAAGAAAAGAAGAAGTGTGAGAAATGAGACAAGAGGTCCGAGGGGTTATGTTTTACTGTAAAACCCTACATAAGCAAATTAGTTTTGTTAGGTGCTTATTTTGCATTGATATTAGTTGCTTTATTTCATCGGTCACTTAGCTGCATTGTTTTTCTTTACCTCCTTACAGCTCAGAGGCCTCTGGCATCTCAATGCACACTGGCTGAATGGCGAGGTGGCTGTATTAAAGGTTGGTGGTGGCGGTGATGGTGGGGTGCAGCAGGGTGACGGAACAGAGCGCAAGGAGGGAGGGACGGGGGTCCGCTGAAAGGCAGCAGGCTGCAGAGTGAATGGGAAAAGGGGATGCGAGGGAGGGAGGGAGGGGGGCATTAGCGGCGGAGGCAGGTTGGGGTTGGTGGGGGCCTCCATTGGTTCAATGCAATGGCCTGAGCAGCTGTGAAAAGAGGTCTCCCCTTTTTCCCACGCCCAGTACGACGCAGAAACCCTGCTTCAGCCTGCCAGGGTCAAGTCACATTTCTAATATATACACTGGGCCTGTGGACTCGCACAATGCGTACGCACAGCTCATTTATTTTATGTATGCACACAGACACTTGTATGCACGCAGCAAGTAGACAGCCTCTCAGACAGAGACAGAGGTGGGGGCCGCTGCAGAGACACAGAGAGAGTATTATGACACTGATTTCTATCCTGTTGGCACCATTGTTTCGTCTTCGATCCTGATAATTACACACGCACACACACACACACTCACACACACATGCACACACACACACACACACACACACACACACACACACACACACACACACACACACACACACACACACACACACACACACACACACACACACACACACACATGCAGATAACGATGTGCTAGTTTGAACAGTTGCAATTTCAGTTTTTTGGGGACAGAAAAATCAACAAAAACAGCATGAAAAATAAAAATGTACATGCCACTGAATGCTAGTACAGGTTTTCCATTCAGACATTAGAATATTCCAAGCCCCTCTTCATTTGCTTGGACTGATATATATGTTGGTGTCTTCACTGTATACACCCATAACTGTATCATCCACCCGCCCTCCCCCTCGCCGCATCTCAGCCCCTTTCTTCTCCTCACACGTTTATGTCTCAGCCGCCATTTACAAACTATAATCATATTCTAGGGAGGGGGATGTAAACGCTTTGTCCTGATAGACCCCCACCACGTCCCCCCTCACCACCGGTGCCAGATGCCCTGCTGTATTGTGTGGGTGCTGGGGGCAGACAGGCAGGCAGTCCCCTTCCTCTGTTCCTCTCTCTCTCTGCACCATGATGTCACCCTACTTCTCTATCATCCTGACTGTCTGTCTGTCAGGGCCTTGACAGGAACTTGAGTGTGGGAAGGAAAGGCGTTCTGGATGGGAAGGGGGAGAGGTTCAAGGAGGGGTGATGGGTTGGGTGGGGATTTTTTTGGGGGGGAGATTTTGGGGGTTAGGGAAGAGAGTGTCTGGCCTGAGAGGTCAGCGAGTGGACTTGAGCATGGAGCATGTGTATGTGTGTGTGTGTGTGTGTGTGTGTGTGTTTTGGAAGGGGGGGTTTCTCCTAGCAACTCTAAAGAGAAGTGGAATTTAGATGAGTCTGTTGGTCGGTCCAATAATTCAGTCGTTCAAACTCCTCGGATAGCCACACAAACAGTCCGAGGTTATGAAGAAGGGGAAACAAAAGCACCCGTTTTCTCTATTTCTTTGTTAGGGATTCCATCGAAAAGTCACCACAGTTTGAAGCTCATAAAGCTTAACTATTGCTACAGTGAAATGCACGGTGTGATATTAGGAAATATCCAGGATATTACACTGGAATTCAGCGCTCTCCTTGAGCGATAGAGCAGAACGCATCCAAGTGAGATTATGAATATTTCCTTGTATTTTTTTATTTAGATGTGGGAGGTGAGGGCAATTTGAGTTCAATCACCAAGGTTCACTCCTGACCCTGTTCTAGGATTACTTCTTGTTAGTGCTTCATAAGAATTAATCTTATTCTGATGTATATTGTAGTCAAACTGTACTATAATGTATTTTTTTGTGTAGCAGGATCGAGGCCAGTAAGGCTAGATGTATACTTTTTTTTTCTTGAATTAGGAAGATTAAATAAACACAAAGGAAATTCAAATTCAAATTCAAATTCAAAAACTTTATTTGTCCCAAGTCCAGTCACAGAGTTCAAAAAGGTGGCATCACAAAATTGTATTCTTAAAATTACAACAACTCCTTCTCCCCCATTGAAAAACTGAACGGGACACGAGATCTTTCAGTGAAAAGTCTATTGTTAATTAACACCACACATCTATATGTTAAATGTTGGATTGTAATTGGCTTTCACACTAGTTGTGATGTCTCAAAAACATGCTTGTATGTGCAGGTGTTGAACCCCGATTTAAGGTGAGCGCAGAGAAACTTTCCTCTTTCAGTAGATGAATGAAAACAGCCTTCCAGTGTCAAAGCCTGTACATATATCATCCTGTACAGTAAAGGTCAAACATTGAAGTGAAGTAACAACAAAACACATTCACCTTATAACTCTCTGTCATGGTCATCGCCAAATAACTCATGATGACACTCAGACACACAGTCTTGGTTATTCTAAGGCCTACATTCTCATCTAACCGCGGTGAAAATGCTTTGGCTTCAGGTTATCATTTAGAAAATTCAGCTATTAAGCTGTGACTTTTTTTTTTTTTTATTGATTTCTGAAATGACTTTATCTAAGAATTTTGTCTGGCAGCAGTAATGCACTATTTACAGCTCACCGGCAAACACAGACAACAGGCACCTTTTTTCAACAGGTAACATTAACTAGGGCACAGACACATGCCTTTGTCATTCATCCTTTCTCTATTTGGACCCCTGCTTTTGAATTTCTTCCACCTCGTTGCTCCTTCCATCTCTTGCTGTGTCTTTCTCTTTCTCTCTCTCTTTATATGGCTGTGGGAAGAGGTGATAGTATTGGGAGACAATGGGAAAGACTCACTTAATTAGCTGGACGAGAAGATGCATTGTGGCAATTACTGAGCACAAAGGGAGGGTAACGTATGACTCTGTAATGTGCTGCTGTGTGTATTTGCCTTGTAGCCTGGAGTGCAGGCAGGCCTTTATAGGGGAGAGTGAAAGCAGTAACAATGGAAGACAGGATGTACCACACACTTAGAGCCATTTCCAGTTCTTTTACAAACACGGACACTAGTTACTACAATCACCTTAAAGACTGGAATTTCAGAAATTGTATTCCCTCTTTGATGGATAATGGAGCTCAAAATGTACAGGTCTGGTGCCTTTATGCAAACTAGCTTTCCAAATGTACTTCTTTGTATAGTCTTTATAGTGATGGCTTTATGTTGGTCAATAAATAATGAAAGGCCTGATATAACAGTTATATGCACAAATATAAATAACTAGGGCTGCAACTAATCGCACGTTACAAAACCCCTCCCTCAAACAACGGCTGACCAGTCAAAGCATATCAAATAACTAGGCACGTTGGCCTGTCAAGCTTTCGATTTCCTAACCTCTTGAAGTGGTGTGCATCGGGCTGTAATACTCTTTGGTAGTTCGGAGAGTGAACTGGAGCAAAAATATAAGTACTGGATTAAATAGTGTGTTAAAAGTTCTTGTTTCAATATGAATCGGATGGAAACACCGAGGAACGGCGTGTTCAATCAACTTCTAAAGCTACCGTATTTAAGCTAGCTAGCTACGGCTGATAAAATCGGCTAGTGACAGTTATTTCAGACGGCAAAACCTGCTTTTGGCTATCTCCGTCTAAATTTTAAGGACCCATTGGTTCAAAACTAAATGACAATTCTGTGTGGTAAAGCCATATACAGTAACTTAGGCTATCGATAAGTGAATCCGCCTCTGTTATCGTTGTTCACTGCATAAGGTGTCCTGGCATGATTGATTGGAAAACTTGATAGGCGTAGCATTAGAGAAGCGAAGCCCCTCACCTTCTGATGGACCCCACGAGACCTTGTTTGGGAAAAAAATCTATGATTGTAAACAACTAGAGACAGATCATCTTTTGATCATGTTTGAACTATGCCATGAATTACACATAATGAGGTTTGTCCATTTAAAAGATCATTTTGCCATTCAGGAAAGTCATTCTTTCTCATAGGTTTGTCGTCGTATAATTTAGTTTTGTGTGAAACCGCTCAGTGAACTTCATCTCTCATCTCACACAATATACATCACCTTGCTTGCTCAACCTGCTTGCTCAACCTGCTTGCCGGCTAGTTGTTCCAAATGACACATAACAAAACAATTGTGTAATTCATGGCACACAATTATTTGTCTCTATCTGTTCATTACCATACATATTATTTTCTGAAGTAAGCCTATGGCAATTTAAAGGGGATGGGGCTCAGTGAGTAAAACATATGCAAAAAATATTCAGATTTAAGAAGCTTTTTGGAATTTATACTTAAAAACGTTAATAATAAAGCGATTATCTGAATTTTTGCCAATTTATTTTCTGTCGATTGACTAATTCATTGATTGTCCCAGCTCTAAAAACAAGAGTGTTTATTCCCCCCTAAAGGATATTACTGCATCTTTAGCCGAATGAACCACTTAACATCTTACCTTCTGGAAAAGGGTCTGCAGTGCACCTGGCAACCCAAAAGTTGTTCCTATCAGTGGCTTATAACTGATACAACCTATAAATTATGCCCTTTAAGAAAGTGATGCTGTATTGCTCATGTTCAGCCTTGTTGGGTAACACACAGTGACTAATTTTCTAATTTCCTCTTCCCTTGCCCTTTCATCCATCCTCTCCATTTCTATTTCTGATTGTCCTGATGCTGTGTACCAAACTGGACATGCTACTTTCTATTTCTGACTGGCGAGTGGGCCGCTGCTGGGTGCCACTACGTGTTGTGTGTGTGTGTGTGTAGAGTTGGGTCTGGCGAAGAGCATCCTCCTCTAGTGGAGTGGCCTGAGGGGATTTCTTTCATGAAGTCAGATAACATCCAAGCGACCCCTTCTTCCCTTTTTTATAAGAGTTCTTTAACCTTGATAAATGAAGTAGAGGCAGGGAGGGAGGGAGGCCGAGAAAAAGTTGCGGGCTGTGGTGGGGGGATGAGGGTGTGATGGAGGGAGGAGAGATAGAGAGAGAGGGAGAGACACCAACTCCCTGGCCGGCTTGCTCTCAGGATCAATAACGTTCGGAGAGCTGCTGAGCACTCCTGTCTGGCAGCTCTACCATAGGGGATGGAAGGAGCGGAGGGAGGGAAGGGGGAGGATGGGAGGGAAAGCAAGAAAAGGAGTGTTGAGAAAGCCTCTCTATCTCCTTCTTGTCACCCTTTCTTGCGAAGAGAGGGAATCGAGGCGGACAGCGAAGTAAAGATGGAAGGATGAAGGGATGGAGAGGAACATAGATGGAGGGGAGTTCAGAACCGTGCCACCCACCTGCTTGCCCGCCAGGAAAACACAAACACACACACAAACACACACACACACTAAGGTCTCCTTTTACGGAGCCACAAGGTTACAGAGTGTCGATACAAACGCACACAGTCCTCTGACAAATGGGATTTGGCATGTTCAATCAACAGTGCTGCCAAATCCCTGTTGTTAAGTATTGCAGAGCCATATCTGTCTGCAGCGGGCCTGAGCTATGCTACCTGGGCCCGCTAACTGTCCCCTAAATATCCTCTATTAAATTCCTCTGTAATAGAATTATCTGCTGCATTTGTCATTGGATTTGAATAGGTGTGTGTGCTGTGGCATAAATAGGGAACAGAGAAGGAGTTTTCACATTGTGCACTTGGTATAAAAAATAAAAAAAAGGCTTCTTCCACCAGTGCCTTGAGGTCATAGAAACCTGAGCTCTCTTCTTTCTCGCTCTTCTACTTGATTTCCTTGCTTTGAGTTTAAGTCGCCGGCCTCCCTCCTCTGGCCATTTCTCCTGGTCTTTTTCCTGTCCTCTGTTAGACCTGATCCTTTCATCTTCCCTCCCCTAATCCCGTGCAAGAGAAGCCCTCTGTTCACCCCTCCACCGCTTCCCATTGCTCTCTTTTTAACTCCATGCCTCTTCTTATTTTAGTGTGTCCCTCTGCTCCCTGCATCGTTTTATTCCCCTCTCACTTTCCTTTTCTTTATCACCCCTGCCTCTACTTCTTTTTCTCAACCTCTCTCTCTCTGTCTCCTGCATCGCCCTTCTTCCTCCTCTCTTACTTTCCTCTGTCCTTAATTAAGTTAGTGATCAGTTGACTGCCCCTATCATTGGTAGAGAGCAGGTTGTTCCTCCCATCCCAGGAGGGGGGTACATTGTCTGTGCTGGTTGACCAGTGTAATCCCCCCACCAGGGACAAAGGGCAGTACCCTACCTACCTCAGCCACCCCTGAAGGGCATTAGCCCCCTGACGAGAGCCATGCCCCTGCCTGCCTGACACCCCAGCATCACACCGCTGGCTTTTTCCTTCTCTGAGGAGTAGAATAGAGTAGAGAGTGAATGCAGATGATTCGGAGTAGAGGACCATGTGTGACTGCTTTGAATGGAAGAGTAGCTTGTTGCTTTTAGCCCGAATCATCCAAAGTTCGTCAGAGACCGAGGTGTACATTCGAGGGATTCCTTGATTCGTATTTCCACTATCCCATTCCCCCTACACACTGTGTTGTATTAAGACCTCTCTCCCTCTTTTTCTCTCTCACACACGGATTGAGTAGGTAAGGTTGCTATGGGAACGGTTGGTCAGAGTTTACCAGAGGGGAAACAAACAAAGTGCTGTTCATGAAAGCAGGTTGTGCTGTTCTGTGCAGAAGGAGCAGTGATACTGTGTCTGTGCAAATGTGGGTTGTGTGTCACGTCTAGTGAGTAAGTTATTAGATACATGCAGACTGCATCCTTTTATATCTCTGTCCTTTTCATCCATACCTTATTGCTACTATAGATCGGCAGTTTTATAAGTGCTCAGTGGGAGGTGGACGTCAGTGACTCTAGCTTCCAAAGGAATTTGATGAGATGTCTATGAACCCATATGGCAACATACTGTATTGCTGCCTTTTGTATGTGACTTGCACATATAACACAGCTGGGTTTACATTAATTCTTTGCAAGATTTTAACAAAATAATGATGATTTTCATTGCTAATTATTTTATCCAATAATCATGTAAACATTTTCTCTACGTAACATCAGAGATTGGCTGAACGTGTCCGTCACAATTAACTGGAGCGACCAACAATCCCAAACCCAAATATATTGAATTTACTATAGTGTTAAGACCAGGACAAGCAGCATATTTACACATTTAGGGGCAGTTAGTGCCACCAGCTGTTTATCTCAATGAACTAATCTTCTTCTCTCCTAATATTCGCATAACAGTGGGGGATGGAAACACACATTACTTAGCATTTTTCTTTTTGCTGATTTTTTGAAAATTAAATTACAGCTTGCGCCACATTTAGATGGAAACCTGACTTGTGTTTATGTATAAGTCACAGGCTGCATTCGCCAATGCCGGCTGTGCTGGTTCAACTGTGCTGGTTTCTTCTCCCTTACAATTATATACTGCCTCTTCTCTCCTCTCCTCTCCTCTCCTCTCCTCTCCTCTCCTCTCCTCTCCTCTCCTCTCCTCTCCTCCTCACAAACAGTTCTCATTTTCTGTCATTTCTGTCCTTTCCCCACTCTTCTTCACTCTCCTCCTTTTGAGGGGTATGAACAAAATGCATCTAAGCTCTGAAGCAGCATACAAACCTGCTGCGTTTCTTCCCATAAAAATGCCACCATGCCTTCCTCGCTCCGTCTGTGTCCCCACCCCCTGTAATGCCTCTTTAGCCCTGCACTCAGCTGCTTGAGTAATATTTATTGCACAGTCTCCTTTAGTCTCAGTTTCTCCTTTTTATTTCTCTCTCTGAAACAAACAAGTCCAATGCCATGGGGCAAAACACCCCCAACGCCACCACCTCCGCTGCCCCTCCCCACCTTCTCCACCCTCTGTTCCCTCTGCCCCTCGCTCCTTCAGCACTGACAGATAGACAAACGTACTGTTCTCTCTTTCTTTGCCTTTCACCTCTCAAACCTCCCTCCATCCATCGTCCCGGATGGGTACAATGCAGGCGCTCTATCCTGCGGCAGGGAGAATGCAGCCCTGAACTAACAATATCACCAAGGCTGCCTGAATGCCGCCGAGTCCCATTGTGCTCTGTCAGAGGGGAGTTAACACCCATGTCTGAGCCCAATGAATAGTATTATTGTGTCTGAGACATGCACCGCACCCCCGGTCCCCATCCATGTACCCCTAACTCAACCCGCCCCCCCTCACCCAAACTTGGTTCTCTTGTCCCAACAGTGTAAACCCCCACGCCACCCTCACACCCCCTTTGCTCCTTCCTTACCAGACACTTCTAACTCCCAAAGCCTTGCCGGCCCACAGCCTCTAAACCTCTGCACTTTACTTCTCTATTCCCCTGGCAGTTGGCCCGTGGGTTTTATTCTCTTTTTAGGCCTGCAGAGGGGTGGTGAAATGTAGATAGAAGGGCTATCACAGCTCCGTGGTGACTGTGGTGAGGTATTTTAAAGATTGTGTGGTTGGTGCGTCGTGGTGCAATGTGCGGTGGTGGGGGTTGAATTTGGCCACGGCTCTTACTCTGTTGAGGAACACAATGGGACCATGAATCCTCAAAGAAATGTCCCCCCAACTGCTATTATCATAAGAAGAGGGCTGCTGAACCCATTTGAATAATTCTAGATGATACAAAAGCTGAGATGTTTTCTTTGACAAAGTTTCTATAGAGCACCACTGGTCTGGCCAAAACATTTCCATTCCTTCACATTCACTGCGGCGCTAAGAGATTGGGTGAGGGAAAGATGGTTTGAAATATCCTCTCAGTATTAAATGTTGCTTTTGTTATTTTTAACCATTAGGAGCAAATAAATAAACTTATTGGGCTAAGGAAGAGCAAAAGAAGGTGGTTGTTGAAGATAAACTTTTCCTGTAAATATTTCTAATGTATTCTATTGACGCAGTGGTGATTTTTATAATGGGCCCACTCTTGCTATATTTTGCTATCTGCAGCACATCAGAATCTAATAGCTGAGAGTACCTTTGGCAGACAGTATCTCTCTGCCTGACACACTTAACTCACAGGCCTCCAATCCCTGCAGTTTTGGCTCTCTAAGGTTAGCAGGTTCACATTACCGGCTGAGAGAGGATGCCAGAATCCTCACCCCCGACTTCAAGCTGATCAAAGACCAAGATTGACATTCGGAGTGGGCAAAATGCTGAAAGTTAAGATTAACTTGTTTTTTCTCCATCTCTGTCTCTGGTTGTTTGTGTACAGCAGGAAGAGGAGGAGGAGGAGGCAGCGGAGGAGGAAAAAGAGAAGCAGAGTGGGTGGAAGGATGGAAGAAGAGAAGGATAGAAGCAGTTCGAGGAGGTGGTTCGAAGCGGGTGAACCCAGAGCAGGTGAACACAGCTGTGGATCGCCATGGGCTCTCTGGCTGCCCTCCTCCTGTGGCCCCGGCGCTGCATACAGGGGTCCCGGGGAGCCGGCAGGGGCCAGCCAAAGCTGCGGCAGAGTGGGCAGGCTAGGCCAGCCAAGCCAGGAGAGAGGCAGGTGAGGCGGGTGAGCCGAGCTCTCATCCCCGCCGGCTAGGAGCCTCCACTGCAGAGCGGAGCAACGCGGAGCAGCAGAAATCAATACAGAGGAGAGAGGCTAGCAGAGGTTGCCCAGCACCGCCTGCAGGCCTCGGAGCCCAGGGACCAACCACCACCACTGCTCCCAGCTCCTCTCTCCATCTCTCTTTCTATCTTTCTCCAACAGTCCCAGCACCAGCCAGGGCCAGGGCCCTAACCGCCCCACACACAGTGTGTGTGTCAGTAGGTGCACATGTGTGTGTAAAATAGAGAGAAAAAGGGAGAGGGGAGAGAGAGCGAGAGAGAGAGAGTCTTTGTGTGTGGTTCAGCCGGAGGGGTTTTTGCTGCGTCCAACACCACTTGATAAAACTTTGTCAGAGAGACACTGAGACAGCGAGGGAGGGAGAGAAGCGGAAGAAGAATGAGACAGGACGTCGAAGGTCGCTTTTCTTACAGCTCCCTCCCTCTTATTACTCATCCCACCTTAACTGTTTGATAAGGATCCATCGGAGATGATACACAGGACGTTTTCAAACACATAGCTCACAATATTCCTAAAATCTCATGAGCCAGGATGAAAGGACAATTTGAACTTTTTCTCTCATCCACTGTATCAGACACAACCTGTCTTTTCGCCTTAGATTTTCTTACCCTCACTACAGCAGCTCCCATCAGAGGATATGGCAGTGTAGTATTGATCTATAAGGTGGAAGAGAGGAAGGCGGGCCTTTGCTTTCATACCCCCCCCCCCCCCCCCCCTCTCTCTCTCTCTCTCTCTCTCGCTCTGTATGTGTGGAAATAGCACCTGAAGTCCACTTACTGCTGTGCAGCAGGGATCCCATGGCAGCAAGTGAATGGCCGCTAATTGAATGAGAGATGAAAAGGACAGTAGTTGTACTTGCTCAGTGCCCCCCACCCCCCCACCCCCCCAATCCGGTCTTATACCACTTGGTTTTTCATCTGACGTTTATAAACTCCTTCTCCACACAAAGAGACTTGCGCTTCAGATGTTTTAGCAAAATTGGTGGGGACTCAAGAAAATTGGCAAAATCTCCCGGAATGAAAATGCTTGACTTCTGCGAAGAGGTGAAAGCCTCCTGTAGAAAGTTTTTTTTTTCATACAGTGGTAAAACCATCCAGCTGAAGACCTCAAGTTTCAGAGGTCACACCACAACACATGTTGTACTGTAATTTGGACTTGGAAGGACATTAAAGGACTGATATACAGTTTTCCAAACTTGCAGAAACTACAACAGGATTCATACCTTGTGGTGAGTACAATGTCTTTAATTGCTTGTTTTGTGGTAGATAAGATCAATGATATGATTTTGATGGCTATATTGAGCTAACAACCTCCCCCCACCCCCACCCCCACCCCTTTGTGGTAACAGTATAATGATATGATACAATCTCTGCTTAGACACATTATGTGTAGCTGATCCCCTCAGTCAGCTCTCAACAGGAGCCCTGAGCTGTGATCATACTATCACTGACTGTTGGAGGAGTTTGTTGTTGCCTGTACCAGCAAGGGTATTAAAGCACATTCCCCTCGCCTGCCAATCTCCTGGCACACAGAGAGAGACTGGCGCCTCTCTACGCCTCAGCCTGGCAGCGACCCATGCTTACAAAATGGCCGATTCCTGTCTGCCAGCTGTCTCCTCAGCCAAGATGGCGCTCGGTCGCTTTTTAATGCCCGCTGTTTGCCATCTGCCCTCTAATTGCTAACGGCTATGCAAATATCTTGTAATTGCATTTGCATGTGCTTGATACTTAACCCCTCCTCCTCGGTTGTAAATAACAGCGCTAGTGTAAAAAGAAAAGAAAAAAAAAATACCCAATCCAGCGCGGTTGCTGATTTAATACACAGCAGGAACAATTAGCAAATGAATGTTGCTCTCCTCTTTACTTTTCTTTAAGCTCACCTTATGCAAATCATTTATGGCGTGTTCTCGCTTTTGATGCTAGCTGAAAAATGGAGCGTCACCCTGTCACTCTCTCTGCGACTCATTCGGAGACGCTCATGTGTCTTCTCATTGTGCCATATGTGACATCTGTGGTTGGCTGCATTACCAGGGTACCCTGCCTCCTCTGACAGGCAAAGCCCACACTGTAAGGGAGAGCAGGAGCAAGGGAGAGGCATAACATAATGACCTCATTAGCATGCTCAGCACTCCCTGCTATAGGCCCTGGTGCGCTGCTGCGCCGTGGGACCCACCGGTGTACGCCCTTCTCACAGCACTCAGCATGCAACATTGTGTTCTCCCCACACAATGCGGCGCTTCATACAGGCTTTATTACGCCTTGTCAAAGCACAGGGGGATCAGGGGTATCAGTGCAGAAGCAGCAGGATACGGGCTGTGTACGTGGAACAGGAGATGTATTGGTGCTTTATGGTCTTAATGTGGTGTTAGCTGTGCTGATGGATCCTCTGTTACTGCTGTTGTGCATTGACATGTGTGTTTATGTTTTTTGTGTGTTTCTGGGGTCCATAGTGTGTTTGTGCAATTGTCCGTTTCATTGTGAACTCCCGTCAGTGCTAATTATTGGAAAGAGCGATTTGGTGAATCGTCCGTGTCCTGGAAATAGGCTATCATCCACTCTGAAGACCTGCTGTATGGTATCTGTTGTCGGTCTGTAGTGCAGCCTTGAACTTCACAGCACAGACTGGAGGATGACACACAAACACGCACACACACATGCTTTCTCTCCCCCAGGAAGAGCCCATTTCAGAAGGCTAATATTTCTAAATAGTTGCTTACGGTACAAGAAAATTACAGGCTATGTTTTGTCCTTGAAAGCCGTGTGGGGATTTGGAAATAAATTATCTTTTAAAGTCTTGCGGTAACCGCTGCTGCCAATTACCAATCCACAAAAGGCTGGCTTTCACCCCAGTTATCATCTTCTCTATCAGACTCAGGCAGTTTTAATCAAGCTTCTCTGTCTAATCAGCCCATAGTGACAATGATGAGGCTGAGGTGGAAAGCAGGTTAGTGCAAAGTGCCCACGCTAGCTGTAGTTAGCCTGGAGGGGCTACAGTATTATTTTGTGGGGGAAAATGGCAGTCAAGAAGAAGGATAGGTAGACTCATGTCTGATCTCAACGACAACTCAGACATACCTGATTGAATGTATATACATATGTTATTTATTTACAAATTTTCCCTTGTTAATTAATCTTGTGGAAGTTAAGGTTTGTGTTACAGTTAAAATAATTAGAAAAATAAGTCGACAAGAAGAAGACAGAGAGTGATGATCATAAAAGAGCAAACGGAGGAGGTAAATACAATTTAAACCGTGAATGTGAATCTGTGTGTGGGCACTATAGAAGGGGTGGGATTCTCTTGGCGGAGGGAGGAGGATGGCGGACAAGCCCAGGGAGATGGGTGTTAGTTGTCTGGTTCAAGGGGGGTAAACTGGGCGGGGCCGTTTTATTCCTCATTTACATATTCAAATCAAACATGGGGACCATATGTTTTATGAAGCACCAGATGAACATAACACCCGACCATGTATGCTAGTCAGCCACCGTATCAGTTCCTTATACATGCGCTCATGAACACGTACTATTTGAACACACACACACTTACATGTCAATCCATATCGTGCGGGTATGAATTTGTCCATTCACTCTTCCTCTCAGGGAAAAAAAAGGACACGTACCCCAACACCGTCCCCTGCAGAAAGCTTTTATGCTAATAACAGTTATAGTCATGTGTGTTACTATGCTGCTGCAATTATGCATAATTCAACACCAAGAGGACCGGCAGGATGGCACAGTAGAGCTTTCTTTAGGTCGACATACTGCATGTGGATGACTATAATAGCGTGTGTAAGTGTATTGTAAAGCTGAGTGTCAATATCCACTCTTAGGCTTAGCATAGTCAACAGCATAGCCACATATAGGGCTCTTTTGAATGCTCCCTATGGCTGATTTATAAAAAATAATATTCTTCATGATTATATGAATGATGGGCATCTGTCTAAATTATGAATATGAATAAAGGAATACTAACGTCCTTTTGTTAAAGACAGTAGTCATTCTGATAAGATTGTGATTACAAACATCATTTGGTTAGAGTGTAATGATCTCCCAACAGAAAAAATAAAAATAAAAATTTGGATATCAACCCTTAGAAACAGTTTAATCACACAATATAAATATATATATTCCGTTTTTGTGGAACGATTTGAATGTGGACTGTTCATTTGTGTGTGTGTGTGTGTGTGTGTGTGTATGTATGTGTGTGTGTGTGTGTGTGATTGTCGTCCAGTCCGCTGCAGCTTTCCTCATTCAGACTGCCCACTGCTTTTTATTTGCTTAGGTATTGATTGAACTTGTTCCACCCACTGAAGTAATAGTTGCTGAAAGCATTTACAGCCATCGCTCAATTCATCCTGGCCCATTCCACATGTCGTTCTTTCTTTGAGACCAATAAGTGATCGTTTCTTTCTTGAAACACTTTATCATTCAAATGAAAAGTGAAATTTGAATAGGTGTGCTGATATGTTTCAAATACAGCACAAAGGGTAAAATCGGTCAACTCCCTCGTATAAAGATTTTTCCTTATATAATGTTAGAAAAAAATGTGATCCCCGTTTTTCACATGCATATATATAAATATATGGAATATACATCAATAACAGCGCACATTTTCTTTGCCTTGCAACAAACACTAAATATTCTACCCATTATTTCTGACAAATTGAGTGTTTTGACATTTTGTTTTTGTAATATTTCCAATAATCCGGACATCGGCTTGTTAAATAGATTGCTTGGCTGTTAATGAATGATCAATATTTCTTTTAAAAGCACAGTTTTCCTGCTTCTATAAGTAAACAAAACCATTTCATTTGTAAAGATTCAATTGTTAGACCAAAGTAAATTAATTTCATTGATATTCAACTAAACTTCTTATATGAAACTACCCTCCTTGGGAAGTAATTCCTGAGTCAAGTGTTGCTGCTGCTGCTGTTTCCTCAGAGCTGCTACACTGAGCCCCAAGTCTGATTATAGACTCAAAAAAAAACAGTCAGGCATTTATCCAAGTCACTGATTATGTCATTTCAACAGGCTCCAAAACACTCCGACGAGTGAGACAGCTCTGAGGGGAGAATTATGAAGCCGTACTGGAATAGAGGCTATATGAAAAGGAAATGAAAATGGAGTAGTGCTGTATGTGTGATTAAACTGCCTGCTCGCCTGCTAAAGGCCATGCTGCTGTAGCACGGGCCTGAGATTTGGCCGTAATGAAAATGTGAAGGTGGAGGGGTTTGAACCCCTCAATGACACATGACACACACACACACACACACACACACACACACACACACACACACACACACACACACACACACACACACACACACACACACACACACACACACACACACACACACACACACACACACACACACACACACACACACACACACACACACACACACACACACACACACACACACACATACATTATACAGCGTATGTATGTGCTCGGACTGAATGGTTTATGTGAGTGAGCCATTGAGAGAGATTGCGGATGCAATTTGAGGCGTAGCGCAGTGAGGAATAATATTGTGTGGAATCAAAGAAAAGCTTCCTGCTTTGAAAAAAAACATTCAGATTAATGTTTAGCGGGTAATTCATACAAACCACAGAACACCCTGGGATTGTTGTTGCCCTTGGAAACAGACAGGCAAGACTATGGTGACCACATAAATATTAAGTTGCGCCATTCAGATGCAGAGACAGCATCCCAGTCATCAAGCGTGGGAACAGGCTAAATGATAAGGGGATGAGGGGTCTGTGCAGAGGAGGGGGTTGCGGTTAGTTCATGGCTAGACACCCCAGCTGCACTGACTTGCATTCAGAAACCGGTTAGGAGGGATCTCAAGGGTCAAGGTCAGGGTGGGGGGGGTGGTTGTGCGTGTGTGCATGTGCGTGTGGTTCATCTGCCGTTCATCCCCGGCTGGCTGCCCTTGTGTTTGCTTATTTTATAAGCTGCTTCTTATTGCTTTGCTTCAGGGACGACTTGAGCTGAGAAACCGGGGAACCCAACCCCCTTCAGTCAGCCTCTGGCCAGTCTCCAGTCGGCCCTGAGTCCAATCGAGCCAGAAATCAGTCCTGCAGCCCAGTCAACCCCCCTGGTCAAACAACCCCCAGCCAAACACAGTCAAACCAAGTCAGACACTTTGACAGCCCCCTGTCTGTCTCAGTCTGCTGCCTCCTGTAATTTAACATGTCGGCTCGGGGTTCATTGTATGTACAAGCCATGCGATGTGTTGAATGCTTTGGCTGGATCCAAATGGAAATCATTTTAAATCATCACATTTTAAAATTCAGATCAAATTTCCAATACAGTTTGCTGCCTCTTAGGCTGGGGCCATTTACTAATTCCATATGTTGCCATGTGTCACATTTTCTTGATGAAGCCGCCCATCAATAGCAATCCTCTTTATTGGTGAAATGCAGCTGGCCACTGTATCATTGCCATTTCATCAAATCATCTGAAGTGCGTGAGCTTGTGGCACGTTTCGCCTCTTTGAAATAAACAGTGTAAGCCCTTTAAGGGGAGGGACTGCAGCACATGAGGAGAGGAGAGGGAAGGAAAAAGAGGGGATGTGGAAAAGAGAGGACAGAGGAGAAAGGGGAGAGATGGAGGGTAGCAGAGACACAAGCAAACCCACCCTGCGGTAGCCTGCCTTCATTCTTCATCGGAGACTTATGCTTCATTAGACTGTCTGAAAGAAAGACCCGCTTTCCCTCATCACCTCAATAGACCAGTCCCCCTTCTCTTCCATAGCCTGGAGGGTTCTCCTATAAAAACCCACCTCCCTTACCCCCTGTTTTCCTCTTCATTCCTGCCTCCGTCTTCTAATCGTCTCAACTCGCGCTGAAATCAAGCTTAGTAACGGCAGTTTTGTGAGCCCCTCTGGTCTGCCTCCAGCCCCCCTCGACCCCCCCCCCCTCCAAACCGCCTCCTATCATCCTCCGATCCCCACCAGCTCCCCTTCTCTGCTCATTCACTCACCTTGGTCAGACACACCACCCACCCACTGCTTAAATCCCTATCAGCATGTCAAGTAAATGTCTGCCCAGCTGGGGTTGACACACACACGCACGCACACACACACACACACACACACACACACACACACGCTGAAATATAAATGCACTGCACACACAATCTTTTGCTTGCTTCTGGGGTTTAGCCTTCCTCCCTGCTGACCCTTTTCACCCGTGTTTTGCTCTCTTCCCCTTCTCGCTGCCTCTCTTTCCCCCTCTGCCTCTCCTCAGGCACTGATCTGACAGGATGGTTTGGCTAGCTGACTATATCTGCAAGAGGTTTATCACAGGGCTTCACCGCGTTCCACCGTGTTGCCTGCCTGTTTTTATTTTCTAAATTAAAGTGTTTTCACCAAAGCTGCACCATACCTTAGGCCATGCTCACCTTTACATCCCATCTATTTGATTAAAAGGTTACTGGAATCCTATCCTCTAAATTTGTTACAGCAAAATCTGGTCAGTCTATCTCTTAATAAAATCTGGAGCCGAAATATCTGTGCTGTGTGTTACGGCATAAGGTCTCATATCTGCAGTTTTGAAGTCACTCTACTACCAAATATCCTTGCAGGGTTTATTTTTCACAGAGGGAAGCAAATAAATTCAGCCAGGCACATTCTTTAACTCTTCAAGTTTTCTCTATACTACATTTTTTTAAAGATACATTGCAGATATCAAAAGACATCATTGCATTCTTTTGCACTACCTCAGTTATACCATCATTTTTAACAAACCCAGCACGATTACATTGTGATTAAGATGTGTATTATACGGAGAGATCAGATTTGCCTGTTAAAGAAAGAGCTTTGGCGTTTATGTCTCATGAGTGTTTGTACATTTGCTGCAATTGTGTTTATTTTAACATCTCAGTTAAGGAGAGGAGATTTCCTTGTTCATCTAAATTGTCACAAACAAAATCTTGATCAAATCTCCTATCAGGCACAGTCTCAGTCTCGTGGGTTGTAAACATTATTTATGTTTATTTTGCTCTCATGGTGCTATATTCTATTGTCTTTATTATTTCCCAGCATGATTCTCTGGTTCATGTACACTGCTGATGTCATTAACATAAAAGGGGACAGGGAACACTTAGCTCCCAGCAGCTCCCCTGTTTCTTCCTGGAATAAAGTGACGGTTTCCCGTCGCATTCCCCACCTCTCTTCTGCACCACATTTCAATCATTACCCTGATTTTCGGGGACAATGACGAGCACGCTGCATTCTCAGCAGTTGCCTCTGTCAGCGTAGCACAATCTTTATGTAAATGTATTCAGATGCATTCAGAGCCCCGTAGACCGTCATCTCTGCTGGGTGGTGGTGGAAGCTGTTCACATTTTCTCCTGTAGCGGGCTAGCGGGCTGAAAAACATGCAACACGGCTGGTGAAGCACACAACGAGGTGGACCCCTGCCAACACGCCTTAGAAACCCCTATTAAACCCTATGTTTATATCGGGGCTGTGATTTACAAATGTGAGTTTTCTTGCCTTTGGGCATGTGCACCCCCAATGTCGTTCTGTTTTTTCATCAGGCACGCAGCAGACAGCAATAGGGTTGCGAGATTGGGGTCCTTGCCGCATGTGCGCGGCGAGATGGGAAGGGGAGGGGAGCAAGAGAGCGAGAAGAGATGTGTGTGTGTGCATTTTCATCTTAGTGGGTGCTCTTCTCTGGAGCCCAGTGCTCTGCTCATATTGAGATATTTCCTGAGCGCGTTGACACAATTATGCATGTACACACATTGTTCCTTTGTGTACGGCTGTACTCCTCAGCTCTGGTTCATCTCTAATGTTCCGAACTTGACTCTCAGCAAGTTCATTGTTATTCATTTCACTGTCATCCTGAGCGCCCTGTGAGACTGGCTAAGTCCAGCCCAGGTTTCCCAGGTAGGGCTGTGTTTGTCACACACACACAGGGCCACACAAACCTATTGTTTCAGCCGCAGGATGTCTGTTGTCCTCTGGGTATACGTGTGTGCTGACTGTATCAGAGGACACCGTGAGATGGTGCAGTTTGTCAATGACCTGGTTCTGCTGCATCCAACTACTGCAAAGTTCAGTTCTCAGGTGATTATATGCAGTGAGAGCAGGTGCAGAGTCCTCTGCATAGGATTACATTGTCTTTATTACGATGAGGCGTTGAGCGTAGAGTTCAAATATTAAAACACGATCTTAGATTTGACTGGTAATATGTCATGTCTTATAAAACCATTTGAAAAACATCTCTCAAACTTTTTGGGGCATGCTGTCATTACTTCAAGTTTTCTTATATCCCTTGAAAACAAAAATTAACTCTTCAGCCTTCCTTTCTCCTCTTATTCTGTTGCCCCTCACTGTCTCTTTTCTTTTCTTTTTTCTTTTTTTACTTTCCCCGTCTGGCGCAAAAAAACCAGGGGCTGCAGTTTGCTTAGCTGAGTCCATAAAGAGGCGTTTTAAAAAGCTGTGTTAACAGACCAACAAAGCTTTAAATGTGCCCCCCTCTGTGAGGGGGTGGTTCCCATAGGGATGTAGCGTGGCGCTCCATTGGCAGGCCTCTATCCGGCCTCTCATTCAACCCAACGCTCAGTCACGGCCACTTATGGTAGGAGGGAAAATCACACAGTTCAGCCCAGGCCTGATCCAATGACATGTTTTTTTAATGAGGTGATTCTATGTCTTTGTTTGGGCACCAAATTCAAGTCCAGACCGGAGCAGGTCCTGCTGAATAAGATGCAAGACCATGGCCAGGCACAACTTACAAAAAAGGCACAAAGAGCCTGGCTTCTGTGGAGCCAGTGAATAGCTCTCCACTCCGCACTGTTCCTCCCTAGAGAATAACTAGCATGCAAATTCTGAGAATTTATACAATAGTGTAATTTTGTATTGCTAATGACAGTTTTATCCGTGTTTTGTGCAGTGTCATCTGTCTAAATATTGTTTAAAAGATGTGGGGGGAAAGTCCACGTTCAAAATTCTTGTTTATTTCGACAGTTGAAAGAAGTGCCTGTTTCTAGCCCCTCCGGTTATTGCTTCCAGGGTCACACACAGAGAGATTTCTTTCTCTTTCATTTTCACCGGCCTGTGTCTTTTTCAGAAAACGCCACACCATATATCACACATATGTGCACATGTCATACGGTGTGTGTACATCTGCGGGTGTGCCAGGCGCTCATTGGCTTTGTATGTTCAGGGGTGAGGACTGTCATTAAACTGTCTGCCTGCATCACCAGACTCAACCATCACCCTGCCTGGCTGTCCATTCTGCTTCTCACTTGGCCCTCAAACAACATGCACACACACACACACACACACACACACACACACACACACACACACACACACACACACACACACACACTAATTCACTTGGCCTTCAGCCAGGATTCACATACACAAAGCATACAGTATGTCTCCTCACACTCAACACACAACTGATACAATATTTGGAAGGCTGATATTAATACTGATATTTCTGATATTCAAGCTAATGCTTTGTGCCAATATTTTCTTTTTTTTTAATTTCCTACCAGTAAAATCACCCTTACAATGAAGCAGAGTCTTCTTGTAACCCCAACAATGTGAGTAGTTGACCTGAAAAGCGTTTTTTTCCCCCACATTATTCTATTTGAATGATTTTAGAGCCAATTTCTTACAAGAAAGAAAAGCAAAAAATACTTAAAATGTATATTATTTTGTGTAACAAAGACTTGTTTTTATTTCATATCCCTTTGCTCATCTGGGGATCTTCTGGCTTTTTACAGGGACCCCTTAGGGGGTCCGAAACCCCAGGTTTGGAACCACTGGTGTAGCTCATTATGTGACACCAAAAGTAATGGAGGGTAATTCTAGGATGCAATAATATAGATTCATAAGGCAGATCACTACTTTCAATTGCAATCGTTGATGCTTTAATTTACTAAATAATAACATAAAAGTAATTCATTTTATTAAAATTACATAATTAAACTAAATGATAATAATAAGAATATTAATAATAAATAGAAAACAATTATGTCCAAGGCCAATATTGGGCTAACACCACAACACACTACTCTGTCCCAGTGAATCCGCCTGCCTGGATGTGAAGTACTCTTCTCGCCTCTCATACAACGAACCCATCAGCCGGCCTACTTGTCCCTGATTTAGTCCGACTCTGTTCTTTGCTCACGTTCAAGGCTGTGGTAATGTGGAATTAGTATGCAGAGAAGCAGACGGACGGCTCTGTGGATCTAATAGGTAGCCAGACTGGAGAAAAAGACTGAAGTGGGGGGAAAGAGCATATCTAGCAAAGAGGGAGTTAAGCATGGCCTCTCCCTCACTTCTCCTCCTCCCATCCTCCCCGCTCTCTTCCCTCTCCCCTTTATCGCCTGGTTCCCCATGCCCTGTCCCAAACCTTAATGGGACGTCAGACGGACAGCCTCGCCTGAATTGAGCAGGGAGAGCAACCTCCACCCCCCTTGTTGTCTCTCCAAAAAAGAGAACCCCCCCATCCCACCATACCTTCCCCCATGCCCCTCTTGCTCTTACACTGCTAGCACCCATGGCTGCTCCCCTTGGTTCTCAGGGCTATTGAAGGGGTCCCAGACACCCTCCACTCTTCAGCCCCTCAGCCTAACTCTGCATAAATTAGGCACGTCTCCCTGGTGTCTCGTCAGCCGGACGGGGCACCCCTGGCCCCGGGTCTGCCGTCTCCCAATCTGCTGCTCCTTCTCCCCTCATGCTGTCACCTTCTGTCTCCCTCCACCTCCCCCATCTACTGTATTCTATCAATCCTTGACTTATTTTGAAGCTAACACATCCTTTCTTCCAAAATCACCAACGCTTCCTCTCCTGCTCTTTTTTTTTTTTGCCAATCCGCCACTTCCTCTTTTTCTTTTTGCCCCTCCTAAATCCCTTGGCACACTCACTCCCACCTCACCTGCTTTATATTCTCCACATTCTCTATCTATCTCTACTTTCGTTATCCTCCAAGCACTGTGTTACCCAGATCAACCAAGCACTCTCGTCTCCTCTCCTTTTCAGCCAGGATATTGTTTACATCTGTCTTGCTAATCACTGGCAGAGCCTCTCTAGACCTCACAGATGTTGCAATAATACAGGGGATTAGCAGGCTTAACACTGGGGCTTATTTGGGGAGTTTTCCCGATGGCCTGGCAGTGAAGCCCGTCAGCTCCTCTGAATTTGACCTTTTTCATGTTTCACTCTGTGCTGAAATCCTGCCACCCCGCTTCTCTTTGATTTGTGATTTTTTTTCTTTCTACAAGCGTTTGGCGTGCTGATGTTGTTTTATCCAGATTGGTGCTTTGGACTCTCACTTCCTGTAGCTACATCAGTGCCTGGCTGAGTTAAATGCAATTACAGCACTAAACTGCTTGACATATGACAGGGAGACTGAGCAACAAACAATGCTCTTTTTAGCTGCTCTTTCACCTGGAGCTGTTATAGACGCCTTAGATAAATCTTTATGGTCCCGCTTTTCCTTTATCCTCGTAGTATTAACACTGCGATGTAGCTAGCTAGCACTGTGTTAGCTGCTTCTTTTGCTCACCATGGTGACGCCTGAACCTCCCCAGTCTCCTCTGCTCTCGTCTTTAACTCAGTGCTGAAAGATAATTAGATGGTCCTCTCAGACTCAGCATCTCTGCTGCTTCTCTCTGCGTCATGCAGTGCAACCGAGTTCTATTTTTATGACCCAGCAGTTCCAGTGTCTGAGACTGCGTGTGTGTGCGCGTGTGTTTGAGGTCAATGTATTTCTGTCTGGATCCTAATCCCAAAGGTGATATTAGTCTGGTAGGGGGCAACCCATCCCCCCTATGTGTGTGTTTGTGTGTGTGTGTGTGTGTGTGTGAGTGTTTATGTGTGTGTTTGTGCTGCAGGCGTTGGGGTCAGCCTGGAAGCCCAGACAGGCTCTACCTAGACCTTTGACCCATGACTGTCTGCTAGCTCAGGGGTCATGCACACCACTGATACAGACAGCTGATAGACGCACAAGAAAACGCACATGCACACACGCACATGCACACACAGCAACCCCCACCCCCCTGTAGTAAACATTAACTGTTTGGTGTGTCTAGAGAGATGATGACACAAACGCAAACGGCGTCATCCCAGCTGGCTTTATGCAGAAAAGTGTGTGTGTGTGTGTGTGTGTGTGTGTGTGTGTGTGTGTGTGTGTGTGTGTGATTTAAGCACAGATTGTGATTCCTCTTTTTTCAGGCGCACAGCTGCACCTGTCTACACCCTACTCCCTCCTAGTGTTTTTTTAAGGACACCCAGAATTAAAAGAATATGAGCGGACTAATTGCACAATGTAAGGAGTCTTTTCCCTAATCACTCTTTTCTTATTTGCTTGTGTCTTCACAGATGCAGCCAGTCAGGAATTCCACCATGGAGATGAAAAGCAGCGATTGACCACTGGACGTTGCTCTAACAAAGCACACACGCTGTAGCCAATTTCTCTGATTGTGTCTAAACTAGGCTACATATGGAAAATGCCACCTCGACACGTGCAAGAACAGTCATTTAGGCACACACCATTAGAGCCTGATTATCAGTTGTCAAGTCTGTCTTTGTGGATGTGGACAGGTAAGTCAGCGCCTCTTCTAAAAGGTAAGTTTAAAAGGTTGAATCAATTTAAGAGCTGTCTGAAGTGTAAAATGGAGCAATATTTTCCAAAATTAGTTTCATTAGATATGAATTACTATATTTGAGACCAATTTTAGATGGGAGATTGGATGAGACCCCAAGGGGTCCTTCTCTTTTTACATTTAAGTATTTGAATGGAAAATCGTTTGACAAGAGTTTGTCACTGTTGAATTACTTTCCTCTTTTTCTAGGATATTATGTGCGCACATATTCATACAATCTTTTTTATGGTGTAATGAACTCATTTATCATAAAATGACTGCAGAATCCCCAAAGTGTTGCCCTGATGTGATATATACTTTCAATAAAATCAAACAATTTGTGAAAATTTGTCTTGTTATTTTTTCTTCCTCTGTTTGATTCTTGTTTCTTTATAGTCAGTAATGTTTATTTTGTTGCTCGGATTATACAGTAGCTGCAATGGGGCCAAGTTTAGTGATGTTCTATATTTTTCTTAGTGTCAACAAATCCCATGAAAAGACCAAAACCAACAATGAATTGACTTACACCAACAAGAAATCCCTGAGTATCCAGAGCCTGATATAACTTAATTTACTGTGCCATAGACTAAAATTGTTGTCAAAAAACTGTAGAAAACACATTAATGAGACACGTAATTGCACTAAATGACATTTTCCTTCATTACAATAAACACTGACACTGTAGTTTATATTAAGTCAATCTCACATACTGTCCTAGGGCCGTAAATGCTCCAAATCAGCCAAATAATGGGTAATTTACAGCTGAAAGTAGTCACTAAGAAAACCAGTATTATTCCCGTTATTTCCAGACTGATATTTGCTAAAAACTTCATCCAGCGGTTTTAGTTTTTTACCTTTTAAGAAAAATGAAACTATATATTTGTGACCTGTTTTTTCCAATAGGAAAAATCTTCAATAGGAACTATTCGGTGTAGGACTGAGAGCCACAGACGGGTTAAGGAAGTAGGAAAGTGTTAAGAGATGATCTAGCCAATTGTTGTTTTTGCGCACAATAACAAAAATATAGAATATTATCAGCCTCTAATGCTTCTACAAGCATCATCCAAGATGAGAGAATATATAGGAGCTTGTTCACTTCGATTACTCTGATTATTCCAACAGTGGCTGAAGGGTTGGAAGGGGAACAGTTAAACCTAGTGGCCTAAATCTGTGGTGTCAATTAGGTGCCTTTGTGTGTGAGCAGCAGGGGTGTTGAAGCGAGTTGCTGGAGCTGAAGGAAACTCTGAACAATGATACACATTCATAACCCCCCCACACACACACACACACACACACACACACACACACACACACACACACACACACACTCTGGTCCTATGTTTTGTGGGGATCACACCTCCTTTTGTTTTCCCCCAACAGCCAGTAGAGGCGATGCCCCAGTGCCCCCAGTGTGCTCCACTGCTCTGGCTGAAATGGGCTCCCTGCTATCCTCTGGGCCCCCACTCCTGCCCAACAACACTGTCCCCTCACTCGCTCCAGGTTCCCAAACCCTCAGCCTCCCCCTGACTGGTCCTGACCTGAAATTAGGGCCAGGCAAGCCTCCCTGGCCAGGCCAGTATAAAAGGCTAGTGTGTGTGTGTTTGCGTGTGTGCACCATGGCCCTGAAAGAAAGTAGGAGATTATCCCATTCTGTGTGTCCAGTCACCAGTGCAGTATTGACCATGGTGGGCCACCCAGGGAGCGTCCAGCCAGCCGTGAGATGGCCTGATATACATGCTTACTGGCCATGCTAGATTCCCCCACTCTCACCGGGGAGAAGGCCAAACCCTACTGGGTGGACGCTTTCTGGAGACACAGGAGTCTGTAAGCGGGGTGACCCACCCTCCACACACACACACACACACACACACACACACACACACACACACACACACACACACACACACACACACAGCCTCTGTACAGTGAAAGACATTGCTATCAGGTCGTTTTCTGTGTCCTGTGAGGCGAGGCGGAGGTCATTGGGAAGGTGGAAAACCTCTTTAATGGTGGGAATGATACCATAACACCTATAGATAGAGCTACGGATCATGTCACATACAGTCTGTATACACTGTACGACTCTGACAGCGAGGCCTGCTCACTCCTGTAAATGTGAAGAGCAGCGTGAAGCGCTTTTAGCTTGTGTTTAAAGATAGAATTACTTGTTTCTCTGTCGTTTTACCAATCTTTATTTATTCTTTATTTTTTATGTTTAATATGTCCATATAAAGTCCTTCTGATCATTATTAAATGTATGTATAGTCCATTAACTTCCCCTGTTTTTGCTGTTCTACACCTACGCCTCTTAAAAACCAGGAAATACAGTAAATTAAATACATTATTCTTTGATATTTTGTAAAATTAAACCTCAAGCTTTTACCTCACAAACATGCAGATAAATGATTATGAACACAGCCCCTCAAAACTCTATTTAATATGTCCACTACACTGGTTTCTAATAGCTCCCTGAGTTTTAAAAGCAGCTCATTGTTGATCTGAATAAACCCTCAGGGGTCAACTAATTGTCTTTTAATTGCTCAGCTGTTTGTTTGTGGATGGAGAGTCTCTAACATCTCGGTCCGTTAACAACACAAAGGCCTTTGACAGCAGCACGGAGCAACACAAAGCTCACTAGCAGTAAAACAAATAAGAGAATTTAAAGGGAGGAGTGTGTGTCATTTTACTGCATGTAAACTGCAATTAAGTGTGTCACAAGAGAGCAATTAAGGTAATGTAGATTTATTTATTCTTTAAAAGTTTTGTATAAATGTGTCAGAATAAACAGGCTGCAATTAAACAACAGGCTTTTTAAAAATGATCTTTCTTTTATTTTACACGAACAGAGTTAAAATTGTGTATGTTAATGCTGTGATGTGAAGAATAAAACATTTCCCAGTGTTTCGCTGTAATAAACGTCGGCCTGTTGTTTTCTTCTGTTTTTTTTTAGCATCCATTATTTTGCACTCACTTTCTCTGATTGGTTAAATTTGCTCTTGAGGCAAATCACTTAAACGACCCAGGAAGCAGGGGAGATTTAATTAATTAGAAAGTGGAAGAAGAAACAAATCATTCAAGCACACTGAATGCATTTTTCCACGACGAACAAATGTGATCATTGGTTCTGATGAACAAAAACTATTCTGTTCCAATTGCACTCACGTCATAATAACTATTACTAGGTTTCAGATATTATACTTCTAATTATGTCAACACTGTAATGCACTCCAAAATACGGCACATTTAATTTCACAAATTGAGTTAATTAAATTGTGTCTTTACTATCCATCATACGACAGAAAGAGCACACTAATGTGGAGTGTATTCACGGCCCTCAGGACTGTTTTATAATGGGATCATCTACACGAACACTGCAAGAATACACTACAATATACAGTTCTGATTAACAAAAGTACATTAAACACGGCATAATATAAAGCGTCCATTTAAACAACACAGCCGAGTGTTAATTATATCTATTTATTCTCCAGTCATTTATGTAATTATGACTCACTGTGAGTTCATAAATACAATAAGCTTAAATGCCTGATCACTTATACATGCAGCCAATAGTAATGAGCAAAACGACCGAAAACAGAGCGCTTTAATAAAACAATGTGTGTGTCTGCCTCCAGTGAGCGCATACGATAAAAGATGTATTATGTAAAATAATAGCAGTGTTCTGAAGCTACTAGAAATGACTTGATCTAATCATTTTTTAACTTTATATTAATGCATTAGTATCCAAGCAATATGAGTTCACAGAGTTCAGCCGTGGCCCACTGGTGTGCCTTCCCAGCATGCACACATACAAAATTAAATTCTTATGTAAGCGTTCTAATTTCAGACGCCAATGACTGTTCTCACATTCACGTGTAATGAACGGCTGACTTCAGAAAACGTGTTGATGTGGTGTTAGAGCGCAGGGATGCGGATTAAAGCTGCCGGCTGTACAGATTGTGTGCAGATTAAATCTTAATTGTGAGTTTGGGTTTAGGTGAATTTAAAAATATTTATATTAAAGTTCTGCTTTAATTTTGAACTTTATCTCAATAGATCTGTGTCTTTTTACATGTGGATTAACGTCTGTGTGTGTGTGTGTGTGTGTGTGTGTGTGTGTGTGTGTGTGTGTGTGTGTGTGTGTGTGTGCGCGTGTGCGTGTGTGTGTGTGTGTGTGTGTGTGTGAGTGTGTGTGTGTGTGTGTGTGTGCGTGTGTGTGTGTGCGTGCAGAGGGGTCGTCTCCCTGGCTCCCATGAACTTGGTGGCCCCCCCCAGACACCTCATAAAATCTGTGGGCCAGAGGAGCAAAGTTAGGGGGTTTACCAAGAGGGAGTTACGGTTCAGTCCGGACATATCTGGTTGGGGTTGAAAGAATGAGGGGGTGGGGGGGCTTTAAAAAGTCCGAGAACTTGACTAGTTTGTCATGCTAACTGCGGAGATGCCATTGAATGCGGACATAGGGAGCAGAAGGTTCGCAGGACCCCGGCCATTCTCATGCAAAGTCTGTCAGAGCCTTCTCCTTCGTCCGTCCACCCACCATCCACCATCCGCCCACCCCAAAGCTTTTACTCGTGCAGGAGAAATACATACATGTTTATAAATGGGCACATACACTCACTGAGGCCTGGGTAGGGTGCCCCTTTCTTTATATGTGCGCGGTCTGCAAATATGTGAGTCTACATTGGAAATGAATCCATTTTGCAAAGACATAAACCGACAAAATAAGATCGCTGACATGAAAATTCATGAATAACACTGTCATCTTACAGCTTGATGTGCAAGATGCTATATTTTAGACGATGCATGTTATATTTTAAATATGAAGCAACACTTCTCCCTGGAGTTGTAATAAAGCATTTTGAATGAGCACAATTCAGACAATAGAAAGACTGGACACAGAAGGAGAGTGAAGTCAGATGCATGCTAACTAAATCATCATAATTAGCTATGAGAGAGGAACGCTCACATTAGCGCCTGTCTTAACTTCCTGTGACCTTGACACTACCTTGACAGGCACTGGCATAAAATTGACCTAATTTCCTGGGCTGATTGTGAAAAATCATTTTGTGCTGCATGTTCCAGCAAATTCTATTCAAATTTCAGAAAATTCATCTCTATTAAATCAGCCTCCCTCCCTGATTTGTTATTCCTGCTTCCTGCTCGCTGCCCGTCTCCACCGCTCACCTCTCATCTGTTTTACCTGATCCAGAGATCGGGTGGAAGCTACATTTCATTTAGTGTTGAATCTGTTCAAATGCCAACTGGTGAAAATGTCAGCTGCAGTACAAGCACACACACACACACACACACACACACACACACACAAACTACATTGACTAGCTTTAAATGCAAACACTGCATGCAAATGAGCGTTGCCCCCTCCGGGCTCTAAGCAGTGAGGAAAAGCACATACTGTGTTTGTGTGTGTGTGGTGTGTGTTTGTGTGTGTGTGTGTGTGTGTGTGTGTGTGTAGGTGTCTGGATTTATGTGTTCAGATTTATGCATGCTATAGTTTCACATCCAGGGCTTGAAGGAGTCTCCATTTGTATGTGTGTGAAAGTGTGTGTTTGTGCCCCCTCATCTGCACTTGGAGCAGCCGTTTGGAGCCTGTATTTGATTGAGTGAAGGCCAACGCTGCCTGAACACTCCCTCTAATGGAAGAATGGAGCCCAGCAGCTCAGTAATGCACTGACCCCAGAGCTTTTACAACGCTGCCAGCCGATAAGTGGCAACATGCTGGATCTTATAAAATTAACAAGACTGAGCTATAGGTAGAGAGGGAGCTCCGAGGTTGTACAGTGGAAGAGGACGATGTTCCTTTAGCTCTTGTAAATATCAGCATGTACGCATGCAGGGATTATGTCTGTTCTTGATTGAATTTTATAGTCACGCCAGTGTGATTTGGTATTTTCTCACTCGTTTCTTGGCTTTTTTCGAAGTCAAGTTTACGGGGAATTTACAGCCCCCATTTATGTTTGATTACATGCCTTTCAAGTTGTTTTAATGCTGGTGAATTTATGCTGTGGAGGAGAAACTAACACTGAGCTGGCCTTCAAAGTGAACGCATCTGAGTCCCAGCCAGTGTGGTTTTTGCAGGACACCACAGGGCCGCGAACGTGTGTACGTGTGTATTCAAATGTTTACGATACATTCCTTCCTCAGCCTCCTGTGGTGTGACATCCACAGTCTAAGCTCAAAGTCAAACAACACTTGTGCCTGGTTATGCATCTATTGTGTTTTGCGGTAAGAGGGCCTCATCTAAACAGAACAGCACGTCTCAAAGAGCCGTGAAATACATGCAAACTGATATTACAGCCGCAGCTACTGTCTCATCGCATCCGAGTCTGATTTAGTTGTGAGAAAGGCTTTCATTCCTCCTGTGTGCCTCCTAGCATAACCTCCTCACCTTTCTCACACAGGATCAGGCTGGGGTTCGTGTGTGCGTGGCGGCTGTATTTGTGCGCATTTTCGCCCATATACTGTGCATTTGTGTGTGTGAACAGCTATTGTCTGCCAACGCTTCAGCAGGGGCTTCAAAGTGAATTATTCATGCGAGATTTGAATACATGCAAATGGTTCACTCCCCTCTCCTGGCACAGATCCAGGTTACCTATGGCAACGGCGCCTTCAAGAAGCATCTTTCCACCCCTCCTCCTCCTCCTGCTTCTCTCAGGCACCCACCCTCCGACCATGTTATCCACCCAGTGGTATTGTTTCGATTGTTGCACTACCAGGCTGGGTGGCTGCGCATTGTGGGTTGGCAGGATATCCCATAATTTACAGTCAAGGTCATACAGGCGGGGAAAGGATGAGAGATGGAGGGATGGAGGATGGACAGATGGAAGGAGGGCAGAGTCCCTTCATCCAGCCGCTCAGATGTGAAGTTCAGGAGACGCCACGCAGCAGCTGGTGAAGAAAGGGAAGTGGTTTCAGGTGGTGAAAGATGCTATCACCAATGTGACGGAGTGGGCACACACTCACCTATTATTCAGATTGAGTCACGGCTCCTGCGCACTAACCAGTGCAGCATAACAGGATGCAAATACACGAGGGGGAAAATACTGTCTTTGAAGTCAGCGTACCATTACTCAAATATCTAATTCAGTTTACATACAGTATATTTGAAAGGGTAATTAGGGGGTCACTAATAAATGAAAAAATTGTGTTAAACAGAATTGTGCATTGTTATAAACACAGTTTGATATCAGGATTTGTGTCGATGTTTGTGGAAACCTCAGTTTTTAAAAATCTTTTTAATGGAATTAAAAGAAATGCTATTTACATCTGAGTTTGTGAAATTTTTAATAAATGTGTTGCTGAATTTAGATGTTTATCTATAATTGTTAATAATTCCTGGGAATTTTGTTGACTGTGTAACTATTTTTCTATTTTCTGTTTCTATTTTTTTTCAAATGCTTTCTAATAGATTCCATATAAATAATACATAAATAAAGATATTATTCAAAGATGGGGGCATAAGTTTCATTGTCATATGTATATTATAAATCTCTTTTTAAATTTCACTCTCACAACAATTTTGATATCAACATCTGTGTATAAAAATACATGGAAAAAATGCAATATTATACAATATTATATTATGTAAAGGTTTAGCATGTAATTAGCCTTTGCAGTGTTTTGTAGGAATTCGCTGTGTATGTTTTACAAAATGCTGCTTTGTAACGTACGCATAAAAAGCTCCATAAAAAGAAAGATTACAGTTTGAATAAAATGAATAAAATGCAGAAGGGTAAAATAAGGAGTGTGTCGGTGAGCGGAGGGCAGGTCAAGTTCAGGCCATGAGGTGATCAGAGTCTAACTAACCTCCATAATGATCCAGGAAGCACAGAGAAGAGTAGCCACTCAATGCTGCCATCTACTGAGAGAGGTCTCACACACACACACACACACACACACACACACACACACACACATGCACGCACGCACGCACACACACACACACACACACACACACACACACACACACACACACACAGGTCTGATGTGAATAATCAAACTGCTACATTATACAGTATGTATGCTGTAATTTCACATGATCATATATGAGATATTTGGTATCATTATTTCAAGTCCAACTAAAATATGTCAAAAGAGTGAAATAGATGCTAAACACAGACAATGCATCATTGATAGAGTGGTAATATAATTAAAGGGGAACTATGCCAATTTTAAAAATGCATGCATATTATTCCTATGGTCTAAGAAAGTCCAAACTCTACCAAATCCAAAAGCTAGAGTGCTAAATCTGTAATTTATAAAGCCATCATGTATAAAGTGTGGAGCCACATGAACACTAAGCCACTGTAATAATAATTTAACCTGTGTAAATTTCTTATTTCTAGGTATTTTGTTCTGTTTTAAGAATACATGCTGTATGTTTATTGTATGTTTGTGTTGTGAGCCACGTCTAAGACAATTTAGTATCAGACAAAAGTGTCCTGAATCTGAGCTGCTCTGTAGACAGTGAATTGGGAAAGATGTCAGAGGACACTGAGAGCGTCCACGGGAATGTTGTGAGTATATGGGGACATTTTGTGTTTCAGAACTGACACCACGGCAATAGACTGAAACTCATTAGGGTACAAAAAAGAAAACAAACAAGCTCAGTACCCCATTCGCTTTCTCTGGAGCAGCTGTGCACTATCCCTGATGGTTGGGGCTGACTCCTCTGGTTTCTGGATTTAAAGAAAGGAGTTTTATGTTCACAAATATTGATTGAACTGTCCTGCTCCATGGAAACAACATATTGGAATTCACTGTTCCCCTTTAAGAACATACTTTTATATGAACATTTTTAAAAAGTCACTGATTGCCCCATTAAAAATTGAAGACCTTTGCGTGGTCATTGCAACGATAACATCCCTATTCCAGTGTAAGACGTGTCTGGAAAGTGGCTGATGGTGTGATTAGCTTTGCTTATCACATGGCCCCCCCAAGTGGACAAAAGGACTCATTGCTTGTTGTAGATGCTGTGGATGGACACTTTATTGAAGGAAATTGTAAACGTACATCTTTGGAAATACTGTGTCTTTGAAATAAGCAGTGAAAGAATAATTACTCATTATTCACATTAAACTTATGACTGAGTTTAGTGCTTTGTAGATTGACACTCAAGTAAAAGCATTGATGAAGTCTGCACGGCAATGTTGAAAAAAGTACAAAAATGATATGCACATAAACCAAAATCTGCTGTATGTATAGATTTATTTCTCATATATTTGATTAGCCTCCACTTATTGGACATTTTAATATATCACACCTCCTCAGTGCTGGGTGGACAGTGAAACTGTGCAGTCCTGCTGACATGATCACCCTCCTACAATCATCCGCTCCATCCATCTCAATCCAAGCCAGAGGCACCATCATACAACTAACAGTGAAATCAAAACATAATGACATAATAATTACGCTTTCATAACAAATCATCCCTCTGCATGATCACGCTATTTGAAATCATTGAAAAATTAAAACAATGTGATTAAAATCAAAATAAAATTTCCCTCCCAATCAATAGCAATAAAAACTCATTAAAAACAAGTTATCTCTGTTGATACAGGACTAATTTGAAAGAACATTATAGGTTTAATAAAGTGCATGAAGCATGATCATATTAATACAACGAGAATGTGCTCCATATTATCGATCAAAAACAAAAACTTTCCTTTATCCACTGCTCCTCCGTCAATCACTAGAGCCACCTGGATGGTTTGTGATTTCAAGACAAAGTTGTGATTGTGTGAACGATTTGAAGACACTTCTATTCTGTCCCCTCACTCTTCACTTCCGTCAGTGCATCCTGACGTGTGCGTCAAAGTGTGAGAAAACTGTGTTTCATTTGTGCGCAACCGATCTCCTGTCCACTCATTCTGTCCTCTGACATCCTGTCCGAAGGGAACAGGAGTGTGCATCAGGATGGCCCTGCAGCCACTGAGTGCAGAGAGTAATAATTACCATGTGACAGAGCTGACCGCCTCCCTCACCTTTGCCCTCTGTCTCTCCCAAATGATTCAGTGGGCGAAGTATCCCATCTGATGCAGTTTGAGCAGAAGGCTGTGCGTAATGTCAAATGTGGTGAGGCTAATCCCCACAGCAACGGGCCCTTTAAGCCAGTTCATGCTCAGGCCTTTGTATAGTCCCCGTACGAATCCCTCCTGGGTTATGATCACACGCATAGTCCCCAGGATTGTGCTGTATGATGAGCCGGTGACGCCGGCTGTCTGCATGCGCCGACGTACAACGTCCAGAGGGTACGAGGCAGATTGTCCGATCAGTCCTGCGCAGGCACCAAAAGCCAAGCGCTCATGGGGGTATGGCTGGGGTCGCTTAGTTTTTTCTAGAGAAAAACACAGAGAAAGAAAGACTTCAGCATCGGAATGACACCTTTTTCATTCAGCTAAATATCTAAAATGTCACATTACTGAACTGAATGTGAACAGAAAAGATACTGGATCAGCACCTGAGTGTAGCTTCTTGAGGGTCTCATATGTGAAGAATGTGATTCCTGCATATGGGATGACACCCATGATCGTGGGAGTGAAGCCTCTGTAAAGGGTCCTAATACCCTCCTCTTGGGAGATCCGCACAAAGACGTGCATGATGTTGCTGTACCTGTCCCAAGAAAAAAGCACCAGGCAGACATGGTTTAGCAGACCATTCATCGTTATGAACTGGTAACTCTCATGCACTGCAGTGGTCCAATTTATTGTAGTGGCAAGACAACAATGGGACCAATACACACAAGGGTGAGTCGTGGAAATGCTTACATTTCTCTGGCTGTGACTGCCATCCTGGCTCGCACCATGTCCAGAGGGTAGGTGAGCATAGCAGCAGTGGTGCCGGCCAGAGAGCCGGCCAGGAAGCGAGGGAAAGGAGGCAGAGCTCTGAAACACAATAACACAATAGTCTGTAGTAAATAATAAAATAATAATGATTGACAAAAACATAATTTTAGCTTATTTAAAAACAAGCTGTACAGCCATGCTAAAATCTCTGTGAGGCTGTACTTTGGCAGACTGTTGATATAAGTACGTAGATGCCGCCTTCGGGCTTGTGAGATGTGTCTCAGCTGCTGCCTCGTTGGTTTGGGATCAGACTCATTCTGACTATAGACTGTGTGTTAAATCTCATAGAAAAGGCCAGAGGTTTGTGCTGCTTTAGGACGTTCTAAGAAAAGAAATACCAAAACTAAGCAACTATATATTTAGTAGTTAGAAATATAGGTATCGGTAAAATGTTGAAAATGACGTTTGTCACTGTATTTTATTCAATATATGAACTGCAGTTCCTTGAACTGCCACTTGTTCTCCAAGCGAGTCAATCTCCATGTACCACAATGTTCAAAAGGCCCACATTTACAGCAGAAGTAAACATGTTTACAGCCTAGTACATAAAACATGGGTTTAGTCTCTTTAGCTAATTTACCTGTTAATGATAACTTTACCGGGGGAGCATTTTTATATACCTCACCTGTTTAAACTAGATTAAGGCTTAAAGTGGCTTACTGTTACTATCTGCACAAGATGAAGTGTTTTGGTGTGAAAATCCACATTTTTAATTAAGGCAAGTATCCTGTGAATTGAATTGGTTTGGTGTAGGAGCCACCAAAAGAACAGCTAACATTGTCAACCCTTGAGCCCCACCGCCAGCATGGCTAAAACATATCCATGATGTTTTATGGTAAAGGTCCCATATTGTAAAAAGTAAGATTTCCGTGTCTATTCTAATAATAAAGCAGGTTGTGTTGCTTTATAAATACTGTGACAGTTTCAAAACACTCATTCCACAGAGAAATGCACACAGTCTGTATTCAGAAACTGTCTTTAAAAGAGTCTGGACTTCTGTGTGGTTGTGACATATATACTGTACATATACATATACATATACATACACATACACATACACACATATGAATATTAAAGCATGTAAACATGTTCTAGCAGAAACACAAAATACAAGTATGAACCTGAAAATCAGCTTAATATGGGACCTTTAAATGAAATAAAACCAATACTACTTAAAAACAAATGCTCTACTCACTTGCCCTGGTAGCCGTAGTAACCCCCTAACATCTTTTTGTACTGGTCATGCGAGCAGAACTGGATGGCAGCGTAGGGCATGACCCTCATCATGGTGGCAGAGTTCCCCCTCCACAGACTGAGCAGCCCGTCCTTCATATAGGAGCAGTAGATGAGCCTGAAGGCCTCCTGGAGAGAGGAGGGAGAAGAGGAGTTGGGTTAGGAGCAGAAAGAGATGTTCTTATAATCTACTGTGGTACTCTTCATATGTTCAAGGTGCACAATTTAAATTGATTTCGTACTTTTTTGTGTGTCTGTTTGTTTGTTTACTTGTCTGTCTGTCAACAGGACTACAGAAAAACTACTGGTCCCATTTTCATAACTTGCCACGAAAGACCCGACTACATTTTGGAGCAGATCCAAATCACGGTGCAGATAAACTAATTATTTTTCACTTTTTTTTTAACATTGTGAGATTAGGCATTTGTGCTCTATTCATGTGGTGTCAAAAATATATTCCCGAGTGGGGAAATTCACATTGCGTGACACAGAAAGCCCTCTTTCTTCTTTTCATTTGATTTAATAATTGTTTAATATATATAATGATGCCTAAAATTACTTATTTGGTCTGTTTTACTTGTTTTCTCAGTCACAAAAATACAGAAAACTCAATTTGGAATTGAACATAATGCAGAAATATTCATGAGAAGCTGTAAATACCAAATGTTTTTTATTAGTACTTGATGACATGAAATGACAGACAATCAATAAATCATTAAATCATCATCAATAGATTAATTTTCAGCCCTAATACATCTGCCTTTCAACTGTGTCCGCATTTTAAATAAGGTTAATCTAGAATCCAGTTGTAAATCAATGACTGATTTGCCACCAAGACAGAAACTTGAACTCACCTTAGCTGAGAATCTTTTAGAAGACACTGTGGAACAACAGGGAACATAATGAAGGGTCAGGGTTAAACAATGCTCTCTCCCATGCTGGCTAAACATCCACTAAGAGGATTAGCAAGAACAGTTACAGCAGTCAGTGAAAACTCTGCTGTAAACAGAGAAACAGTAGTTGCATTATCAGTCTGAGTGTAAATCCTCAGAACAGAATTTAAGTCACTTACGTATGAAGCGGCCTATTTTCTGCACTAGAATCTATAATTAGAGGGAAATCATTGCGTGTGAGTTTTGCTCTTGCCTTGAAAAATGATCTTGGTCCGATCAAGAGGTGCAATGACTGTTTTGGCTATAGCTCCAGCAAATGCCCCGCACAGCAGGGAGTCCAGCGCCGTCCATCTGGGCCTCAAGTCCTGTTTGGACACATGGACATGTTTGTACTTCTTTGCTTTGGAAGAACTTTTGTGACATTGTACCGACACAAACAGACAGCCCACTGATCATCGTTCTACCATACAGTGGTTATGTTTTAAATGTGAAATAATGAGTTTAATCATTTATCTGTCATTATGTGGCTGTTTAAGCCTCACAAACTTGTAAAAACAAATGTCATATGCTTATCAGCACAGACACTCCTGGTTTATCTCTCAGGAAAGATACAGAACTGAAAAATCTGCACGTGCATTAGAGCCATGGAGACTCAACCGTCATGACAGAATCACAAGAGATAACAGCGACGCGTGCTCCGCTGAAGCAGAGCTGTTTGTTTGTGTGTGTGCGTGTGTACGCGTGTGTACGTGTGTGTGTGTGTGTGTGTGTGTGTGTGTACGTGTGTGTATGTGTGTGTGTGGACAGTTGAACCCAATAAGCAATCCCACTAACTGATAAGAACAGCGTTTGACACACATATTTTGTAACTTAAACCTGTCGAGTTAAGAAACAGTTTTGTATTTTATTCATTTACATGTATAATTAGGTTTTACCTATTACAGTTCACCATATAGTCAATAAATATCTACCTTGCTACATACTGTCTGGTGTCAACTGTTGGACGTTTTTAATGGAAAATGTGCTATTATTTGGTAAACTTATTAAATCATGAATATCTTTATGACAGCCATTAGTGCTGCTATTCATATCATCATGCACATTTGTATTATTATGATAGTTGTTAATGTTAAAGGAAGGTTTACGTCACCACTGTTGTTCGTGGAGGAATTGTCTGGTCTCTGTAAAATATAAATGAATCTCTACATGGAAAGTGTCCTGAGATCACTTTTGTTGTGATCTGACACTTTAAATTAAACTGAATTAAAATAACATTAGTTTAAGTTTTATTATAAATAAATCAATGAATATTGTCTTCAGCGTAACCCTGTGATACTACAGTGAACGCCGGTCAGGATTCTCCTTATTCAACACTACCTACAGCACAGTGCTGCTTTGTAAACTAAGGCCAGCTTTAGATTAGCGGGCACCTCCCTGCTATTTCGAGTACTGGTAGAGGCATGTCCTATGAAAGTATGTGTAGCAACAGGAAGACTCACAGCAACAGCTCCATTACGCTGTGGGGAGCCTGAGTCACACGGTATGGTTTGTTTCAGGGCTGATCGTAAAGAAATCATACCACAATAGCAACAATAGCACAAACGGCAGCCTTTTGCAGGGATTTATGTTATTTCATGATAGAACTTACACCGCCTCTATTCAGGGTTATTTCAGCATAGATGTTGTTTTTAAAGACTGTGTTATCTCTGAGAATGTAAATGACAGTGTTGTTTCAAATATAATGGTCAAAATCAATAAAACTCTACATTATATATATAAAAAAAGCACTACATAGCCTAAAAGCAGAACATTTGAGACTTGATAACTATCTACTCCATGACGTGATTTTGACCAAATTTCCAACTGAAGCTTTTGTAAACAAGGTCAAGGATAATGTTCATATGTGCCCATGTCTCAGCTGCTCCAAGGTGTCATAACAAGTGCAATATTTTATTTATTTTATTTTATTATTTCAGGACAATGCACATTAATGAACATATACAAAGTACTTGTAAATGTGCCAGATTGTAGCCCAGGGGCTAATTTCCACCTGTAGTCCAATGTAGGCAGGTTAGGTGTTTAAAAGACTAAGAAACAGAGGACATACTTAGACACACATAGACACATAATATATTTGATCATTCATACTTCAGCAGAACATGCGAATGGTTCATTATAAACACAGTGGGAACTCACCTTCGCTTGGCTGGAGGGTGGCAGAGCCAGCACGGTGGTCTGGGCCACTGGCAGAGGGCTCTGATGGTCGTTCACACGGTGGGCCATGTGTGCGCCCTTCACTCACTCATCCAGGAAAACCAACTGGAGAGGGATATATGTGGATATATGTATGAAGACAAGTGTAGGAGCAATAAAAACACACTTTTACAGAGCAAACTGTGACGCACTGCCTCAGTATCTTCCGCGAGCAGGCGATTACACGCATGTCCCCTGCACAAACAGCCTGCCTTGTAAACAGGGTGTTGCGTTACAAAAGCTCTGCTGTTCAATCCACCGTTACTTCACCAGCACAGACACAACTGCAACACGTTGGATCTATCAATCGTTCATTTTAGCCCACTTGTCAACGTCACACATTCAAACGGCTGCAGACAATAGCGTTTGTTGTCAATGACCACACCTCAAATAAATAAAACTGCGAATCAGAGTTATGCCAAGAATGAATAAACACGTATGCGTCGTTATTGCACTTACATCTAAATGTCGATTGGTGATTAAATAGTGTATTTTTGTTACCTGCGTTCGTGTTTAGATCAGAAGCACCTCGTGTTTACAAGTCTGCGTAGTGTTGTGATCGGTCACCAGCTTGCCCTGTGGTGGAGTCTTGCACACATTCTTGTTTGCTCGCTGGAGGCTGGGCAGTCGTTCTTACAACTTGCAACTCGCTGCGAGGTTGTCTACGCGTCTGTTGGCGTTGTTGACGTTTCTGAAGGTGATTGTAAAAGACAGGTGTCAAGCTGCAGGAGCGTGTGGCGTCTATTTATAGACGACGCCTGCGAGGGACTTCTGCCGCTGCCTGGTTCTGCGCACAAGATTATTTGGGCTTTCCAAGGTCTTAGAGAAACTGGGGCAGCGGATGGCAGTGTTTTGGACTACAATACCCATGAGACACTCCCGTTAGTGGGATGAAGTCTCGCGAGTTTATCGACAACATTGGGTTGCCAGTTTTGCTCAGACATGACATAAAGTATAATCAGTCGATGCTGTTGCCCCATGATTTAATCCTTGTTCATACAGACAGAGCATTTTGAGTTTCAGAGCAGTTTCAACACAACCACAATTGAACTAAACTGAAATAAATACAACAATTTTCACATTGTATGCTTCTATTATCGACATATCAGTAGGCATTTCAAGAATGATCTCAAGTCAAGTCAAGTCAAGTCAGTTTTATTGTCAAAAATTGCAATATGTATGACATACAAATGCAAAAAATGAAATTACAGTCATCTCAGACCCAGTGCAGGCGGCATATACATACAACATAATAAAAATAATAAAAATATACAAAGAGTAAAAAATATACAAAATATCTATTTTAAGTGCATCATACAAATACAGTCACTTATATTTCATGTATATAATTCAATGCCATATGTTTAGTCTTGCTTGTGTTCATGTTTATATTTATGTAGGCACTGTCAAATCAAGTCAAATTCCTAGCAATGAAAATTGTCTGGCAATAAACCTGATTCTGATTCTGATTCTGATAAGAGTAAGGGAAATACTGCACTGAGGGAGGAATTGCATCCTCACTGTAGGTTAATATACCAACATTATAAAATGAGAGCATGGTGCATGGTAATACTGCAGTCAAGAATGCAACAGTAAATATATACATATATATCTGCTATACACACACACACACACACACACACACACACACACACACACACACACACACACACACACACACACACACACACACATATATATATATACATTTATAAATAGTAGTAATTAAATAGAGTAACATTGTTGATATTCATTTTGCACAGAAAAGATTGCACTTGCAATTCCAACATATGTATGTATGTAAATAGGCAGTCACTATTGTTGAGTGTGTAAATAAGAGCATAATGTCCCACAAAATGGAAATTAGTGTCTAGAGTTGCACTGATCCAGTTTCTCCCATCCAATCCGGTACCTGGGCTGAGCGTATCGGCAGGTACAAGACACCGATCGGATCCTACTGTTGAATGAATGAACCGTATACCTTGCCATGTGAGTGAAGGCATCAGGCTTGACACACACATTTAGCCTTGTTAAAAAATTGTAACAAATAAACACAGAAATAAATGTACTTAATATTATTTATTAACAAATAACAAACTCCACATTAGCAGCAAAAAATCTCACTTACATGTAAAGTGCACTGCAAACAGATATTTAAAATGCCTGAAACCCAACAAACAATGGCTTATTTAACTCGCTATGTATGATATTAATGAAAAATAAATGACTTCAATATCTGATGCAGCTAATTAGTCAATATCAGAGCCGATGTCTGATCCGGGTATCACATAGGTGCATCTCTACCAGTGTCTCATAATAAAATATCTGCTGCAGCCTTTGAGGAAATTAGTTTGCCCGTTCCTTATCTTTTACTGTATAAGTCCTGTATTTAACTGTGTAACAATTGTTAGTCATGCTTGATTAAATGTTTACTAAAAACTAGAATGCAAACAAAAGCTTGATCGAGTGGGGCTTTAGTCGCTTTGGTTGTGGGTTCTCCATGTCCGAACCTGGCAACCCGGGAGTCTGGCACATAGCGCTGAAAAACTTGTTGTTGTCGGGGAAAATGGCGTCTAACGTAGAGGCCCCGGAGCGCTGGTACCTCGCCCTTCTCGGCTTTGCGGAACATTTCCGAACCTCCAGTCCGCCCAAAATCCGGCTTTGCGTGCACTGTCTACAGGCAGTGTTTCAGTTTAAGCCTCCGCAGAGGATCGAGGCCCGGACGCACCTCCAGCTGGGCTCGGTTCTGTACCATCACACCAAGAACAGCGAGCTGGCCCGCAGCCACCTGGAGAAAGCGGTGAGGGACGTTTGAATTAGGAAAGAGCGAGGATGCGGCGGAGAAGCGGGACGGGTGTAGGCCTCAGGCAGCGAAAACAGCGGACGGCGGAAATCTTTTACATAGCTGTTGATTCAGGAAGGTTTAATTTATATAGAAGTTGAACTTAACGATTTATTAGTTTTATATTTTGTTGAATATTCGACCTCTCCGGTGTTAGCTAAATAAGCCTCTGTGCGGGAATATTAATGCTTCCTAAAGATAACGTTTGCAAACAGACAACATGATGGCGTCACTAACATGTTTGTATCTCTTGTTGTTACAGTGGTTTATATCTCAGCAAGTCCCCCAGTTTGAAGATGTCAAATTTGAAGCGGCCAGCATTTTGTCTGAACTCTTCTGCCAACAGGTAAGACTCAAACAGAAACAGCCTGAATTTATATGTGGACACATGCAAGGGATTTGACTGTCAATTTGCATACACAGAATTAGACATACAGCTAAAAACAAAGCAAACAAAAATGAAAACTCCTATGTGCAGATATACATCTAAGTGTATTTATATGTAGAGAACACAGGACTGTGATATTGTAAACATGAGGCTAGTGCAATGATGTAGAGTGCAAATGGTGTTGTAATAAACATGTTATTATTAAGAAGAAGAAGAATTACTTTATTTATCCCGCAACGGGGAAATTTAATTTTTTCACTCTTATTATGAATCATGTTACACACACAGGCCCCAAATACACACATAGGATCTTTACATGCAATTAATGGAGAGATGTTAGAGCGAGGGGGCTGCCAGTGACCGGCGCCCTGAGCAGTTGGGGGTTCGGTGCCTTGCTCAACAGCACCTCGGCAGTGCCCAGGAGATGAACTGGCATCTCTCCAGCCACCAGTCCACGCTCCATACATGGTCCACACAGGGACTTGAACAAGCAACCCTACGGTTCCCAGCCAAGTCACCTATGGACTGAGCTAGTGTCCCAGCGCATCCTAGGATGTATCTACACACAATATATTTGTTTGTTTTTGAGGTAATGTTAAGGGTAGCTTGGTTGCAGGCGTACACCCATCACTTCTTACCACAAAGTGAATTTGACGTGGTCTTAGGTATTGTTTATTTCATGGTGGTAACATATAGGGTGTGCATTGTTATTATTATGAGAATCATTGAGTATTCCCAAGGACTGCTGATGAAATGTAGCTATCTAGCTAACTCTGGGGCAGTCAATATCAATTAATCAATCAATCAATGAATGGTAATAGACAAAGACATTACATACCATAAAAAACGTACAAAAGCACAGTAAATCATGTACAAAATCACAAAAATTGGTTTAGAAATGGGGGAAATAGACCTTCCATTTTCCCTGTTAAATTAAAAAATACAATTTATTATTGACAGCTGATCCTTTTAATCCATTTTCAGAATTTGGTGGACTCCGCAAAACCCCTCCTGCGCAAGGCCATCCAGATTTCACAACAAACACCGTACTGGCACTGCAGATTGTTGTTCCAGTTGGCGGTATGTATTAGTGCAGTCGTATGAATAGAGGTGACCCTGTTGCACTCAAAAGCTAATTTTTAATGCACAGGTCCAACGGTCTTTGAGTTAAAATGAGAATGCATTCAAACAACTGTATATTCTGTTGGGTAGTCAGTGTGCTGTTTGCTCACACTTACACTTTTGAAATTGGATTTTGCAAGAGTACAGACTTTGTGTCCAAATGGCAAAATAGTTTCCAACACTGACACTGAAATGTTCTTATTGCCTCCCTCAGCAACTTCATACACTGGAGAAAGACTTGGTGTCAGCATGTGACCTGCTGGGGGTTGGAGCCGAATACGCCCGAGTGGTAGGGTCAGAGTATACCAGGTAAATGTCACTCAATCTTCTGTTGGCTGCATATTCAGTAAGGCTTTTGGTGGTTAGCATCTACACCTCCAACTTTACAGGGATCACTATTAATCTAGGGTGCAGAAATATATCCATTGACCAAGGATCATTATGAGTCATTTATAAGACTCAAACAGGCCATTTCACCCTCACAGAACTATTTTCTCTTTGTTTGCATGTTTATATGGAGGGTTTACCGTCTTAAGGGCTATCCCAATACAAGTAATGGGAATTGGGCAGAAAAGTCTCAACAGCAATTCGGTTGTGTTGCCAATATCCCCCTACAGAAGTGCTTCAAGAATACAGGAAACATACTTTATATAATATTTACATCAAAGTATCCATCCTAAATCTGAGTTCTGTTTAGCTACTTTGCAAATATTATTTTGACCAGTAAAATCAATTAATATGCAGTGAGACAAAAAACATAGACGGAAATAAGTCACTCTTAGTTAGTCATCTCCATTTAAAGTTAAATATTGCTCTTGTAAACATTTTGAAACAAATGCACCCCACTCTATAACACATTTCACCAGATTTGAGTGATTTGAGTTACCACGGTGCTTGCACTGACATGGGTGCAGCCTGGCTGCTACAACAACTGGCTCAAAATGTTCAGCAATATTGGATGATTGTGAGAACTTAATGGTTATTTGTTTGTTTGTTTTTTTTGGCATTTTAGGGCACTGTTTCTCCTCAGTAAAGGAATGGTGAGTTTTCTGCTCTACTTTACTTAGTTGTTGTTTGTGCTGTTACACAATGGCAGGATAAACAAGGATTACTTTCCAACTCAACACAGCAGCTTTTCTTGCATGTTCTTTGTATATGTATCAACACCATAATAATACCTATACAGCAGTAATACATCTGAGTTAAAACGAAGAAACATCAAATTCTATAAAGTTTTGATTGTGGTGATGTTTTTTTTTTTCTAGCTGCTGCTAATGGAGAGGAAGCTCGGGGAGGTCCATCCTCTGCTCACACTGTGCGGAACTATTGTAGAAAACTGGCAGGGAAACCCCATTCAGAAGGAGTCCCTGAGGGTGTTCTTCCTGGTCCTACAGGTCACACACTACCTGGATGCTGGACAGGTAGGCAATCCGGTGTGGAAGGATGAGATAAACTGGGGCAGAGTTGTTTATAGGGTTTGAAATTAACGCACAGGGAATTGTTGAACAGCATGAATGCATATATTGATTTTGTAAAGGGATAAGGGATGGTTAACCTATTTTGATTCTCTCAGTCTACTTGAAGTTGACATGGGATATATTGTCATGTCCACGTCTCCCCAGGTGAAGAGTGTGAAGCCGTGTCTGAAGCAGCTGCAGCAGTGCATCCAGACCATTTCTACACTCCACGATGATGAGATTCTGCCCAGCAACCCAGCTGACCTCTTCCACTGGCTGCCCAAGGAGCATATGTGTGTCCTCGTCTATTTGGTAATGCCACTTCTCTTTCTTTGCCACGTAAAAGTTATAATCCCCCAAAACAACACCAGGGCTGTCATTGCTTAGATTCTCTGGCCATAATGCAGACTAAGTGGCAAGAACCTTATATGTTTTAAAGATTAGTAGCAAATTAACTAAATTCTCCAACTTAACACACCAGCGTCCTCCGTCTCTCTCTTTCTGAATGCGTTTGTTGCACTATGAAAAAAAGATGAGCGTTGTCTGCACTTTGTGTAGCGCATAAATGCTTTGACATAATGTAGTCAAGCACCCACCATACAACAGGAATGGAGTTTTCAGAAAAAGAAACTTACTGAACATTTGATTTGAAAATAAAAATGTTGTCAAATATGTTTGATACTTACTTTGTTGGACTTGTTTTGTGCTTTTATCCTCTTAAAGGATGCACACTAGAGCTATGATTGGGGCCCAACATATCAGGCCTGATCCTACATGAATCCACACAGTTTCTGTCCATACCCGAGCCCAAACCAGAGTTACACTTTGGGATCAGAGCCTGGTTTAAAAAACGATTTGCCGCTGTCAAAATAAAACAGGAGGTTTGCGCAAATCTGTCCCGGGGAAAATCAACCGAGGGGAAGTTTTGAGTAATAATGCCCAAACTCTGTGGGTCGGATTGGGCCCAATTAGGTTCAAGCAGAGAATAAAAGTTATGATTAACAGCCAGGAAAATGTTTTTGCCCTTCGAAAAGTCACAATACCACATTTTCAGACCCGAGCCAAAATGGATTTTGACAGGACAGGATGAGAGCACAAAGACTCATTATTCGTTTAGGCTGCATGTAAGATGCATAATAATAACTTTGCAATTAAAAGGAAAAAAAATAAAGCCCTTCTAATGATACAACGATGAGGCTCTTTCTACTATCCTCCTGGATAGCTTGACTTGAGATTTGGTTAACATGCACATAATTAGGAACTGGTTCACAATTGTTAATATGTACTCCTTGTTGTTTTACAGGTGACAGTCATGCACTCCATGCAAGCAGGCTATCTGGAGAAAGCCCAGAAGTACACAGACAAGGCTCTTATGCAACTAGAGAAACTAAAAAGTGAGTTAGCAAATGTTTTTCTGTCCTTCTCTAAACATACTTTAGTCATGAGTAACTATATAATGTGGAAATGAGGTTTTCAGTCTTTAAAAAAAAAAACATTTTGTACTTTGTTTGGTATGTTTTTTTTAAATTTGTATCCTCATGTTTCAGTGTTGGACTGCAGCCCCATCCTCTCTACCTTTCAAGTCATTCTACTGGAGCACATCATAATGTGTAGACTCGTCACAGGCCACAAGGCCACTGCATTACAAGAGGTATATTGTTTCTGTATCCATGGTTTTTGTTGTATTTAATATGTGGCAGTGTGGAAAAGATACAGTCCAGCAGCTTTATTTTGTATCATGTCACAAAAACTAATTTGCAAGCTTGGATGAGCTCGTGAAAGTGAACATTGGCTCTCTGTTCTGTCCATCCAGATCTCACAGGTGTGTCAGCTGTGCCAACAGTCCCCGAGGTTATTCACCAACCACGCTGCTCAGCTTCACACACTATTAGTGAGTATTTTCAACCTCAACCCCTAAACATTTATGTGTGCCTAAGGTTTACTATTGTAAGACAACAAAACATATTTCAGATAATGATTGTCTATGACAATCATAGACAGCTAAGTGATGCAAATAGACAAATGGGGGATGTCAGCAATAGCAAGAAAATGTTTTGTATTACATTTTTATTGGAAATATAAACCAAATATTGTTAGAAATATACAACGATCCATTCACCCAAACTGAAAACCCCAAATAATAATTTAAAACAACAGTGGACGGTGGTACACCAAACACAGCAGTTACACACGTACATAAAAGCTCTTATTCTGAAGAAACCAATACAATACTGTAACTATGTCTCTGTTTTGGTTACAAATTAACATTGTTGATCTATTCCTCTTGCTCTTGTCATATCCCAGGGTCTGTACTGTATCTCAGTGAACTGTATGGATAATGCAGAGGCACAGTTTACCACAGCTTTGAGGGTGAGTATGTGGTGATTTCTCCTTCTTTTTTCTGTTGCAGCTGCTCTCTCCCCTCATCTCAAAGATTTTTTGTATTGTTGTGTTTCAGCTCACCACACATCAGGAACTGTGGACATACATTGTGACCAACTTGGCCAGTGTCTACATAAGGGAAGGAAACCGACACCAGGAGGTCAGTGAAGTAATAAAGAGTCATGTCTTCAACTTGCAACTATGTAATGCAATGAATCACTTGTGGTTAGTATATATTATATATTTCTGTCTTTGTAGAGCCTGATGAATACGTCAGCATGTCTGATGGATTGCCACAGATGTGTCTGTTGTTAGCATATTTCTTGGCCACAGAGTAATAAGAAATGGCTGTAAGAAAAGCCAAATATAGTGTGTTTGTTGCAATTTAGAAACAATGTTGCTATTACATAGTGTGTCCACTAGAGCGTGCTGTTGAGTTAATTTTCTACTAAAATGTCTCAGCACAGTACTTAATAACCAACTTCAAATGACCATTAGTTTATTATAAGAACACAATCTGTAGATAAAAGTTATTTATAATAGAGATAAAGAGGCATGAATAGTGACAACCCTTGAAATAATATCTAAAAGGTGCACTTTTCAATGTATTTCCTGTTTTCCTACTTCTTCAGCTGTACAGTCTCCTAGAGAGAATAAACCCAGACCATAACTTCCCAGTAAGGTAAGAGTGATGACTTTTTCTTTTACAGTTTGTGTGTATATATGACACAGCACAACACATTAAAGCAATGCATTCTGATAAAACTGCCTTTGTTTTTGTTTTGGGTTCAGCTCCCATTGCCTCCGTGCTGCGGCCTTCTACATCAGGGGACTCCTGTCCTTCTTTCAAGGACGTTACAACGAGGCCAAGTATGTCAAATCTTAAATTGTTGTATGCACACGCATCTACAGATCAACCTCGCGTCTGTACATATTCTTACGTGTTTGTATTGTTGTGTTGCAGACGCTTCCTAAGGGAAACCCTGAAGATGTCTAATGCTGAGGATCTGAACAGACTGACAGCCTGCTCCCTGGTTCTGCTGGGTCACATCTTCTATGTACTGGGCAACCACAGAGTAAGACTAATACATACATGAGAAATGTGCCTAATGCTAACACAAAAGCTGATTTTCATCTTGCAGTATTTGCACTGTGAGAACAGGTGTTGGAACAACCAGGTCACCAGACCAGAGCCTTTTGTTTTATCTTTTTTTTTTAACTTAATCAAGATAAGAAAAATGTTCCAACTTTCCTTTCTGTTTTTGTGAACCTCCATGAGCAACTAGGGCTTCATTTAAACATCCTGACTTATAAAACTCTATACAAAATGTTTCATAATGAATCACTAAGAACCTCATATCCTGCCATGTTAGCACATACAGTCAACCTTAACTTAATCTAACTTTAACAGTCGTTGAAGACAGATCTGCATATAAATCAGCCTATTATTTAGGCTGAGGCCAGATGAGTTGTAGACTTATTAATTGTTGTGACTTGACCAAATCATTTTTAAAAACGAGGTGCTGAAGCACTGTTGTGCATAAGCAAAGCATCAGCACTATTGGTTGGGGTCATAGCCCGCCTCCCTTCAGACACACTGGTTAATCTTTCACAGAAGGAGGGGCACTGCAGGTAAATGGGCTCTTCTAGTGCTCATATAAGATAATAAAGCAAAAAGAACTAATAGGAAATCAGGAGAGAAGACGTAGATCCAACATCAGTAGAGAAACACTTTTTATACTAAACTTTAGCCAATCTGGTTCTAACAGTGCTCCTCCCTAACTGGCAAGAGGAGCCACAACAACTACAAACTTCAATTCCTTTTCCTGCTGTAGCTCATCTGAAGCAACAATTTAATAATTTGAGGTTTTCACCCATTGTGTTTTCTAAAAAGTTTCCCTTCTCTTCCTTAGGAAAGCAACAACATGGTTGTGCCTGCCATGCAGCTGGCCAGCAAGATCCCTGACATGTCTGTTCAGCTCTGGTCTTCAGCACTGTTGAAAGGTACAAAAATGACTTTTTTTCCTTATCTCTGACACTCAAGTTCAGACAAGTTCAAAATGTCTAGAGACAAACTGTGGTTGAAGGAAAATACTGACCGTGTGTTCTGCTTGCAGATGTGAGCAAGGCCCTTGGGAACACAATGGAGGCCCATGAAGCAGCTCAGATGCACCAGAACTTCTCTCAGCAGCTGCTGCAGGACCACATCGCTGCCTGCAGCCTCCCTGAGCATAACCTCATCAGTGTATGTGAAACAGATTAACCTGGTTCTTAAAGGTCCCATATTGTGAAAAGCGTGATTTCCATGTCCTTTGTGGATCTAAAGCAGGTTGATGTACTTTATAAATATTATGAAAGTATCAAAACACTCACAGAGAAATGCGCACAGCCTTTATCCAGAAACTGTCTTTTTAAGGAGCCGTCAGGCCTTTGGTACGTTGTGTTGTCACAACTATACTATATAAAGGTAGAAAGTGGTGTTACAGTCATTCCCCGGCTGCAATGACAGTACAGAGATGCATAAGAATTGGAAACTCTTAGCAATGAGAGAAGAAAGGGCGTTTATCAGACAGATGCTAAAACAGTGTTTGAAACGGGGTGAATACAGGTCTATTCAGACAGACAAAGTTTACATTAAAGTTATATTTTGTAAGATTTTCATCAAATTAATTGTTCTTTAAGTTCATATCTATCCAAAGAGTGAGTAAAAACAACGGTGATTGATCATATGACCCGCTAATGAAATCACAATCTGAGTGTCTGTGGCAACATTCTCTCTTTAGATGTAAATAAGCTGCTATATTCGTGAAGCTGTTGACAGCGGTTGGTCTGCCGGCCCAGATCGTCAATTACAGTTTTGCTGCGTTCACTTGTAATCAGAAATCGGGAACTTCTGAGTCAGGCTTGTAGTAAGGGCAGAAGTGTAATAGGAACTTGCGTGTGTATGGATTTAAGACATAAACATATAGAGGATGGACCGTAAGTAGAGAGGTGAATGTGTTTCAATAAAGTTTACAAAAGAAAAGAAATAGTCAACACACAGTGAACGTGACAAAATGGAGGGCTCTTAAAGAATAGGCTCGCCTGCAATTACATCTTATCACCAAAGAAGCCACAAGAAACAAGGTATCTCAACTCTTACGGAGTACAACTATAAAGCAGGTAAACATGTTCTTGTAGAAACATAAATTACAATTACGGACCTGAAAATTAGCATAATATGGGACCTTTAAAGTTGACTTTTCATCATCATTCTTCACTAGTCTACTTGTCTACGTGTTATCGTGCTGACGTTACAGTATTTTTCTGTCTGTTTTTCAGTGGACTGATGGCCCTCCTCCTGTCCAGATCCAAGCCCAGAACGGCCCAACCACCAGCCTTGCAAGCCTGCTATGAGGAACCTTTTGTCTCACATACGGCAGTGGCTGGCACATTATCACAAGCAACAGATTGATGTCTAACAACCTGATATCTGACCACTGTAGCTGAGATTTGAAAAGGATTTTGAACAGGTCAGAGTTCAGGGCTTCACTTTATTAGCTTCTCAAGATTGCTTCCTGATTGTCTGCTATCACTTTTTAATTGTTGTAAAGCAATTACAACTACTGTTGTACATGTATCTCACACTTTTGATGGCATGGATGCACGGTGCGGTCGGACTCTTGATTAGTGAAGGACACATAGCAGCGTAGAGAAGGCCTCCTCTGCCTCAGATAAAGAGAAGCCTTCTCTACGTTCGCCAGGTTTCTTTTCCATTTGTTGGAAAAAAGGAGGGGGTAGATGGTGGGCAGTAAAGAAATGTAGAAGAAATTAATTTATTCATGTTGATATTTTTGTATCTGTTGGTAAATATTTTACATCTTGCCTTTTTTTTGTATGGATCCTGTTTTGTTTTCTTGTGCATGGAAGTTACTGATGTGGACTCCCTGTACAATAGTTTCTGACCTGGGTTGCTAACAATAAATTCTTGGTTGATCTATTTTTTTTTTTTTGCACAAAATCCATATTAGAAAGAAAAGAGACATCTTGTAATATATTTTCACACAATAATCAAATTGGCAGTGTACATTGTATCGGGACATTGCACAATTCACTGTGTGCAGTTCCTCTGTGGACCAGAATATGCCTCTGTTGGGTCTGTCAAAGAGCAATGTTGAAATACTTCTGAGTTTTATATCATTTTGTGGCTATTACCACACACCCTTTAAAGCCACACAAGTGAGTGATGTATTTTTTTTGCAGTTCCACGATATAGGAATTCCCTGTTGATGTATTCATTTCTACACGTCAGGTTTAGACTTTTGGAGCTCACAGCAATCCTCAGATATTCAAAAAGTGAATTTATTTTATTTTGTTATATTTTAATTTGTCTTGATAGTTCTACTAAATGGTTTCTTTACAGTATGTTTGTATAGATTTGCCACTCGTTGAACCTTTATTGTACAGTGACATTTTATAAAGTCAATTTAGTAAAGTGTGATATGTATTTTTAGCTATCCTATGTAGAAATATCAATGCTTGGTATTCAAGGTACTCTGTAATGACACAGTTTAAGCCTTAGTACTAGCCATATTCTATCCAATGCCTATGTTTTTATGCTTACATTGTTTTAAATAATTTTCCAATAAAAATATGATTGAAAAATTGTACCCAATTCTATCAATTTGCCGACTTTTTGCAGTTAGGTTGGGAGTTGTTTTTTGTTTTGCGCAGGTACGGGTTGATAATGATTACGCTTAGTGGAGCCAAACTCTTACTCATACTGATGACCTGTATGACGCATAGTAGTTGTCAATTACTACAACAATTAACACATTTATGCTCACAGAAATTTGTCTTTTAGTGGAAGTGTTGTGGAAGCACAAACCGTTTGGCTATATTTAGTCTCTGGGACGTTTATGACTACTGTTTATATATACAGTATATATAAAATCTATTGTTGTATTTTAGGGAAAACCTCATGACTATGAGTTCTGAAAGACATTCAGAAAATGCAATGTTTGTGTGCTTACTCATTTTAAAAAAACTGTCTTCTTATGTATCTTCTATTTCCTTATTGCTGCTAAATACAGCATCGTCCGGGCACAAATGGGTTAAAGTAAGAATGATTCGTGTTTTTATAATAAGCCTGCGGGTGGTGCTAGTTTCAAATGTGTTTACACAAGTCTTTTGTTCTAGACAAAATATGCACAATTTTAATTTTAGGGCTAAATAATATATTTCACTTACAAACAAGTCCTAGAATTAAAAAAAAGACAAGATGAAAATACATTTAAAAGCCACCGCTATGTAAATATCCACAGTACATGGCGAGAATGTATCATCAAAATAATACACACGATGATTTTCAGTGCTTAATCGAATTGATTGTGCTTCTCAAAGAGTTAGCGTTCTCTAATGCCCGATTCACTCTGATCTCTCTGTTTCAAAGAACTATTCAACAAACCGACTGATTACATGACATAAAGAAGTGAAAATGCAGTACTAAGAGTGTTCAAAGTGTATTTAACAATATGTTTGAGGCTTGTATGGGACAGTAAAATAAGTAGGCTACGTTCAGCTTTTTATTTAACCTGTGGGGTATCACTGCACAGACACAAAGTCAGTGTTGGTTTGGCTATATCATCACAAAGCCTCCTATAAACCAGTGTTGAGCTTTCCCAGTTTTCCTCCATTTCTGCACCTTTTCAATAATTAGGGGTAAATAGGTGAGAAATGAGCAGAAGCCTTCTGCTCTCACACCTCCTTTGCTTCATGTAGAAGGCCCCGTAGAGCAGTTAGAATGGGAATAAAACTGAGAACTCGATATCTGAGGTGAGGAAGAATCTACCTTTGGGGGCTGCGCAGACCGAGGGGAATCATGGTCCAAGGTCCATGGTCCAAATGGATAGTGGCTCTCAGGAAGGTGACAGGGGATAGTTTGGCACTGGACTCTTTTAGCAAATGTTTGGTCTCTGTTGACCCTGGAGGTGCTACAGTACAGTGTCATCTGTGGTCACAGGGAGATCCTGAGAGGGTGGCAGTGAATGTCAGAATGACAGAAATGTCTACTTTGCAAGCAATAGTTCTGTTGTCCCTCAACCACCATCCCATGCAACGCAGGATTATCTAACTGCTAAATATCCAGCAAGAACAAATGCACTAAGTCAAACTATATAAGTCAATCAAAAGTATAAAGGTTATGATATATTGTATATGGTTCAGTGAACAAAGCTCCTGCTGTGTTGTCACTGAAACCCTATATATATTCAGATTCAGGTTAATGTTATGGAATCAGTTCAACTTTTGTGTGTTGAGAAAATCCTCACTTGTTATGGTACATTGTGACAAAATTATAGATTACCAGTTTGATGCTTTTATGAATTACAGCACTGTTTTGGGTTAATTTGCATCCAGTGGTTATGCACATGTACACACTCACACATACATGCACATAAGGGAGCCTCAAGACAGATTCTGTCACATGCCAAGATGGGGCCCTCATATGACATGAGTAGTGTGGACCATGTAATATCCCTAGCAAGCAAGCAAGCATGGCAATTAAGTACTTTTTTCTTTTAAAGCACGATGAGTACGAGGGGGCTCCACACAAAGATGTGTCTGCCAGCCTTTGAGCACTTTAATCCATTGCTGCTCACATTGGTGTGTTATGACCAGTAAAAGAAAGTGAAACAACTAAAATGAAAGGGCGATACATAACGTTTTATGCTTCCTATATCGTAACTTGCAATGTCTATAGACTGAAAGAGTTCAAAAGGGCTTTCTGTTCTTTATGTAGGCCTGGCACATAAGCAGAAGACCTGGGAAGTTTCTGTCACAAGCAAACACATGAGCATGTTAAATCGAATCGATTTTAATGAGTACAATAATGGGTCATCCTCATCATCATCTTCATCATCGTGCAGTACAACAAAATTACAGCAGTCACCCCGTCCATACATATACATATACATATACAGTGCATACCGTAAGACAGACATAACAGGATGACTGGGCAATTAAAGGAGGGAGGAAAAGGGGAGAACACAAGAGGTGAAGAGAATTATGGTGTTTATTTATGTATATACTCAATTCAACCCAATTTGATTTAATTCAATTAAAAAAACATTGTTTGTCCTCGGGGGGCAATTCAAGGGCACATAGGGTAGTTGTACACAAACATACTTTAAACAAAAACAACAACAACAACAACAACAAAAACAGACTAAAGTGATGCCAGCATCAGTGCAAATTATAATATAATATACTCTTTATGTCGGATTCATGCCTGGGGTTCAAGTTCCCATTCAAAAGTTGCCCTGTCCCCGTTTGTTCTCTTCTTACTGCTGGTTTCAAACGCAGCATTGTCTTTTTATCTCAGCAATTGGAAACTTAACATTTCCGAGGTGTGTATGAACGCAGCATGACGCCGCCTGTGGTGGCTCATTACATTATCTGGCAGCCGGAGTGGCAGCGGACAGAGGAGAGAGGGGATCCCCGGGATTTTTTACACTGAAGCCAGCAAAAAAATACCAACATCAAACATCTGAAAATCGCAGGGAGGAACTCGGTCAAGCTCCTCCTAGACTTAGTAAGTTCCTATTATCACAACAACTGTCCCAGATATTTCTAATTTTCAATAAAATTATGACGACGGAAGGGAAGTTTCTCCATCGGCGTTAGCACAGTTGAGCTAGCTTAGCATAGCTTGATTTCGAGCTAACGTGCAAGGTAACAGTTTGTGTGTCGCGCAGCTAACACACACACACCTAAGTGGAGGAATATTTCAACAAACTTCCCTTGGAAAACTTGCACCGGGGATGCACCAGAAGGAAGATATAATGTATGTTATGTATTTGTTTACTTCATAATGCAGCTAGAAAAACTATTGAGATAAAATGTTTTTTTTAATTTATGCAATTAATTCCTATTTGTGACTAAATGTGTCTGTCTGGGCAAGCGAGTGTCCAGGGAGTTAGCGTTAGCAGGCTAACTTAGCTTAGCTTAACACTTAGCACAGCTCACTGAGATGGGGTCGATCTCATTGTCTGTCGTGTATCGCTATTTGGACGCTAAATATCATATTATTTAGACTCACATTTAGAGGACTACTATGCTCACATGTGCAATGACTTCCCTATAATCCCCTGTAATGACCACAATGGGCTGTTCGCTCGCGTTAGTTAGCCACTTGGTTTTTGTAGCCGGACAGATGGACAGGTTGTTGTTGGCAAGTTAACGTTAGCATGAGATAGCTTCTTGTTGTTGTTGATGGGTTAGTTAAAAACAAGGTATTCTTTTTGGGGCAAAGTTGAGGTCACTAAAAGTTTATGAACATCACACAACCGAGTATTGTCGCCGTGTTATTGCTATAAGCCGACTGTTCTTCGCCGTGGATGGGTCGGATTATGGCATTATATGAGCCATTGATCACAACTTTGTCAGATTAGCTCAACCGTGAAAAGCCTTTTTTTATGGAGGCGTAATGGTGGACGCTGGTGCCTCCGTCAGGGTGTGTGTCTGTCTGTCTGTCCGCGACGAGGTAACGTTGGTAGCTATCACCCACGCCAGACTATAGACAACTAAACGCCTTCATAGTGTTTGCACAATGTTACTGTAGATCAAATTCACCACGTTATGTGTGTTATGAGATGTCTTGCGCTCAGGTCTAAGGACATGCTCTATAACCACATTTATACATATTTACAGTGCAGCTTACTTTTACACCTGTTTTTATAGTCTACCTCATTGTGTATATATTATCTTTGATTTTTATAGCTGATATTTTGTTATTTTATATGACAATAAAGATCTATCTAATTATAACGTCATCTCCCCTTTGAAGTCAAGCGTTTGAAGCCATTGCTGTGATACTAATCCTATGGCGTTAATTGGGAGATGTGTTATTTGTTAGATGTATCTGAATTATGAAGTCTTTCATGTCTCAGCCGGGGCTTAGCATTTGTGTTTTTTTAAAGCCAGTCACAGCATCTACGGCAAGGTAGATATGAACCGTGGGTCATGTCTGAGTGGTCACAAGTCAGTTTTACATTCACCTGTATATGAGGTGTGTTTTAGATGAGCGTGAGTGTATATATGCCTACCTCGGCTGAGCTCCTTTTTAGATCAAGCAGACAGTTGACACCCTCAGCTAGTGATGGGGGACACATGTCGCTTTGCATTTCATGATGGGCCTTGGATTAGCCCGAGGAAGGGCGCCTCTTATGAAAAGTCTTCCTGAGAGTGATGTGAGCAGACAGGCATGTCTTGAGATCCACTGTTATTTTGCTGCATCAGGACTGAAACGTTTTGATAATCGACTGTATTTTCCATCTCCGACTAGGTTTTTTTTCTTTCTTTTCGCTTCTGCCAGGTACCTTGCTCTTTGTTGCCCTTGTTAAGTTTATTCTGGTCAGGCTATATTATCGATATTATGGTCCTTCCTTCTGGCACTTAACATTATTGTGAATGTTGTATTGTGGAGTAACCACTGCAGTTGAATCCCAATGTAGAGAAGTGGGCATAAATGTGAGGGAATATTTTTTACATACAGTCCACAGCTATGTCACTTTCATCTAAACTTAAAAACTAGAATGACTCACACCATTGTGTTTTGCTGTCACTTTTTAGATATAATTTCTGAATGTGAGATATATTTAGAATGGAGATCACATCTGTTTCATCCAACCTTGACCCCAACAGTGGATTGTGTATCTTTCCCAGGGAAATGTGACATCCCCCACATTCTTCTTTATTCTAATGATTAACCACAATATTTCGACCTAATACTGGTGATAACTCTCTGCAGGGCAGTACGTCATAGCTTTTATTGTTTCCATCCATCCACGTTTGGCTGTGGCGTTATCATCATAGTATCTCTATAGCTCACCGATCGACACAGTTTTAACACAGCAATTGGTCGGGTCAAGTGTGAATGCAGTCATTGTGAAACAGGAAATGCTGGGGATACCGCAAAGTCTCTCCAAAATCGACCTATATGCCATTTTGATTTACTGACTTTTCCAAAGGTTTGAAATTGATTAGATGCTTTGATTGACTTTGGTTCAAATCATCTAGTAACGTGTTTCAGGAAGGACAGATGTGCATTTGATGTTGTGTGTACTGAAAAGACCAACATAGAAAAATTACAGCATTGACAATCAGGATGACAGAATTATAGATAAAGATTGTAAACATAAGAATATGGATCCAGGAAGATGTGACGCAACCTCCAGGTGTTGCCACACAGATAGACCTGTGTCACATGACCGCTCCTCCATAGAGACCTGGAGTGAGAGGCCTGACTACACAAACATACAAGAGGCAAAGCTGAAGTACATCATTCACATAAGTGGGAGAAAGGACACAAGCAGAGGGAGAGAGAGAGACTAGGGCGAACTGAACGAGAGAGAGAGAGACAAGAAGAGGGGCTGAATTCCCTGAACGATGAAGCTCCAGATCTAAAACATCTGGAAAGAGGTGGCGACAGTAAGGTGAGAGAGAGAGAGAGAGAGAGAGAGGTCCCAGGACGACCAGTGCTCCACCACAGAGAAGCCTGGGTGAAAAGAGAGGATAAGAGGCCTTCGGAGAGATTGAGCATACAGCTTGGATGCTTGTGAGACAACAAACAAATGGAGGGTTGAAGAGATGCAGTGGCTTTCAGAAACTTGACAGTATTCTTGTCGGCAGGTATCTTATGAGCTATAAATATAAGGTTTAATAGATTTAGATGGACGGAGACACAACTGCTGGAAGGATGATAACACGTTTACAGCCTGAAGTTATTTAAGAATAAGAATCAACTGAAAGTTAAGGTGGTTTAGATTTGAAGAATTCAATAGAGGACCTGCAGCCTGCTGGCATCCTCTTGACTCTGGGGTCAGGCGGGGGCCTTGTATTCTACGAGCAGAGATCCCAGGATGGACGAAAAGGTTTAAGGAGATCAGACTGGTATGAAGAGGCGTGTCTATTTAGCTTAGTTATAGGAAGTACCTTAAATTCTGATCTAACATGTAGGGATTCAACATAGCTCTCTCTCTGAGAACTGTCTGTTGTTTTGTCGGTTTCCTTGTTGGTTGCATCAAACGCCAGAGGACAGGAGAAGTGGTATCGGCCACAGGGTCCCACCCAAAGGCCTTGGGCAATATTCCTGGATCTTGAGGAGAGCAACCCTCCAGTGTTTGACTGACTGAACAGTTTCTCGTTAATCCTGTTGAACTTCATATTGACTCAAGCATGTGTTTACAGTATGACCAACCTGTCTTTGACAGTTGCAGGTACATTTATGGAGTGATGATTTGGGCATTGTTGAATGATGAAAACCTCCTCAAATTTTAGTTTCACAACAAACAAACAAAACAAACTCAAAATTGAGTTTAGTCTAGATTATAGGCTCAATCATAATTCCTATACTCAATACTTCTCACTTCGACAGTAACTTTGTTGACGCTAGTTGTGTGGCTAGTGGCCAATGTATGACGTCCCTCTGTTTCAGACTGGTTATACATCATAGAAGACTTCTGGTATTCCTTCATTAAATAGCCACCTATTGACCAGGTGGGTCATATGGCTTACAATGACTTGGACCTTGAATCAATAGTAACAAGTGGTGTTTGTTGTTAAGAGATTGCATTGCAATACCACAAGGTGGTAAAGATATTCACAAATCAATCTGTAATGTGATTAATTATGACTCATATAGTGTATGAGAAGTGGATGGGTAGATGGAAATTAAAGTGCGAGAGAGTGCACAAGACAAACGTTGCTAATTTCTCAGTTTTCATCGTGGTTATTTTTTGTAGAAATTTAATCAGACAAAAACAAAACTCAGCAGGCACAAACGACAATAGGCCAGCTGCCACAGGTATTTTGGCAGATATTGTGGGCTCTCTTCCCCCAGCACAAGTAACGGGTTATAAACATATTCCCAGATATTTAAAACACTAAATGCGTGAAAGCTGTGTTGTATTCAAGGATAATCTACACTGCAGCTTTGTATTCCTTATTGCCCATTTACAGGTTATGGAATACACATTTCTAAATTTCAAGCTTTTTTTTCAGTCTGCCTGTAACAATTGCTTCCTCTGTGTGGTCCGTGCTGACAGGGCAACTCTCAGAGCAGCAAACAGGCATACCGGCAACTTGGATACATGCAGCATCAAGGCATGTGTCCAAGAGTGGACAAAGTGCCCTGTCTGACTCCCTGCCACATGGCTGTTTTGTGTGGATTGTGTGCATATGTATCAGTGCGCTGTTATGCCGGGGCTTAAAATGATCAAAACAGGGGGACTGACTTTGGAAGTTTGAGCCCACTGGCCACTTACCCAATTAGTTATCAGAAACGTAACTGTTTCTTGAGTGGAAAGTGTACTGTAGTATACACAGAACGTGAAAAACAAAAAAGAAAAACAATATTAATTGGAGGGGAGGGGAGGGGGTTGGCAGGATGAGGAATCAGGTGAAATGTATAGTGTCACAAAAGATGAACAATGGTAAACAATGGTCCTGAAAAGGTAGTCTTTGTGCTGGGGTGCTTTGAGGTGTTCCACACGCTGCATTGATTGTCTTCTGCCACGTCACTCCACATAGGAATAAAAATGGCCTGATTATCATTCCTGAAGCTAGCTGTCATTGCCACTGCCCCAGATCTGTTGGATGAGTCCATTACTAGGCTAACACAATGTAGCATATCCCCAGAATTCCTGGTTTTGATGGCGCATCCTATCATTGTTTTATGCTTGTAAGAAATACCCATGACATTCAATTACTGTTTTTGCTGCATCTAAAGTAGGGTTTGGCGATAATTCAATATCATTTCATTATCTTTCAAAGTCATTCATCATTGACGTTTGGAAAAATTAATGCAGGCTACTTTTAGTTTAAATTGACAATGACAAGCATATTAACTTGAACTTCGCATAAAATGTTTTTTTATTTTTTTATGCGCATAGCATAAATAGCAAGGAAGAATTTGGCGAGAGAAACAATTTCTTATAATGATTCGTTACTCTATAATTCTCTGGTTTATAAGTGAAGTGTATGAACTGCACTTCAGACTGGAGTCTCTACCAACCGTGACATACGTCACTGCACTAGATTTTTATAAATGCATCCGTCACCTGAATCAAGGCACCCTCTCACCATCGTCAAATATGTGGGGGCAGTTTTAGGAACCTGATAACGTTTTAATTGTGGGGTCCTAAGACTTGGTATTTAAAAGTGTCATGGTTCAATACTTAGTCATGACATCACTGTTGGGTGTGGCAACAAGTGCAACAGACAACACGTATCGACCACACCCAATGGGGATGTTTGGTTTTGCCGTTTAAAAACAAGGCTGACCATGTGCCAAAGATTCTATTTAATTCTTGATTTATTGCACTATTGTTTTGTGAATGAATGCGAGTATGCTCCCCTAGATATATAGTTTAAATGTGTAACCTAATGCATACATTTCGATGCCACCTGTGATGCTGTGATGAAGAGGATGACATGCTAATATGTACTGATAAGTCGGTGGGTAGGGTTGGGCGATATGGCAAAAATATCATATGATTCTTTTTACAGTAAAATTGCGATCACAATTGAATCACTTTTTTACATTAATTTTTAATTATTTTGAAAGTTACTGAACAGTGTAGCCATTGCAAGTATTCCCCTATGTAATAATATAGCCCATAAAGAGAAATGTATAATATAGATGTAGAACCTTTCTGAACAAATTTGAATAAGTTTGCGCAACTTCGCCAACTTTTGCCAATGGACATTTAACATAAAGCTGCCCAAAGCTCCTTGTTGCCTCTGCTGGCTGTGGTGTGGCTGGTCTCCTGGCTGTCTCAGCAGACTTCAGGACTCTATAGGTGGTTGAAAAGGTTTGTTGTGTCACCATCCGATGTGCACAACTTGTGTGACTGCATGTGTGTGTGTGTAGCAGGTTTGGGCAGAAAGGCGGCCTCTTTGAAGTTACGGCAGGGCCTTTGTATTAAACACATCAGGAGTCCACGGTTGCATGGGATTTATCGTTTTTTAGGCGCATATTTCACAGTTTGTTCCACAAATTCTATGAATAAGTGTGGACAGACAGCAGCGATGCGATGTGATAGTCTGACGCTCGTGTGCTGTTAGGATACAGCAGTTTGTTTTCATTTTCTTCCTGCTACTCTCTGAATCAAATAAAGGGGAATTAGAAATCCTCATTGCTACCTGTGGTTCGCTATGATTGGTTGATCAGCGTGTCCTAAGGGGGTTGCATGCGGTGGACTAGCCATAGTGTGAATCGGCTGAGGAAAAAAAACCCTGATGTGTCTGTGCAGAGCATAGAAAAGCAATAGATAGAATGTGCCCTACAGACGATACTACGATCTCTCTGTTTTGGCAGATCATCAGCATTTAATCCTTCACGATCTAATATCGTCCTATCGCCCAACCCTGTCGTGGACATTGATTATCTAGAAAAGGAATACCTGTCTACTGACTGAATACATGGACTTCACTGTGTCTTTGTGTCTTGTGCATCGCGACTTTAACTTCTCTATTGACTATCACTTAAATTTCTGTTTTCAGAATTACATTTTTGGCTTAGCTGGTGATATTTCTCCTTGTAATATACTGTTTGCTGTACTCTTGGCCTGTGGATGCAGAACATCAGAAGGTGTAACCCCAGGATCATAGATGGTCCGTTACCACAGATAATCGACAGGAACTGTGTGGCCAATTTGGTCTCTTCTTTTGTAGTAACCCAGCTGCAATTGAACTCTTGTGACAAAGATTCATGCCATAGAAGTTATAGCAAATCATCCATCTTAAGTTGCCAAAGAGTAATTTAGAACTCTGCATGGCAATTTTTTCTGCATTTATGATTGAATGAGGGTGCTATCGGCAAATAAGATGGTATTCACCGATAGCAGTGGCCGATGTTTGTGTGTGGCTTTTTTTTCCGGTTGGACCCGATAACCAAGAACATCAGTATCGGCCAAATTATCATTATCATAAAATATTCTATTGACAGATTATAACATAATTTATAACACTTAATTTGCAACTAGTGTAGTTAAGGTACTAGTCTACATCAGAAATCTGTGTTGTAGATGATTTTTTCTTGTGTCTTTTCTACACACAACATTTTATTCTCTGCAGTCTAACCTAGATCAACCCCTACTCAAGAGGATCTTGTGAAAGTTGATTGCCAACTTAACTCAAAAATATGTGCCAACTGACCTGCTTTTACCGGTTGTGTTCTTCAGCAACGTACACCGATGATGTGCTCAGCTCCTGGTCGTCTTGTCTGGTACACTTTATTTCTTTGCACCATTTCAGCTCCTCCCCCCACCCCTCCTACTCTGGTCACTTCCTGCTACCATCTATTTCTGAGAAATGTAATCTGATAGCGGTCTGCGTGTGTCCTGGCCCTCCAGTCTGTATGTGGGCATGGGCTTCTGGTTTTACAGGATTATGGAGTAACCATTTGGAAGCAATTTGGCTGAAATTGGAGATTATCCCTGTCTAGGGTTTTTTAAAACATTTAGCGATAACTTTTTATTATAGCAAGTAAACATTTGTGTTTGAAAATGTATCCAGTGATTTGAGTCTGGGGAAAACTACTAGAACTAGAGATGATTGACTTGAGATGTTAAGGTGCTTTAGATCTAGCATAATCTAGACACTCCTAATGTCACTTGATGGTCAGTAAAGTATATTCTGTTGGTGTGAATCAATTACTCAAAATACAGCAGAAGGGTTTTATGCATTGCACATATGTCAACGTGTGCTCGTCAAAATCCTAAAGAGATGTGGAAATGATGTGTAGTTTTTTATTTGTATGATAGTTCTCTATGTTTTAAGGCTGCATTAATAACAACATCAACGTGTTTCTCTGTTTTAAAACAACCACAGCCATATATGTATTAATGTGGCTAAATGGTCATGCATTCTTGTGTGCTCACGTACAAAAGCCTGGTTTGCACTTCCTGGACTTACTGCTGTTGTCGTTGTCACGTTGCTGAGGGAGAATCCAGGTGGAGACACACACACACACACACACACACACACACACACACACACACACACACACACACATACACATACACATACACATACACACTCACACACTCTGTGGCTCTAACACACACACACACACACACACACACACACACACACACACATACACATACACACTCACACACTCTGTGGCTCTAACACACACACACACACACACACACACACACACACTCACACACACACACACACACACACACACTCACACACTCTGTGGCTCTAGCACACACACACACACAGAGGCAGCCTGGCAGATTCAGGGTTAAAGGCTTCCATTTTGTTAGGTAACACCCTAATGGTCTGATCTGTCAGTGGCGTTAAAATGGCAGGGGCTTAACCCTTGGCGTTCGGAACACAACCAGCAGGGGCACACACGCACACTCTGGGCTGGCCGAGCCTACAACAGAACTACTGAGGAGGAGGAGGGGGGAAGTGTATGAGGCAGGGAGGGGTAGAGGGAAGGACGGAGGAGTGAGCAAGTGAGAGAGAGAAGACAAGGAAGAGTATTTTTCACTTGGGTACAGTTAGATTATGGCTCAGCTCACCACATGCGCTCTGCACCCTTCTCCCTCCCCCAACCATGGCACCACCTCATCTGGGTCCCTACCCCCACTTCTAGCTTGGTGAGCACAGATTAGCATAGGTAGTCTGATATTTTTTTCAATTAAGACGATAGCGTTAAGGAAAATAGCTTCACTCTTTGATGGCCTGAAATGATTTTGTAATCGAAAGAACATATTTTATAAGTAGGATGCGACATAATTAAAGCAGTAGGTGTAACCAGGCGTTATTGTATCGGCTTCTTGTAAGAAAATTGTCAGTTTGAGCGATTCATTCAATAGTACAACGGCCAGAGTCCCTTAGCCACAAGAAAGAGTTGTTGCGCTGTTATCCTTTATCGGGCAATAATAATCTATACTAGTATTGCTTTTATTGGACAGTATAATTGTTGTCTCCTCTCTCATTAAACCCTAAGGACACAGTTGAAAAGCCCCAGTATTTTTAAAATGGCTGTTAATGTGTTGGCTGGCTGGGTCCAGTCCCAGTGGGGAGATCATTACAGTGCTGGAGATGGGAGGCTAGCACGCTACCTGAGGGGACGAGCCTTTTGCCATTGATCTGCTCTCTATGAACTACTGAACACAATAGGAGAGCGACTGAGAATAAAACCTGTAGTGTCAGTCTAGGTCACAAGATTTACATTTGCTTTCTGCATCTTATCCGCCTGGGATGGGAGATTTTCTGCATACACCTTTGTCTTATGGACAAGAAGACTGATGTTAGCATGTGCAGCCCTCACAAAGAAATGCAAATTTATTAAATGTATATGTGAGCAAGCCTGCTTTAAGGCAGTTACTGTGTAGGAAATCAAATGGCTTGGTTCAAACCTTTTTATCCAAATGGTTTTTTCAGATGAATTTGAACGTGCAGTAGAAATGTCTTCTCTCACGTGCATCCCTTAAAGCCCTCATCCTTTGTTTTGATCAAAGATCTTGTCTGCCCTTGGGCTGACATCTTCTGGTCGGTTGGTTGATCAATATGCTCGTCTGAGCACTGTTGCATAAATAAGGCTGTGTGTGCGATAAAGCTTTTTTACTTTAGCTGAAAATGCCAGGCGCCCTTCAAATGCAGCTCCCGTGCAAGGGAATTTGAGTGCTGTGATTTGTGAAACGGAATATCCATTTAAGTAAAAATGTGGGCACAAGGTTTAGTACTTGCTCTGGATAAAGGGAAGGCTGAAGCATTAAGGGAGGACAGCAGTATTCATTTCTCCATTTGTCCCCTCGAACATTAAGTTGAACATTTTTCAACTTTTGTCGACCAGAGTGTAAATACTCGGCGCTCCCATTGCAAAGAATTGCACTCACACAGGAATTCAGTCAGTCTAGAGATAACATGCAGATTTTTACCCTGTCGACCAATCAATTGGTTGAGGAGTAGGTAGAATTTTTCTTAGGCTGACTTCAGCCCTAGTCTGCCCTTAGGCCTTATTATTCTGAAGGAAACAAGAGGGACATGCATCTACTCCTCCTCCATAGTCTCCTGAGAGGAACAGACACAGATCACTAATCACTGGCTGCCTTCTACTCTCTTTCTTATTCTCTTTACATTTCTGCTGCTGTTGTAGGTCATGCATATGTAAATGTGATGCATTTTCATGGTGTGCAATTGTTGGGAGGGAACGTTTGTTCACCAACATCATGCAGATCTATATGATAACACATCTGCTCAGAGTTTAACAGAGTTTAGCAGATTCAAACTCAAGATTCTTGAATTACCTCCCAAAAATAGGAAGCATGAATATTAAATGTGACGCACCTGCGAAACCTACAAAATCAACAGAAAAATCATCCTGTGTTCTTGTTTTAGGGGCAGATCATTTTTATAAATGTGAGAAATTGATACTGGAATGGCATTTCGATCATACACAGTAATAGGCAGAACTGGTACTTCAACAGAACTGGTATTCTTGGTTGCTGGGTCCCAGGCAACGTGGTTTTGGGTGCCAGTTTCCTCCAAGCAACTCCAGATGGACTTGCTGTTGGACAAGTCAGCCTTGTTTGTGAGATTGTAGTGTCAGTTTAGTTTGGTTTTACCCACTGGATAGATGGTACTGTTGTAACATTAAAACTGGCAGGAATGAACTGATAGATTCAGGATCTGTTCTCAGTTGATTGCCTGGCAACATAATACAAATGAAGGATGTCCAATTTCAAACAAATTGGTTTATGTAAGTTTACGCAAAGGATGCTCTAACTTAAATGTCAAAGAAGCTTTGTTTCCTATATAAGTCTTAATTGTGGCTCATTGACCTGTGTTTTACCTACGTCGTCCCTACGTCGTCTTCTGCCATCCCAAATAATCTGAGCGGTGTCTCACTGCAACAATATCTCAGATTCTGGTGGTTTGAAATACTGATGCATTAAAAAGAATTTCTGACCTTCAATTCTCTGAGGCAGGGGTGTCAAACTGATCCAGTAAAGGGCCGTGTGGCTTCAGGTTTTCATTCTAACCAAGCAAGAACACACCTGACTCGACTTATTCAATCACCTGAACTGTCTTCACACAGTTGATTTGTTGGACCAGGTGTGTTTTTGATTGGTTGGAATGAAAACCTGCAGCCACACGGCCCTTTACTGGATCAGTTTGACACCCATGCTCTTAGGTGTCACTGTGAATGGAAACGATGGACTCTTGTGTTTACACGTTAGGCGTTCTCTCGCTGAATCTCTTAGTTTCTTTGTCTTCTTCACATGTTCGATAGTTGAATGACCTCCTATCACACAACAGGCCTTCAGGGCTCATATAGAAACCAGGGCGCTGAATAGAAAATGGGCTCCAGTGAGTGGTGGTCCTTCATTAAATGTTTAGTGAGATGGAGTGTGATGCAACAACGAGAACGAGTACACACATCCCTCGGGACAGTCTCGAGTATGTACATAACACTCAAAATCACAACATATGCACGGACAACAATTTAATTTGCCCACGCCTCCACGTTGCCTAGCAGAAGTGCATCTATGAATCAACAGATTCATGGTGCTATCCATGTCTTCTGGGACAAAGGTACCCACGTGTCTCAAGATCTGAAAGTAACAACCACAGTCGTCCTAGTAAGGTGCAGAACTAATCACATGGCACTGTCCTAAAGGGTTACAGTCATTTTGTACCTGACACGGTTCACCCCCATGCCGTTATAGTCAGAGCAATGTGCAGCCACTATTTCTACAAGCTTACAGAGTAAAGTCTTTCTGAAGCGGTGTGTGAGTTGTATATGGGTATGCACACAGCATACCAACCCACACACAAGTTGTCATCTCTGGCAGATAGATGGCCTTTGTGTCCAGGGATAGTACAGCAGGGCACATCTGTCCTTGTTGTGCACCAGAGCCGGGTGCATTTTAGGCTCCAGAGACCTGAATGTTTTAACTGTGTAGTTGCTTTATTTTGGATGTGTTTGTTGGTTTTATTACTGTTATATAGTATTATCTTAGCTCAACATCTTGCAAAGTTCCAAGGATGCCCGCGTCTCATCTCCAGTAAAAACTAAACTTGGCTGAATTCACAGATGTGAAGTGTTGTAACAAACTGCAGTCTTACTGCAGACAGTAATTTCTTGGAATTGCTGAAAAGCAGTTTAATTTACCTTACTTTGCAGTTCTCTCAGTGCTTTGCTGTACAGACTGCAGGCTCATTGTAGGAGATTTGGTATACGTTAGATTGTTGTGATGAATTATGAGCTTCGCTTGGCTTTTAATCTTTTGAAAACTTAATAGATAGTAGAGAAAACATTTTTAGTATCAAATATCCAGGTGAGTTTTGGATGACAGGATTTTTATGCGGCTGTTGACTCCTGACTGCCGCAGAAGTTCAGGGATGTGTCTGCCCATACCCCTGCAGACATGTTTTGTAATGTCCAAAGACGACGTAATTTTCTCCCCCTCCCTCCTTCCCTCCCTGTGTGGGACGTGCCTGTGGCTTCCTCGTCTCACTCCCTCCCTTCTGCCAGTATGTCTCTTCAGGGGTTAAACGTCCGCCCTCTCTGAATATGAGACCAGTCTGAACCGGTTTTCATGGAAGCGCTTTACGTCTCTCTTGGAATCTTGGGATAAAGTCATGTGGATCTGCGATGACGTCACGTTGGACTCGGACGATCTTGAGTCAGCTCTCTGAATCAGATGTGCAACATGGCGTATGTGTGTGCACCTGGTTTCATTATATCTGAATTTGTTTGTGATAGACATGCTCTCACCCTTCGGCAAAATGTGTACAAGCATCACGTTTTTGTAACAATTATTTTCAAATGTTTATACAAGAGAGTCTATGAGTCTATGCTTGTTCCATAATGAGTACATGGCCTACATTTTTTTTTGTGTGTGTGATTGTTATAGTGTCAGTGAGCCTGTGAATATGCTCATTTGTCCAGGTCATCCCAAAGCAATTTCAGTCAGAAGCAACTGGACTTGGTTATAGTGTATTTGCTATTTTTCTGCTGTGTAATATTTTTGTCCCCAGTAAACTTAAATGGGTCTCTCTTCTGTTACTGTACTAAGTGAGATTTGGGTCAACATCTGGGGCACTGGCAGTGGGACAGAACACCCATACGCAACGATTGTCCATTTTTATACGGCTGGAAATCAGCTAAATCCAGCATTGTAAATGTTCATGTATAGAGTTAAACAAAAAAGTGTTTGTGCAATATGTTTATAAGGAGGATGATTTCCCCCAAGAACCTGGGGTAACCTGCAGTAGACACACTAGCCAGGTTTGTTTTGGGAGGTCCAAATTTCGGTGAAACACACATTGTTGACATCTATTTTCATTTCTGCTTCAATTGTAGTTACTTGGTTAAATGCAGAGGTCGTGTTAACCAAAAATTTAATTATAAAAATGAAATATATCCTTTTATAAAGGATATTTTAACAACAACGTCTCTTGATCTTGTTTATTTTCATTAAATCACCTGAAAACAACACCAGGCTGCTACAGTATAACCACACTGACCTCTACACACTTCAGACTCAGTCAGAGATTTCTCCGTTTTCGGCTGAGATGGACGAGAGCGATGCAGTCTTTCAGTGGTGACACTGTGTACATTAGCGGGTGGCAAACTCCTGCTCATAACACCACAGCGAATTTCAGCCTGCATGCACATTTTTTAAGACATTTTAACATTGCTGAAAACAGGGCAGCTAATATTGGTAGCGAGAGGAGAGAAACGTGAATGTAAATGACAGCAAAACGCAGTAAAGACTCTCGCACTGAGCTGAAAATGGAAACTCTGTGCTGCAACACTTCTTTTGGTGTAATTTAAGGATTTCATTTTTAAAGATTCTTCTACAGTTTTGAGAATAGATTGAAAATCGAATACCTACCCCGTGAATATCTGAAAATAATCAAATATTCGCATCCATTCTTACGAGAATGGAAAGGTTTGTGTAATATATTAACTCCCACTCCTGCAGTGAGTGGCGTGCTTCTAACTGGCTAACTGACCCAGCAGAGCCGACCACTGCAATTACTCTGAGCACCATGCATGGAAATTACAATATAGTATTTTCAATGTATTTCTTGCTTTTTTTCCCTGATGATCAGAATAAGTTGCTAAATCTAGCAAGAAAGTCGCCAAGTCGTCTGTGTGTGTCTTGTTACTGCGTTGTGAACCATCGTGCAGCCCATGCATGTAAATTGAACTGTCACTGAGTCTTATCTATCTACTGTGCAAACCGATATCCCTGCTGTCTGTTTTTGACCCATGCAAAAGTTTAACTATTTTGCGTTAGGGGTGGGGGTGGGGGATTTGTGGACGCAAACAACGCCATCAACAAGATGGCTGTGCCCGTTCACAGCTACTGCACGAACACTTGAAACCATCGCATCTCAGATCGCCCACTCAGAACGCATCTGTACTTGTTTTGTCTTTAGTTTCTTCATCGCCCCCATGTTTAAAGTCATTTCTGCCGTACATCATCATAACAGCGGTGCACCATGCGTCATCTAATGTTATTTGGCAGTTTTATAGTTACTGTTTACTTTAACAGCTGTGCACGAGTGAGTCTTAAACTAACGTTGCACGCTGTTTACCGTTTGACTGTTGTTACAGTCATAAATGTATCAGAATCAGAAATACTTTAATAATCTCAGGTGGGAAATTGTTTTTGTTTTAAACTCCTGCTATACAAACGACACATTTAACAACAGCAGAAATATAAAACAGTATATATACATTTATGTATATATAAAATATAAAAATTACAATGGTAATGTACTTACAGATCAAAAGAACCCTACAAATGTGCAAAGAACACATTTTTTATGATTGAGTCCGTATTACAGAGAGAAGAAATGTATGTAAATCCTTGCAGTTATTCAACTTGCTCCACACTGATGCAAAAATACTTTTAGCAGTGATTATCTTAACAGCATATTACTCCTGTGATGAAATGAATCTATGTCAGAACCATTCCTCAAGTTTTAAGTCAAGTCCAAGAGTAAATATTGATTCTCCAGTTCAGGGAAAGGGTTGCTATGACACACACGTTTTCAAGAGAAGTTGATTAAATGAAGTATTGAAATATTGAGACACGATTTATATATATATATATTTTGGGGTTAATTAATTGTTATATTAATCAAGATATTAGTTGATAAAACTATTTGACTAGTTGAAAAAAATAACGTCACTGTTTGTTTTCGGTTTGTGGAAGTGTTTACACAGATTGTAACTCTTCTGTTTCCGTCTTCCCCCTCTCCAGGGTGAGAGCAGCCATGTCAGAGGAGGCAGTGCGTCAAACGCGCAGCCAAAAGCGGGCTCTGGAGAAGGACCATGCAGCTCCCGCCGAGGAGGACATGGACAGTAAACGGGTTAAGCTGGAGAAAGGTGATACAGCCGAAAGTCCCCTGGACATGGCGGGATCTGAAGCTGAGGGCGTCAAGATGAGTGAGCAGGCTGCAAAGGTAGCAGCCAGCATCCTAAAGACCGGGGAAGTGAAGGCCACCATCAAGGTGGAGGTACAGACTGGAGACGAGCCTGTTGACATGAGCACATCCAAAAGGTGAGACGTGGAAAAGGGTCACAAGGTTTGATTGAGTCACAGGCTGTTTTTGTTTTTTTTGCTGACGGTCATAAGGGACATAGTTGTTGTTCACTTGACATGATACTGTCAGTCACTTGTCTGCGAACAACACTGAAAGGAATGCCATAAACACTTTTACCTTTAAACAGTTACATCTATTCCTGTACACTGGGCCTCAGTTATGCCAAGACTGCCAACTTTGTCCACAATAAACCTTTTGTAAGTATTTCCAAATGGACAAAATGCACCATAATCTCCTTACTAACTAGTTTCTATCTGTGGGAGTATAAGATACAAAGACTAGTTTGCTACTGTATTTCTATTTGGTTATGTTTAACTGTTGTTTGATCATCATATGGTTAGAGGCAGGGGCTGTGAATGACGAACAGGACTTCGCACACACTGACAACTGAGGCACAGTATAGATACAAATATATTTGTCTGCATTTTTGAGTATAAGTTTGTTTGAAAACTTCTTACGGGGTTATTGATGCACTGCAGGCCTTGGATTTCATGCTTGCATGTAACAAACGAGAACTTTGAAGGCCGAAGTGGCGAAGGGTTCCATGTTGAACAGTGTTGCGCGTAGAAATGTGTCTATTGGAGTTTCAGGTTTCTCTCTAAGTTTGCACTAGCAAAGTGCGGTTGTTCGGCAGCCTGCCCCCGTTTTGAAAAGTTTGAGGCTCCTGAGGCCTGGGCTCCATTTTCTCCCACAGCAGCACCTGAACTCTGCCTCACACAAAATGAAGGCTACGTGTCACAAACTGGTTCCAACTGGCCGTTGCCATGGTTTCCACGTTGGAAGGAGCAGTTGGAGGAAGGGGGGGCCAGGAGGGGTGGTGGGTGTGTCACATGACCACACAGAAAAATGCCTGATGTCATGTGATGTTTGGTAGAGCAATAGATACATACAATGATGTGATGAAAGTTAAGGTGGAACAGAGAGGTGATTCAGCGCCGTGTGTCGGCCCTGTTTGTGATGTCACCTTTGGCCCCTGTTGAACCCTCAGCATGTGTTTGCATGCTCACTCACTGCAAGGTGATCATTTTATTGTTGTTTGCAGAAGACTAAGTAAGTGTAGGGCAACTTGGTAAAATGATCATTTAATTGTAATGCAAGCCAAATTGCCTGGAAAATAACACTGTAACTGAACTTGTCTTGAACATGTTTCTCTCTCTTAGGAAGCATTACTCCCTCATTTTAATAGTTTGCATGCTCTGTATGCATTTTAACAATCTATCAACATTTGAACACATTTTTTAAGGCATGTTCGCTTACGTAGCTTAATATGGCACATGGTGTTGCGTTGCATTTTAACAGAGAATGCATCTAATAAAGACTGATTCAGCAATCCTGTACCAGGGTCATTGTGAAGCCATGATCGGGAAGGCCGAGGCATGCAGAAATACTGGACCTTACATAACCAAGCTGCTGCGTGTTCAATGCTTGTGTAAGCTGTTCTAACAGAGTAATAGCAACCATCACAAGCTAGTCCATCACAAGCTAGTCATTTTGTCAGAGAGGCCATGTCAGTCCAGGCACTGGATCCCCATTAACTTTTTGTTGCTGAAAGATGACGAAGCGCTTTATTCCTCTCTGATGCATGCGTGTCTGACGTAATTTATCATATTTGTTGTAAGGAATGTAAACAGGCCTGGGGAGGAAAGCTGCTGCCCCTACAAGCTTCAGCTTTTATGTAGAATGGTATTATTCTGAAAGTGACGGGGTGTTGGACATCTTTCTAAATGTGAATGAATCATATCAAGGAAGTGCTCTGTGGGAAGTAGAGGAATAGGGTGTTTGATTGTGTTCTTAGCAGCTCGGCAAAGGGGTAAGGGTTATAAGAGTTAGTCTGTTGCTGTTTGGGTTGTGATGGCTTATTCTGTTGAAATTGCCATGTCATACTGCAAGTATAAACAACATGGCTCTTGTCATATAGTTGAACTTGTTGAACTGAGCATGCGATCTCTGTTGAATGGAGGTGATAGACAGCTGTTGTGATGAAGGAGAAGATGGCAGAGAATTGGGTCTGAAGAGTGTGCAAAAGGAAGAAAAAGTGTGAAGAAAGAACTGAGTCAGTGAGTTGGAGTATAAAAGATGAACAAGTAAGGAAGGATGGGGGAGGGGTGCGTGAAGTAGTGACTGAGTGAGTGACTGAGTGAGAGAGAGTGTACACAATAGGTTGGCTCCTGGCCATGTATTCCCCTCCCCCTCGCTGTCACCCTCTCCAGTGTCTCCAGCGGACCTCCGCTCTGCTCAGCTTGTGACTCTAGTGTCGGCAGCTGGGAGGGAGGGGAGAGCCGAGGCCCAGGCTGTGCCGATCCGGCTAGGCCATAGGCCTCACCACGGAGGTAGGGGAGGGGTGAGGCCCGGTCTGGGTGGTAAAATGGGCCTAAGCTTGAAGCCCTGAAGCCTCTCGCTCGACAGCGTCTGAACAATTATATAACTTCACTGCATGTTTGCATGCATAACTTCACATTATGATCCAAACCTCGACCCCTCACATGCTGTCATATATCACACTCCCTACCTTACCTCACTTCCACCAGTTCTTCTTACCACTCCGTTTTCTAATTTCTTACACACCGACCGACAGGATGGGATCCCCACTGTGATGGAGGCAGATATATTCTTCCGCCATGGTCGACGCGCTGTAAAATTACAGCCACCCTTTATTTCTAATCTCCACCCCTCCCCTGATTGATGCATATGTAGCTCATCGCCTTTGTTCTCCTTAGTCCTCAGGAAGAGCCACTTAACGTTTTATCAAAGGCTTAAGGCCTTTTCCTCTCATAAAAAAACTCAAATGCAGTTAATGTGCCCTTGGTTTGCATGTTGTTTATGAGTGACTTTGCTGCATGTGTTGGAAGGAAGTGAGCACGAGGTCTGTTCGTTGATGTTACCTTTCGCTCGAGATAATGGGTTGTTGCGATCTTCCCCTGCCGCCATTACTCCATTATTGATCTCTTGGTTCTTGTCTTCTTGTGTGTCTCAGTACACATTTGCACTACAACAGGGTTGATGCAATCATTATTATATACTGCCATCTACTGGGTGTAAGACAAAACTACAAGTTAGTGCAGTTTATGGTAACTGCATTTTTCTGGACTGAAATAGAATACAGTGTTGAACCGAGATGTAATGATGAAACACATTCTCAGTCAAATTGTTTTCTGTCTTTTCACTTTCCTCCCCTCAGTGACATTAAGAATGAGCGGCAGCCGCCATCGCCAGATGATGTGATCGTGTTGTCGGACAATGAACCATCTAGTCCTCTCATGAATGGCCACTGCTTCACGAAGACTGACACAGATAAACTTATGGTAGGAAACCAACATGTAAACTTGTGATAGAACACAGTCTTATTGTGTCCTTAAGTGTCCATTCTCACTTAGTGATAGCTGTTGAGAAGTCCTTTTTATTTGATACGGTATCCATAGAAGAGTTCTCCTGAGGAGAGGGAGCGCATCATCAAACAGCTGAAGGAGGAACTGAGACTCCAAGAGGCCAAGCTGGTGCTGCTTAAGAAACTACGACAGAGCCAGATTCAGAAGGAGAGCACTGTACAGAAGGTAAAAAAACAAACAGAAAAAGAAAGAGTGTTGCTCGTCATTTATGTTTTGTTGGAGCGGATGGATGCATCAAGGGGAATTGTTGTCTTTTTCAGGTTTTATGCCGTTAGCTGCTATTAGCAGAACAGGAAACTCTTTGGTTTCCAATTGACACAATTAATGAAGACTCAAAACATTTCTGTTCATTCATCCCCTCAAGTACATGTTTGTGGACTAATACTGTACTCTGTTCATTTCTAGTCGACTGGCTCTGTAGCCACTCCTCCTCCTCTGGTGAGAGGTAGCATCACATCAAGCAAAGGACCCCTCCAGGTAGTTGCTGCAGTTTGTTACAGCCTTCTGCCACAACTTGTATTGTAGAGTCTGGATTGATGTATGATGTCATTTTACATTGAACCTATACAAAGTGGAATACTGAGCAACACAAGTGCAGGGCAGCTGAGTTTCATATCAAAACCACAGATCTAAATGCTTTCATAGCATAATGTTCAAGCTTTATACTGTATGTTCTTTATTGTATATTTGCATTGTTGTGTTCACAGGCGACGGGTCGAAGCTCAGGCACGGTGATCCCTCCTCCTTTGGTGCGGGGTGGGCAACACATCCCGTCCAAACACAACTCTCAGATTGTCATGCCACCTCTGGTTAGAGGGGCCCAGGTTAGTGTGAGAGGCTATGGCATTGTTCAGGTGATAAAAGTCATCACACTGGTCCACATTTAAGGTGTCTCATCTGAAGAAGTTTGGAATTGAAGAGGTTAATTTCTTGTCTTCCCTTTGCTTGCTCTCTTCCTTTATCCACGCTGGCTACTTCTGTGTGCTGCCATCAGCCTATTGCAGTGACTCCCCAGCAGATAGCCAGTCTACGCCAGCAACAGCATCATCACAGTGGTTCAGGCCCCCCTCCACTCTTGCTGGCTCCCAGGGCTTCTGTGCCCAATGTCCAGGTCCAGGGCCAGAGGATCATTCAGCAGGGACTTATTCGGGTGGCTAATGTGGCCAACAGTAATATCATGGTCAACATCCCTCAGGTGAGGATACAATCTAACATTGCACACTCATCTGGAGAAAGATTGTTTTATAGTAATCAATGATAAATGTTCATTTGTTTCATAGATACTCTTTTTCATTGCTAGGCTGCTGCACCACTTTTCTGATTTTTTTCTGTTGTGTTTTCTGTCCAGGCCTCTCCCACCAGCCTAAAGGGCTCATCAGTGTCACCCAACTCTAGCATAAATGATTCCCCAGCCAGCCGGCAGGCGGCTGCTAAGCTTGCACTGCGTAAGCAGTTGGAGAAGACGCTGCTGGAGATCCCTCCACCTAAACCTCCTGCCCCTGAGTTCAACTTCCTGCCTTCAGCAGCCAATAATGAGTTTATCTACTTACTGGGGCTGGAGGAGGTGGTGCAAAAACTTCTGGAGATGCACGGCAGGGGTGAGTAGATCTTTCCACTTTGTTAGCTAATATGGGGATGTTGTAGTGCGACGGTAGTTTGAATAATACAAAAAACATGTTTACATGTAGTCTAAAGAAGCTCTGTTTCCATATAGGTAATCTGGGTCCAGCTGCTGCCCTTGCCAGCTCCATTCCCAAAGAGCCATACACCTGTGCCCAGTGTAAGACAGACTTTACCTCCCGCTGGAGAAAGGAAAAGGCTGGGACCATCCTCTGTGACCAATGCATGTCGTCCAATCAGAAGAAAGCCCTGAAGGCTGAGCACACCAGTCGACTGAAGGCAGCCTTTGTTAAGGCACTCCAACAGGAGCAGGAGATTGAGCAGCGTATCCTCCAGCAGGCGGCCTCCTCTTCCTCCTCTGTCTCTAAAACCACCTCCTCTCCCTCACTGTCCAAGAGTGAGGTGCTGGTGTCTCAGCAGTACAAGCATGTCAGGGCTGCTATGCAGCACAGATCTGTGTCTGCCCACCACTCCATTAAGCAGGTTAGGATGGCCTTTGGTTGTGATAGACCAACACTGTGGTTTAAAAAGTTTCAAAGCATTTCTTCCTAGATCGGTGAAAAACATGGGAATTAACACCTGTACCAACACTCAGCATGTCTCCCACTGCTTTGTCTCTCTTTTCAGAGTCATCTGTCACACAGCATCCAGTCGATGAGCTCTCGTGGTGTGGCCCACTCATTCACCTCCTCCTCTCAGCTGCAGAGCGCGATGGCGGCAGCGGCGCTGGGCAGCAGGGTGGGTAAGCATGCTGCAGCACGCCCACTGCAGCAGGGGGCAAAGGTCAGCGCCGGCAGCAGTAACCAGGGCAACGGGTCTGCCTGGAGGAAGCAGAGCGGTGGCAACACAGGTAAATGGTTAGACCTAGAACGCTTCTCACCCGTTCTCTCTTTCTGCTCCTTTTTGAGTTAATCTGTCTCTTCTAAGTTGGATTCCTCTCTGGTACTATCACTCCACCTTTTCAGGCTAGGTCTTTTCATTTTAGAATTACTGTATAGTTGTCATTGTCTTTTTTTTTGTAACCTCAGATACAGCTTTATGAGATTTTAACTCATCTTCCTAGATGCCAACTGCTTAGTTTATCATTTCCTTCTTCCTACATGAGTCAAAATAGTGTGTTTGATACTTCATTATAGAATAAATGTAACCAATACATTGACCACGGATGTGCTTGTCTTCTAACAGGTGTGACTATGGCCTATGTGAACCCAAGCTTGACTGCCCATAAGACCACTTCTGCTGTCGAGCGTCAACGAGAGTACCTGCTGGACATGATTCCCTCCCGTTCTATCTCCCAAGCAGCCAACACTTGGAAATAATGCAATCTTACTCCCTACTGACATCATAACTATTACCCCTCTTAATATCAATAACAGCCATTCTCATGATCATTCTAATCCTTTCTATGGACTCTGCCTCTGGCCTAAATGGTGCAGTGGAGAATCAGCCTAGTTGGTTGTTGGATAGAGGTGTTCCTTCAGCTCTTCCTCTATTTCTGCTACCATCTTCCTTACCTGAATCCTTCATCCCAAAGTGGAGTTGTCCTGCGACAGCTTGGGCTTCTGAGATGCGAGGAATATGTCAAATTGAATTTGGGTACCTTTTTTGAGGGCTGGGGTTTACACGGGCGTGTACAATTTTGCAAACTTCTCCAGCGATGTTGCCTCTCCCCCCCTGTATACTGGTTGAACCCCTCTGTTGCACCAAGAGGAATACCCCCCGAGCTTCCCTGCCTCTGGATTAGGCCGGGAAAAATAATAATCACTATTACACACAAAAACATCTTCGCCTTACGTCCTACCCCTCTCCAGTCTGAGCCAGTCAGACTAAGGCCCAGGTGGTGGCCGAACTGAACTTAACTGAAGACCTCACCACAGGGATTGTGGTTAAGCTTCGAGGACCATCCATGAAATAACTGCTTCAGCTTTGCAAAAATGAATAAAACGAGAAAAAAAAGGACTAAAAATGATCTCTATCTGCACACAGACTTCCTCTTCTCTCTAACCTAAAGTGTGTACCGTGGAGAAGTTGATGTGTGTTGGATTATTTTTTATGGCTGAATGTTAGGATTTTGTCTTTTCATCTGTAAGTCATATACTGTGTTTGGAATATTGTGCTCCCTGATACTTTGGAAGTGGCCTCTTGTCGAGGTCTGAATTTACAGGCTAATGTTACTGTTGAGGTGGTTTTACATCTGCTGGGTTCCATGTTGTGGCCTACTTTTAAATACTTTGTTTTTTCTAAGATGAAGATTAAGGTTTCACCAACTCATGTCAAAACACGGAGCATACGTTTGGCGGACTATTCGTATTGAATATTGTAAAAAACAACAAAAACAAAAAAAAAAACCTTCCAAAGAACTAGTGGAGCCCAAATGGAATCCCTTCTGCTAGAAGGTGTCTAGTTTATTTGAACCCTCTCTGGATATAAACATGAATTCATGCTAGACGGAGGGGGTGTAAGGAATGTCATATTTTTGACATTGTTTTGCTTTTAGTCATAGGTTGTGGTGCATTATTTTCTTCTATAGGCAAACTGTCTGGGTTTATTTATAGGGTCATGTTAGTAAAGATATATGCTTATGCCCTAAGTTTGAATGGATCTCCACCTAAAATGATTTGTTTTCTCTCGTGTGTCCAGTGGCTCCCACTCACCTTCCGATTGGTCTTAGAGAAGCTGGACAGCTTTCAGAATGTAGTTATGCAAAAACCCCTATAGCAACAAATGACATGAACGTCTTAGTCTTTAACATTAAAGTATGTATGGTTTATGTCGGGTCCTTGAATTGAGCTAACTATGCCTTTCATATGAGCTATAGTGCATTTTTATCAGGTTGCAGCAGCACAGGATAAGCTAGTGATGTACAGTATGTCCTACGTTAAACATGAATTCCCATTGCTCATGGAGATACTTTATTAACCATGTGCTGTCTTTAATTTCAGGGGTGGTCCAGCTGGTGTGTTGTGAAGTTTCACATTATAAATATTAAAATGTTGGATGTGTTGAATTGAATCAGTAAAATGGTGAAATTCGTACATACTTCATAATCTGGGTGTTTTGTAAGCAATACGTTTTTAAAAAGACTCAACTCCAACTGACAAGAGGCTGGCCATCCCAGAAGTTATTTTCTCAACATCCTGTATCTGTCCATTTTTTAGAAATTGTTTTCACATTGAAACAATAGAACAATAGATCTCATCACTATGTAATTACAAACCTGGAGTCTTGCTGCCCTGTCGCTTCACTTTTGATTTCATGATTCATCCATGATGTGATAATCTAATGTGAAGTCGTAAGGATTTGTTTCCTATATCCAGAGTGCACTCTTTAGCTCACCGATTATCATCAGGATCCATTCTGAAACATGGTGCACCGCATTAGGTAACTGGGCATCAGTTGACGTTTATCCCTCTGTATTGGGGTATCATCACTGTACATTCGGGTTTCATTTAGGATGGCGCAACAGTGTAGTATGTACGTTGTTGATAGAAATACAAGCCTACAAAGTTTAATTTAAATTGTTAAAAGATTTTGTATTTCTGTCTCAAAGTAGCATCGGATATCTTCCAGGTTGTCTGTACATTCCTGACAGGCAGAAGGTAGCAGCCCAGGTCTTGTGGATGCAAAATAAGCAATCTGGAATGAGCCGTGATCATTGTGTGCCCTGCTAAATGTAACCCTGTGCTGTCCTGACTACTGCCTGCTGCTGTTTGACAACAATGTCGCCATTCCGTTTGTCTGGGGTCTAAGCTCTGCGGAGTGCAGCGTGGCCCAAATGGAAAAGAAAACAATGTATGGGAAGTATTTGTTTTTTGGATTTTTTTCTGCTCTATCAAATAATAATAAAACTAATTTTAACCCCTCTTTCATGGCTGGATCGTCTCTTCATTCTCAATGTTTAAGCACGGTAGAGCTGCAGCAATAGCAACTGTTTTGGTAATCGAATGTTTCTCAATTTTCTCGAACAAACAGATCCCCGTGTCACCAAAATCACTTTATAAAGATGCATTAAAATAAAGGACAAGTTTCAAAGACAATATTCAATATTGTGATTTTTTTTTTTTAGGTAAAACTATACATCTGTTAAAATCTTGATTTTCTGCCCTTTAGCACAGTTGTTTGCTGGCTTTTGAGTCACTGGAGTTTTTTTGGTTTCTTTTGTGTCCACCTGCTTCACACACACACACACATCGATCATGAGTGACAAGCAATGAGAGGGGTGGAGGACATGCAGCAAAAGGCCTGAACACGGACTTTCAGTGTCTGTATACTGCTCTAACTACCGAGCCACCTGGCGCCCTAGCACTGGGGTTATTCCTAGCCGTTACATCATCACCAGTCTTTGAACCTATAAAGAAAGCAATTTGAAAACTACAAAGAAACCACCATTTTTTAACAGTTTAGCCCACACCGATTCCCTGATGTGACATAAATTGCAAGCTATCGAAACAAAAATTCAATAAATGTAACTTGTTCTAGATGGGATTTGGATGGAGTAACTCAAACACCAGCGGGTTCTGGATTCAAACTACTAAGTCATGTTGACCCCCTTTCTTCAGGAGAGGTTCACATTTTTCAAGTAGATCTTAATATAATATTCACTAACTCGTGCGCATTATGCCATTAATAATCAGCTGACCTTTAGAATGCATTGGATTGCTCTTCTTAAGGATCTCATAACAGGAAGTCTGGACATGAGAAACAATTACATCAACCACTAATGCTTTTCAAGTACAAAAAGGCATGTGAGTATTATTTTACATAGGCTTGAAGGTGTTCTTAATGGAAAGGGAATGTGTTGTTGATATGGTGGATGCAACATATCCATCAAGCCTGGATTTTGTTGTCCCTAACAACACATTTCTGTACATTGCCTTTCTCTGTCATAATGATTGTTTTTGGCCCTCTAGTCATGACTCTCTTGCTTTAAACTGCAATAACAAGGCATAACCCCTAGGTGGACAACTACACCAACTTTACATTGGACCTGTGTTTCCCTTCAATAGTTCTTACAGGAATGTAACTTTCATAACAGGTTTGTAGAAAAACAAACACCCTAATCTATAACATAACAGCACAGACTTTGCTCTGTTAGCTGAGCTTAAAGGAAAGCTCATGTCAGGAGCGAGGGAGAGAAAAAAGAGAGGGAGAGCTTTACAGAAGAAAGTGAGCTGTTGTTTGTCACCACGGCCCACTTATGAGCCTCATTGCTCGCCAGCCGCAGTCTCTCCCTGTGATCCTACTGTACATATCCTTCATCTGTGTGTGCATTTGTGTGCATTTTTGTGTGTCATTAACATTTTAATGATAGAGGGTGTTTTTCTCCTTTTGTGTTTACCCCAGCTGTCCTAAATCTATATGATCAGTCTGCATGCATCAAAGTCCTTTTGATGTCATTGTGGTTCTGTTCATATCTCCCATCATTTGCGCTGGAGCCACAAAGTGCTGCTGCTGTGTGTGCCCACTCTGATTCTACAGTGTTATTATCTCAGTTTTGCTTCTGGGCTTCATTTACCTCCCACCCCATATGAAAAGGTGTCTCCTCACTCTGATGCACGCTCTAGATTCTACATCAAGGGATCATTTTTCCACCAAGGACTATGTGTGTGCGCGTGTGTATGTGGCTGGTTGTGTGGATTTTAAGGGGACGGGAGGGGTGGAGGTTGCACCCTGCTATGATCGAGGCAGCCTGAGCCAATCCGCCTGCAAGTACCGTGCCTCCTGATTCTTAATTGGCTGGCTTTCCCGGTGAGCGCAGCTGATACACAGAGAGCCAGCTGGCTTTATGAGAGAATGAGCCGGGGCCACAGTGGGAACGAGACAGAGAGGAGAGGCTGAGATATAGAGGCAATATTCAGAGAGAGAGAGAGAGAGAGAGTGTGTGTGTGTGTGTGTGTGTCTGTAGCAGCCAGTAATTACCCTTCAGATTCTGCACCAGTCCAGAGCCACACAGAGACATACAGAGGGAGGAAGCCCATTTACATTCTCAGTCTATTCCCAGGCAAAGAGGTAAGACAGTGTGCTTATTGAATCAGAGTCAGAGAGAAGGAACGGAAGTGTTTTCCTCGGAGCGCCACAGCTCCTCATCCTTTCTCATATTTGCCCGAGACGTGCCGGGTGAAGCAGATGGACAAGATGAACCACAGCTCAGCTGAGGCAGAAGCTGAAACCATAGAACCACTGCGTTACCTCAGGTAGGCACCTGCCCTTTTTTTTCCTTTTTTTTTGCACGTCTCTCATGGTTTTTGCTTCTTTTTCTCTCTTCTTTCTCTTCTGCTCTTCCAGTATGTTTGTTTTACAGTTCCACCAATACACAGAACTGCTTTCAAATCAACCCACAGCGTGAGAAAAAACTAGATAACAGAGGGAAGGAACATCCAGATTTTCTTGTAAGACCCAAGAGATAAGTCTTCACAAGAGACTTACACTGTACGTTCATCTGGAAATCTGTTTGAATCAGAGCAAGCTTTTAGTGGGAAATAGAGCTAAGGGAGAAATCAGAGTTATCAATTATTTAAGTTGCTTGCCAAATGCCACTTGAATACCAGTACTGATAATGGTGGTGATGATGATGGTGGTGCCAGGGGAAAAAAACAGCAACTCCTACTCTGCTTTGCCAGTCTTGAATTTTCTGTGTAGCTCTTTCCTCTCCACTGAAGCATTAAATTAAATTCCAAATATAAGTTATTGAATTAGGGTGGCCCATGCTTAATTTGGCATTATCAGGCCACATATTACCGACCAAGCCAATCATCTTATGATTCAGTATCTTTGCGGATGAGATGATATGTAATCAGTTTGTTATGCAGTTGCCCCTGGCTGTCTCTGTTCGCAGCACTACTTTGTTCTCAGGGTGACAGGAAGTAGGAGAATTTAAGAAAGAGACAGGTACATAATTGGGTGTTTTCTGACATTTATGTAGTAAAATATAGGTAAGCATTTTCCCAACACACACACACACACACACACACACACACACACACACACGCGCACACACACACACACACACGCACACACACACAAACTGCACATGGACAAATTGATTACTGTGTTTGGATCCACTTATGGTTCAAAATCTTGTGGTCTGTGGTCCTTCTGGGCTGCACAAAGAACACAGTCTTCAGTCATCATGATGAAACTTGTGACACAAAAAATGCATCACAAATAGGAACATGGAGTTAATCCCCCAGCCCCCAAGCAACGACTGCCACGACTAAAATAAAATGTTCACTGTAAAAAAAAACTGCACAGACAAACAAAAAAAACAAACCCAAAGAGAGTCTTGGTTCAGTGATAAAGAACACGTTTTATAGGTGGGTATGTTGCTAATTTAAGGACGATGAGAGAGAAAATGGATCCCTTTTCCATAAATGAGAAGGTTTTTATCACAGATTTATAACTTGTTGATGCAAAGTGACCCATACTCTTGCCTTGTATGGCAGCTGGATTCACACGATGTCACAGGATCACACAAATCAATCATGTCATTCCAATCAGCGTCCTGTCAGGACTAACAGTTAGCCAATCAGCGCCACGGTCGAGACTAACACCGTTTTCACATGGCTGTCAAGCTGTGTGTTTATCACTGGCCAATCACAACCAAGTTAGTTAAACGTGCTTATGCCATAGATTCCGCCGTGCTCCTCTGTAGCCTACTCCATTACTACCATACCAATGTAAATTACGGACCCTTTTCACTTCACATGAGCTTCTGTGATAATGGTTTAATACGTTTCTGCAGGAGCGACATACAGCTGCCAAACGCTCTGTGGAGTCCAGGCTTCATTTCACTTTAGCATCATCACACCGTCAAATTATGTTTTTCTTTTCTTATAGGAAAATTCTCACCACACAGACCACATACGCCTTTTAATATCTTTTTCCGGAGTTTTCAGTTCGCTCCCAACTATTTTACAGAGGAACAGTCGCTTCGTGCAGAGCGTAGTGTCGCTCAAGACGACTGTGATTGCTTTAAAGAAATGCAAACAAGTGTTTTTATCCCCCTCATCAGAGTGCATGTGGGTAGCCAGACCCTACTCCAGTGCTGGGTTGTGGCACAGCAAGGCTATAAAACATCCAAATCTCTGAACTGTCAGAGGTTGAGTTGCATTATGGGTAATGCCAGGTTTTCACAAGAGAAAATAATACTCGGAATAAATCTCTGATTCTGCAGCTGGTTTTCAAACAGGAGTGCAATGTGGATTACTCTTTTAACTACAGTAATGTGTGAATCTCCAATACAGGCTTTAATGTCTGCGCAGCAGTTGACGAAATGCTTGTGCAAGAGCATAGACACTCCAAAAACACACTCCCATGCAACCTCACACACAGGCAGTATGTAACAAACCCCTTTCAAGGAATGGTTTTGGATTCTTTTGTGTTATGACACGATGAGTGTGAATGCCTGCAGGATTTGTGGCCTTGCTGTTTTTGTCTCTGGTTAATCTACTATAAATTGGGTGTTTTGTCACTCAGGAGGAAATATCACTGATTTACCTTCAGTGCGCTTTAAATAGGATGTTGCGCTTAATGCCCTTAATATAGCCGAGACAGATGGTTTATTCCTTTTCTGTTGATCATTTGTTTGTATAAATCCCCCTGCGAGCCTGAGATTGATTTCACAATATGTGCGTACATATGGTGCCTAAAGACATCTTCATGCATTATAAGGTATCTCTTCTGTGTTTCATACAGTATATCTTCGGTCATTGACACTGATTTTAGTTTTTCTTAAAACACTCTTCTATTTCACTGTCTCTATATTATTGCCACGACAGTCAGCGCATGCACATACATATAAATTAAATCTATTCTGAGAGCTGTTGTTACTCTTCCTGATAATGTATGTAATACGCTCTTTGCGCTAGCTGCATTTACACTCTTCTCCATGTGTGTCAACATCTGAGGAGCTGAGGCTGGCAGTTTACCCAAACTATCACCCGGGAGGCTTGGTCCCAGTCCTCAGACCTCTCAGATCTTTGCAGCTTAATTGGTGCTGTCTGGCAGTCAATTAAGCCCCCGTACAGGGTGACTGATTATTCAGCTGCTATCATCATCAGGGTATGTACAGTACATGTGTGCAGGCATGTTCAAATGTGTGCTCATGCCTATACTTTAATTTATTCACTTTTCAAATTGACCTGTCGTTTCTAATTAATTCTAAAATGATAAGTAAACGGTTGCTGACATGCAGCTGTTATACCAACCTGTTAAAAGAAAAGCTTGATGTGGATTTTGTGAAAAAATGAGATGAAGATAATTACTGTCTAACTGTAGGCTCTGTGATTTATGTAAAAAACGTGCATCCACAGGAGATAATATTTGCCCGGAGATGCCTTGTGATAAAGCTGCTCAATGATCGGATATAATTATGCACAAGTTGTAAGTAATGTATTTGCCAGTGGCAAGCGGAAATCTATTAAGTTAATACATGAAATTCTGAAAACACGACAGCCCTCACTGCCCTGAGCTGCCAATGATTTGTTCTTGGATCTGGCACAGTCCCCGGTTTCTGCCTATAGCTTCTGAAAGAATAAATGGGTTAAAATGCACAGGGCAAATGCTGGGCTTTATTTCTAAAAGGTCAGTGGTCCTTTTTGTCTACACCGTTAGTTGTTCTGTTGTATCTATGCTTCACTGTCCTCCAACCAGCAGGAGAGAACTGAAAATATCTTAGTGCAAAATCCTGATTTTTTTTGCCAGAGTGGTTCTGAATTTAGAAAGTGGCAATATTCTTCCAGGAGTGACTCAGTGAACATCTGCCAGCACATGTCTCATTGCTTAAATCAAAGCATTTTAACTTGACCTACAAATTCTCGGTTGAGTAGTTAGACACTTTTCTCCTTCTGGATCTTTCTGATGTTGTTTCCACCTCCTCTCTGCTCTGACAGTGATGAATGTTCTGGCTCTTGGGCCCACCTTTCCACTTTCGCCCACCACACCTGAGACCAGTCGCACAGAGACATGCTGGACTGCTCTGAGATATTTTTGTCCATCTTTCCGTTTGCTGGTCTGTCTATCTGTCTAACAACCTGATGCCATTGTGTCAAGCTGTCTGACTTTACATGCTGTGCCTTCGTGTGTCTCTCCTCTACCATGGCAACAATACATATTGGGCTTATTGTTATTCTTTTGGCTTGTCTCCTTCCTTTCAGCTTCCAGCCACCAATTCCCATGTTGGGAACTCCATTTGCCTGTGTGACAGCTCTGGCATTTATTTCTGAGCCAAATGTAATGATTGGGGCAGAAAGGTGGCGATGCTGAGAGGGAGAATAGAGGGGTAGAGATGATGCGCTACCAGAGCAGTGTTTGGACATAATTCTCCTCTTCCATTAAAGTCGGATTAGCTATAAGCGCTCTGCATTTACTGTGTTTGAAATAGGAGTGCGTGGGGGGTAGGGGGAGGCGAAGCAGCAGGATGAGGACTTATGGTCGGTTTCAAATGAAGGTATATACAGTAAGTCTGTTATTTCTGATCTGTGCTTCATAAATAGCATTGTATAGCTTTAAAGTGTGAGCTAACCGAATTAAAGAAGAAACCAGATAGCTCTTAATGCATTCCCTTAATGTAGTTTAGTTACTGTGAGTACCTTGCCTGAGGTAAGAGTTAGATTATGGCATTTTTATGCTTTACAGAACCCGCACTTCCCCAGTAATAACAAGGCTAAGAGTCTTCCGCCATGCAGCTCTCTGTGGCTAAATACTAATGTCAGCATGCTAACATACTCCCAAGTAGCATGCTGATGTTTAGCAGATAGTCAGGTGTTTTATGTGTGGAGGCCGTTCCTCCCAATCACGCCTCTCCAGGTGTCTCCATCAAGGCCCACGTGGGCGTTGAAGTCTCCCTGCAGAACTATGGAGTCCCCTACAGGAGCCCCATGCAGGACTCCATTCAGGGGCCCTCATTTATCAAACGAACGTACGGCAGAAAAACGCGCATACGACTATTTCCTCGCAAACTTCGGCATTTATCAATTTGGACGTGAGCGGGAGCTACGATCAAATCTCAAGTCTGGTCTGAGATTCCATACAGTGTTTTTATGGGCCCCTTTTATTCCACTCTTAAGACTGACACATCTTTATTTTGCTCCATCTCGGATGTCAGGATGCCGATCTCTGTGTAGGAAAAGTTTCTTTTCTAACCAATGTTTCGTCTCTCCGTGTTTGACCTCAGTGGGCGAGGCCTCAGAACCAGGAATATTTAAGGGCGTAACATGTTAATGACGATCGAATTCAGCCGCCGCATTTATCAAGGCCCGCTCATTCGTACGCTGAGCTTGGTCAGATACGAATGTTTCATAAATCACACGTGGGTCCTTTCCCACGACCACTCCTGCACTCAGATCTGCGCCCGTTTTCATGCAAATTTGATAAATGAGGGCCAGGGTCTCCAAGAAGGCTGAATACTCTGAACTTCTGTTCGGTGCATACGCACAAACAACAGTCAGAGTTTCCCCCCTTACTGGGCCCACAGGATGGAGAGGGGTGAGGTGCCACGTCACTTTTTCCGCCGGACCATGGCAAACCTGGCCACCAGGCGCTCTCCGGCGAGCCCTCCATCTGGGCCTGGCTCCAGACAGGGGCACCGAGCTTCTTCCGGGCAGGGCTTCTCTTCCTCTACCTCCCTGATTATTCATGTTCAATTAGTCTCTAGGCAGCAGCCTTTGTGAATAAAGAGCACCTGAGAGCTATTTGTGGAAAAATTGAGCCCAAGATCCATACGTGTCCTCTTCATTATGTCCACATTGGGATCATTTAAAGGATTTCAGTGGATATTAGTGGAGAAAACAATATTCTCCCCAAGGTGACAGATTCAGAGAAAAAAACTAAACTTGCTTTAACACAAGTCGGTTTGAGGAAGAGCAGAGTGAAAAGGTCAAACACTTACTGCAGAGTGAAATGACGCCGGTGAGTTTGATTCGCTTATCTTCACTCAGGGTTTGCTCTGACAAGCTGTTTACAATAAGTTGTCTGTGTGTGTGTGTGTGTGTACATTCGGGCAAATGAAAGAGACAACAGTAGAGAGTGAGAGAGACCACTTATGATTCCTCCTTTGAAGAGGTAAGCGCCCATCATTGTGCTTTAAATTTGCAAGATGTAACAGGGTCAGAATATGTCAATTATGTGACCTCATTTATGTCACTTGTACACTGTGTAGATATTTTGTGTGTGTGTGTGTGTCTGTGTGTCTAGTGAAAGACGCCAGGCTGCTACTACTGTTTTATGCACACACACACAAAGATGGAGGTAGTTACAGTGGAGGGCTGCTCAGTGGAATCCATCTTCTACTGTCTTTACTACAATGATTAACGTGTGTAAGATTGATCTTTGGTGGCAGCTGAATGTATTCAAGTGAGCGTCTCGTTTAAATGCCTCCAGGTCCCCTCACTGCTACATTCTCATCAAAGACTCACTCATAGGCGAGGAGTGCTGAAAGATAAGGTAACCTGGAAGGCAGGAACAGGAATTTCAATTCAAAGGTCAAAACCCTGGTTTATGGCTTCACTACGAACAAACTGCAATGAGTCGATAAGGATAACGTCACCCCTAGGCCTGTGCCTAACGCATAGACTGTATATAAAGATGGACGGCTTGACAGCTTCCCCAAAATGAAACCAAATCATCTGGATCGCCCCCTGGTCGCAGGCTGCAGTAAAGGTCATAAGTCATGCCCCCTCTATGTTAGTGGATGGGACAATGGCCAAACTAAAAAGTCAAAATACACCACAAATATTTTTTTCCCAAAGAGAGTTTTTGTCATTTTGGCTAGTTTTCATCACATTGATGTTTGTTCAAGTGTTTGGTGTGAAATATCATGACTAAAAGCCTCGATCGACTCAGCTATTGGGATTGGTCAGGCGGGAGTATGGACGTTACTTCGATGACATACCTCTATCGCCCGATCACTATACTGCACAGACTCTGGCCCAAAAGGACAACATGGCGGCATCTGTATCAGGGATATTTGGGCTTCACTTTTGTGAAGTGGCAAAAGCGGAGATGCATTGTCCATCACTACATACAATCTATGGCCTAACTGCACCCACTGCATCATTTTTGAAAAATGAGCCTAACACAAAAAAGACATATAGTATATATAGCGTATGTAGTGTCAACGCTGCCACATGCATACTTTAAGAACTTGAACTCTCTCGCTTCCTTGGAATTTGAGATGTCACGAGACGCTCTTATAGTGTGACTACAATGTGTGATCGGTCCATTGTTCTACATGTGGAAAGTGGTTTTTAATTTCTACTGGCAGACCCCTTTGCATTTCCTACAGAATAAACCTACTCAAAACTTCCAGTAATGACAGGGGCATTCATTTGACTCAGAGCACCAGCATATTATTAGAGACAGACCATTACTTCATTTGACAGGTCCACAGTGGGCCTCAATTAACTCCTGTTAATTAAACTATTGTGCTGCTTAAATGGAATCTTTTTACATATTTGAGTACTTTTGATGATATTGCAGGTAATACATATGGTTCCTCTGCTTATTATATTGTGTTTTTTCCATTTAACGTCTATTTTTCGACTCGATTTTGTCTTGACTTTCTTCTGTGATTCACATAAACATCACTAAACCAAGTGCAATTTCACAACAAATGACAAAAAGTTGAACATTAAAGGATTCGTCCACGATGCGACAAACATCCATCTCATTTTTTAGAAGTAATTTTCGCTTCCATCTTCACATGTTGCTCTTACTCACACAGTTTTGTTGGATTGGCTGAATGGTTGTCAACCTGCCAAGCTTCTCTTGTTTCCTGCCACTGATGTTGTGTGCTGCACAGCAGTGACAGTGATGGGTGAATACATATGAAAAACAATAAAAATGATGGTCATAAATATGAAAATAAGATCCATGTGTTAAAAGCAAAGTTTTCTAGTAGCGTGCTGCTCCTTAAAGTGTGTTTGATTAAAATATTACTTATATCAGAAATCAACGTTTTTGGAAGAATTCATCATTCATTTTAAACTGGTCATTATTCATTACATTACATATACATCAGGACAGCTTTCGACAGACTCCCCAGAAAAGGATCAGAGTCATGTGTAAATGTGTGAGCTTTAGTGCATGTGTGCGATGGATGTGTGTGTCTGTGTGTACGCACACAGATGACATTGACACAGTGTGTAGACAGGATGGATTATCATCGTGTGTGAGCTTTTTTTGGGATATCTGGAAAGCTGACAGGCATGACAGGGTGAAGACAAATATGATGTATTATGGGTGAGTGTATGTGCGGATGGTTTAGGTGGTAGGGCTTTAAAACGATAGGAATTGTGTATGGCTCAACTGTCACCTTTGCTCTTCTGTTCCCATTATAACAATAATGGTCAGATCTCAACAAGAGCACTTGAACCACTTTCATTTCATCAAACCCTCCAGACATTCAGACCCAATCACAATCTCCAATAGACTACATGTTAAAAAAACTACCAGATTTAATAAAGAATTGATGATGTATTGTGTAGCTCGAGAAGAAATAATCTTTGTTGTCATTTTCTCTGAAAGAGTCACTGGTGCCCTATATCCAGCATGAGCCCAGTCTTGTTTTGCATTATTGATTTCAAGTGTGCACTGATGTGAGGAATTGATTATTATAATCGTCTGTTTTTTCCTCAAACCCTGTCAAGGCTGTGTGCACGTGCCATTTGTCTTTGAGTGGCTTTAGGAGTAATCCATCGAATCTTGTCAAGAGAGCTCTGATAGAATAGTCAATCAGAAAGAGTGAGATAACCACAGCTTATCATTCTCCCGGCGACAATCTCTCGAGTGCTCGGAACAAATCACGAGTGGACTTTATATTAAGAGTTACAGAAGAATAAGTCTCCGTCTATCTTGAGCCAATGTTTTCCACCGGTCCGTCACCACACAGCGTCATGGAAACAGACAGTTTTTTCAAAGTCTATTTTCCTTACCGGACATTCCCGTAGGGCTGCAGCTAACAATTATTTCACCGGTGAATAATCTGTCAATTATTCTCTCAATTAATCGATTAGTTGTTTGGTCTTGTTGTAAGATGTCCTTCCTTCCTGCTGCTGTCAGACTTTACAATCAGCACTGCTCCCAACAGACTATTGACCTCATCCTGTACCCTGCACTGTGCAATATGCCTGTACTCAGGTCACTTCTGTTTTTGCACTATTTGGACTTATTTACTCATATTTATTTACTCACTACTATATTATTACAAACAAACAAAACAAGAACAACTGCACTATATCATGTGAATATGTACATATGTCTATTTCTATTTTTTCCCTTTTTAAATTTAACTTTATTGCTTATTTTTGCTATTTTTTAAAAATCTTTTATCTTATTTTATCTTATTTCGTAACATGTTCCTGCTTGTAATATTCTGTTGCTGCTGTGACAAACGAATTTCCCCGTCTGAGGGATATTAAAGGTTTTCTGATTCTGATATTCAGTTTACTGTCAAGAAAAATATATAAATATTCACATTTAAGAAGCTGAAATCTTTGAGTTTGGACTTTATTTTTCTTAAAGAAATTGCTCAAATAGATTGATTGATCATCAAAATAGTCACTCTTTAATAATACACACATTTTCTCAAATGACAGATACGGTATCTTCTAAACTAAACTAAACTAAAACTAACTCTTTTAATGTCTACATCTTCAGTGGATCGGCGCGTGGGCGACTTGTTGACAGGGGTCAGTACTATTCTGAGGGACGTGATTAGAGCAGAAAGTGTTCTCATGGTGACAGAATGGGAGCGATGCCCACTAGCAACTCATCTTATGTCGTTTCCACTGGAAAATCAATGTGGGGGGAGGGAGAGAGGGAGAATGAAGAGAGAGGAGAAGAGGGAGAAAAGAGAGGACAGAAAATAGGGTGGGTGCGAAGCATAAAACTGCCATGAAGGGTGGTGTTGGTGACTCACTTTTCTGTCAGCTATTAACACTTGTCACTCACGTCAGCTTTGTTCCAGTTGCTATAGAAACCAGCCTCAGCTACACCCTAGCGAGAGATGTTGTGTGGCTGTGAGACATGCAGGTGATGCGTTAGTCACATTTGCAGGAATGCGGCACTCAAGTTAAATCTGAAGGATTTACTGAAAATATTTTCATCACACAATTCTGCAATTCAGTCTGTCTGTGAAAGCATGAAGCAGACCGTTCTATGTTCTCGTGTCTGTTTAGTAAGCCACATTATGTGTTCGGCCTCAGGTATTTGTGTCTTCATGTGTGTGCTAGTCAGCATTTGAGTGTCGTTTTGCAGCCAGAAAGGCTTTCCCAATTTTCAATTATTGGGTTCACTGACTTCCTCTGCTAAGTCCTGATTGCGTTTTTGTTTTGTTTCCCATCGGAGGGACGCTGTTGCTGAATTCTGATTATGTAAATGGCTTGTCTTGTCTTTTATAGCTCTCTGTTGTTGTTTGCCACGTCTTCCCTATTCACTGATGGATTATATAAATAGAATTAAAGTTGGGTTTCGAGAGTGAGGCCAATCCTGTACAAATTGAATTAGCATCAGGGTAGTTTTACTTACCTGTTGATTACACGAGGAACGCTGAAACACAAAACAGTACAGTTGTCGTTTTGTTAGTATTCATTCAATCACTTACTGTTGTTCTCCACCTAACGACTGACAATGCCCCTCGGCCCCAGCTCCCCATGCCAAGATCTGTTTTTCAGTCTTTTTCCGGCACTCGTAATGAGAGGATCGGTGGGAGTGCAGTGCAATTCTTGCCTCCTGGATGCTTTGATGCACGTTGTCCCCGGTGACCTGAGAGACTGCTGATCAATGGTGATGCTGAGACAGGCATACAGTGAAAAACAAAGCAACCTGCAGAGCCAGACAAAGGAATCAACGGACAATCAACTAAATGTTTTAAACAGACACAGCTGATCAAACCCCTTGTGAGAAGAGGAAGAGAGGGATAGAAAATCAAAGAAGCACAGGCACTGAAAGATGGACAGGCCTTAATTTTTCTTATCTGCTTATTGGATTTTCTGAGCTTGTGTCTTTCTATGTCTTCTTTCTCTTGTTCTCACAGCCAAAAATCTAATTATCTGATAATTGCTGTAATGACAACCAGGCAGACAGAGAGGAAGGCACTTGAAATGGTGCAGTTTTTTCGTTTTATTTCAGCTTTTATACAGATTCAAAGCCCAAAGGTCTGCCATAGTTAGTACCATAGACAAATAGAGTGGGTGGCACCAAACTGCCAACGCTGGAGACAACTGCACAAGAAGCTTTTTATGTAAGACAGCCTAGAAACCATTATTGTTAGGCATTATAATGTTTAGGTAGGGATAAGAGGGGTGACAATGTGACAGAAAAAAAACAAATAGAGGTTACACATATGTGTAAGTTTTCATCCAAATTTGGTGCTCCCGAAATCAGTAAAAGAAAATGTATGTTAATGCATGATGATTTATTTAATCTGATTTAATTAAGGCGTCTTTACTCCAGTTTAAATGCGTGTAGATTACAAATGTGCATACAAACGTGTGGATGGAAATGCACCTACTACTACAGGTATAGTCTGGCTTCTTCATGCAGTAAGCCAGAGTATACTTCAGCCGAAGTCGATGATTTGAAGAGCTTAACGTTCAAGGTCTCTGCCTTTTACTCAGAGAACTGGAGTTACAAAATGAGTCTTTCCTCTAACCATCTTTTCAGTGACCCAAAGAGAGCAGAGCCACTCATCCCTGCTGTGACACCCCCGCAACACAGGGCTGCGACTTAAAATCAAATGCAGCACTCTAGCACACTTCCAAATGGCCAACACTCACTCAAATCTAATCACAGTACGTGCTGTGTTCATCCTCAACCAAGGGAAATCTTAAAAACACTACCATCAGGATGTGATGCCAAGCCACTCATCATACCTACCAACAGGGATGTAAAGGCTAATTACTTCTGCTGATTATACAACCATTCACTTTATGCACTAGTTCTAGCCACTACCATAACAAATACTAGTAAACACTCCTGGTATTGTAAAAGGTTATCATACAGTATAACCAAAGATGCATTGGCTAAAAAGTGTAGATGAATGAATATATGGAAGAATGGATATGAGTGGAATGAGAGGGACAAAAGAAGCCGCAACGGTTAAATAAGGTTCCTCTGTCAATTTAATTGTCCTCCATGACACACTCAAGGCAGAGCTAATGAGATTAGCCATCGTCGAGGAGATTTAATAATGATCATACATTTAGTTATGCATTAAGAATATTACAAATAGTGTTGTTATGATATCACTGAGAGGGTCGGTGACTTTAGGCTTTGCAAAATTGCCTTGACCAGTAGTGACCGTTGGCAGGAGATAAAGGTTCTGATATTTAGCCTATTTAAGTACTATGATGCAACCTGAAATTAAGGTATAAAAAGATTAGGCCGTAATGCGTTCTACTGATGATATTATAACTTAACAGCAGTAATGATGTTCACTGTGGTGGCTCTACTAATATGTACATGCAAATTTACAAACAGTCCCATATTCTGCTCATTTTCAGATTCATACTTGTATTTTGGGTTTTGACTAGAGCATGTTTACCTGCTTTAATGTTCAAAAAACGCATTCTTTTTCTCATCCTGTCTGTCTGAATATACCGTATTTTCCGCACTATAAGGCGCACCACATTATAAGGCGCACTTTCAATGAATGGCTTATTTTGAAACTTTTTTCATATACAAGGCGCAGCGCATTATAAGGCGCATAGAATAGACGTTACAGTCGAGGCTGGGGTTACGTTCTGCATCCATCAGATGGAGTTGAGCTAAAGGGAATGTCAACAAAGCAGTCGGGGAGGTCATCTTGTTGCTTCCTCCACTTCCGCACCATTGATTGGTTCATGTTAAACTCTCTGGCTGCTGCTCTATTCGCCTGTTCTACTGCGTGACTAATGGCCTTGAGTTTAAACTCTGCGTTGTAAGCGTGTCTCTTAATAGGAGCCATTTTGGAGTCTTTACACAAACACACAAATGGAAATGAAACGGCACGCTTCGCACAGTCATATATCTCAACATGCACCGCGCGTTACTTCTACTACGGGGGAAAATAGAGTCGGCGGCTGCTTACCGTAGTTGCGAGACATGTTGTGGCTCAATATTTGTCCATATTTAAGGCGCACCGGATTATAAGGCGCACTGTCGGGTTTTGAGAAATTTGAAGGTTTTTAGGTTCCGCCTTATAGTGTGGAAAATACGGTACCTGTATTCACTCTCTGACTGAAATGCTCCATATTAGCGCCTGTCTCTTTAAGACCCCCTTCTAAAAAAGCCCAGTCTGATCTGATTGGTCAACGTTTCCCAGTCTTCTGCATCTGTACTCTCTGTGTCTCTGCACCATCATTGCAGCCTGGGGGTTTTAACATCATATATAGTATAGTTGTGACATCACAACAGTACAGAAATCCCGACGGCTCATTTAAAGCACAGTTTCTAAAAAAAACGGGCAGTGAGCATTTTTCTGTGGACTTTGTTTTGACACTTTCACAGTTTTTATATAGCACCTTGATCTGCTTTATAATCAAATAAAAGACGGAAATCTCCCTTTTTACAATATGGGACCTTTAAGTCTTATTTTAATTATGCGGTAGTGACATGAATGTCAATCTATGAATACAAACTAATTACTAAACGTCCTTCTATTAGATGCCAGTTGACTGTACCGGAGGAGTAAAACTGAGTTGATGAACATGTTTGTGTAGGCAGCCTTGACAGAAGCAGGTTTTGCGTGACGGCTCCTCCTCCACATCACACCTCTGTGGCGTGCGGCTCACACAGCTGTACGTTTTTCTCTTCCTGCTGTTGTTGCTCTTTCACCCCCTAATCGTGTTAGATGGAGGTGAGGAAAATTGACTATGCAAACACACATACACACACACAAATCCAACAATCCTCATATACTACCCCCTGCCAGGCTCCCCGGGCTGCGCAGCTTGTGTGACATTCTGTTCCTAATGTATGGGAAATGCCACATATGCATACATTACAGCTTAGCCTGTCGGTGAAAAAGGCGTCGGTAGCCGGAGGTTCCTGCCGCACACATCGACCTATAACACACAAACTCTTTCTCAGAGAGAAAGTTTGAGCAGCAGTTTGAATTCAGTATCTATTTCTGAAGTCATAAGGTTGTTACATGTGTAACAAGAGTGTATGTCAATATGACAACACTATGCCACAGGGGCTGGCTAATTGCTTGTGTAAAACGGCACTTGACTGCAAGAACAGTTTCATCTTCGAATAATTGGCTCACATCAGCCCTCACCATCTAGTTTTGGAGTGTAGTCGCTCTTGTTTTGTCCAGGTTTATTGTAACACCTGGCAGCTCTGCTCTTATTAGAAGCAACTCACTGTATTCACCTCTCGCTCCACTTCGCCTTATTTTCAACTCTCTCATTATCGTTGTTTTTATTCAAAGCGTCTCTAGAGAATACTCTCTTCATCATCTCTGCCATCAGCCTTGGTCTCCTTGCATCTCTCACACATTTCTCCTCGCCACCTGCCACCCAAGCAGCGTAAACACACCCGCATATGCACCCACGCACACATGTCACATGCCAGCGTAGCAACGAAAGGTCGGCCGAATGCCAGTTTCGAGGTGATGGCTCTCTGGTCACTCTCATAGTTCGCCCTTCACTGCTGTGATTAGCAATTATACACAGCCTGCGTGTGTGTGTGTGTGTGTGTGTGTGTGTGTGTGTGTGTGTGTGTGTGTGTATGTGTGTGTATGTGTGTGTGTGTGTATGTAGGTGTGCAGGTGTGGCGATATAGTTCCTAAACAAAACCTAGTGGGTGACACTAAGAGACAGTGGCAGTGCTGTTTGTGCAGCATGTGTTCTGTATTTAATTGCCTTTCAGTTGACCTGCTTACTTTTTCTTTATGATACAGTCTCCATTTTGCCCTCTACTTTGCCTAGTGAAAGAGAAATGAGTCAGAAAAGACGGGATTGGTTCCCACATTCACAAATGGCAATACACGCGCACTCTCGCAGGATGATAAGGTAGAAAGAGAGTAAGGAATTTATGCGAAGGAAGTTCAAAGAAAGCCTTGGGGAGTTTACAGCAGCAGCACAGGCAGCCATTTCTCTTTTGTCCTTGCCTGGGGAGTCTTCTGCCTTGCCTTTTATTGGCAATGCTACAAAACAGAGCAGAAAGGAGATTAGTCTTTTGTATCCAGAAGAGAACTGAGAGGCGGCCTTGTGCTCTCCTGCTGGAATGGGGATATGTTATGTAAAAAAATGAATGCAATTACCCTGCAAAGTTTGTATTTATTTAGATGTTATTGTATGATTTTTTGATCGTGCTTGACATGCAGACATCTTGGAGGGCCCTTTTGTGCATCCTTCGCTTGACAGCTGAACCTGCCCAGAAGCCCCGATGAGGGAGTAGGGACAGAATAGCAGCGGATAAGTTGTAGAGCGGGCGGCACGGTAGTGCAGTGGTTAGCACTGTTGCCTCAAAGCAAGAGGGTTCCTGGTGTGTGGAGTTTGCATGTTCTCCCCGTGTCTGTGCGGGTTCTCCCCTGGTTCTCTAGCTTCCTCCTACAGTCCGAAAGCATGCAGATGTGGGGTCGATTGATTACTCCAAATTGCCCGTAGGTGTGAGTGTGAATGGTTGTCCGTCTCTGTGTGCCTCTATGTGCCGTGTGATAGACTGCCGTGACCCCGTTAGCGACAAGATGATGGATGGAAGTTGTAGAGAGGGAGGGATATCAGACATGCCCTGCAGGTTCATAACATCTCAGCCTCAGCCCTTGTGCACACCTCAGTACAAAACAACATTGTAAATTCAGTAGATGTAAACAACTTATTTGGAGCCTGCAGGCCTGAACATCTCTCCCTTGCTGCTCACAATATTCTAGTTCATCCTCGCATGGCTCTCATGGGTTCTTTCTGAAGAAATCTGATTTGCCACCTCAGAGAATTATTTTGTTTTTTGCCAAAAACATCTGGCTGTTGCCTGCTAGTGTTAGCCAAAACATGCTAAAACACTGTAGAGATGAGAAAAAGTTATTTGAACGTCAGTATTCGAGCAAAGTTTTTAGTACTCACTTCTTGTGTGCTACTATGACCAGTGTCTAATTGCGGTCACCAAGCTAATGTGTACTGTAATGTTCATCACGCTCAGAAAGTAATTTCTTGTTTTGACAGTGGATAACAGGCTGGCTTAACCCATGATTGCAGTGCCACATAACGTTAGCTACAGTAGCTGTATAAGGTCGACTCAAGTTAAGAAATAAATGTTACGTAAGATAACATTATTGCGGCTATTTCATCTAAATGAAAATGAATAACATGGATAAACGTGAATACTTTACAACTGTCATACATTAACTCGTCTGTGAACATTATTTCTGCCTGAGTAGCGTCTTCATCGATGAAGACAACAAATCTCATGATCCCACTATACCTCAGGACAAGCACCCCTTTCATGTAACAATAGTAATGTGATCACTTATACACAGACACACAGACACACAGACACACACACCCACACGAACACACACACACACACACACACACACACTCACTCACACACACACACACACACACACACACACACCGGACAAACACACCTTTCATGTAACAATAGTAATGTGATCACTTATACACAGACACACAGATACACACACACACGAACACACACACACACACACACACGCACACACACACACACACACACGCACACACACACACACACACACACACACACACACACACACACACACACACACACACACACACACACACACACACACACACCGGACAAACACACACACACACACACACACACACACACACACACACACACACACACACACACACACACACACACACACACACACACACACACACACACACACACACACACACACAATGCATCCCCTCTAACTGCTAACTGATTCCTGTAACGAGTAACTCCCTCTTGTGCAGTGACTGATAGGAATTGAACAGAAAGGCAAATCCCTGAAATGCAATTCCATTAAATTGCAAGGGTTTCTGTTTAAACGATGATACAATCCATTAAATATTATTCCCCAGAGAAGCCAGTGTTTAGGCCTGATCTCCGGATTTTAGATGTTACAATTGGAAATTGCAGTATCAATCATTCATCTTCTTTTTAATGTGAAGGTATGACAGGATTAGATCTTTTTGTAATAAGGCAGTTTGGTCACGATTACGTTTGTGCACAAGCTGTCATTGAAAACAGTACACAACAGTAATCTTCATATCTGTTCTGTAGCTGTAGCAATATGTATGTAAATACGTATGTGTTTGTAATGTGCCCGTGTAATAATGCCTTCCTCCTCCACATTTCCTGATACATTCTCCCCACAACTCTGTTACACTGTGTCCCGTAACTAACCAACTGTGACATCTGGAGCCAAACGGGTGTAGAAGCTGCAGACAGAGGCCCCATGGGACTGTCGACTGACCTGAAATACAGCAAAACAACACGTTATTTACTTCCATCTGGTTTCAGTACAGCCCTAGTTCCAAGTCAGCATCAAAGCCAGGTAATGATAGATCGCTGACACTGATTAAATGCTGTCTTGTGCTGCCACTGTAAAGCATTGTGGTCTGAGTTTACAGCGTGGGAGAGAAGCATTTATTGAGCCACATACAGCAGAGAGGGCTGTCTGAAGAGTGTCCCCTTCATGGCAGGGATTTATTAGTCTGACTTGTTCCTTTGTATCTCAGCATTGCCTGTGGCGGCAGTTCTAATTATGCCATGCCACTTTCTCCTCTGTTCCTTGTCTGCTGCCTCTCCACTTTCCCCATCTATCTTTCACTTATTTCCGTTATGTTGCCATAATAGTTTCGACCCTCTCTCTTGCAGCTGATTTTCTTATTTTTCACTTCTATTACAGCCCCACAGGTCGATAAAGGGTTTTTTCAACACTAGCAGTTTTTTGCTGCATCACTCCGTGTTCCACAAATATGAGACCCATTGTTCCACCGTTATTATAAATGTTTTGAGCATCCAGTTATGATTGGGATTTTACACATGGCATTTTTTTCTCTGCTATCATTCAAGACTGTCCTCAAGTTGTTTGTTTGTCACAACAGCCAGCACTCGTGATGATTGCTGCCTATTGAGGTCTGATTCATCCACATCACGACGCCGCTCAGCTACACAGTCTCATCCGGAAGACTGGCTCTACGTGTTAACTGTATGATATACTGTATTATACAGGTGAACAGTTAAGGCTTCTGTTTGCAAATCCAGCATTCATGCTCCAAGGATAAAATGCAGCAGGTGTAATATGGGCAATTCAGTTCCAACATGTTTTGAGTTTTATGTAAAAGCTAAGCTTTTTAGGTGCAAAAATCACATTTTTCGTGAGTGGGAAGCCAGTGAGGGATTGAATCTTCGCCGCTGAGGATTCTCTCAGTATCACAAGATAACAAAAGGATTGCTTGACCTCAAGATCACGGGGTAAAGTGTGTGTGACTGTTCAAAACAACAATGTCAGTTAGCGTAGATGCTGCAATAGCATCAGTTATATCAAAACAGTATTTCTTCATTAAAAGAAGAGCAAGGAACGGCAATGAAAGGTTTTTTCGGCAAGAGTTTGGTAGACAGATGTTTCATCCAATCACCTGCCAGGTATTTTTTTGAAAGTGCCCTTTTCCAGACACTGTCAAATAATGACTTTTCAGATGGACATGTCAGGTTAGTCCACTGTCTCCATGAGACAATACTGGAACTAGCAGTGACAACGGCTGCTACGGAAAATGGACATTATCTTGTATTAAAAGGAGAAAACACAACAGAACAAAGGGAGGTTAGTCAATTCATCTCAGATCAATCAATAATTACATAAACAGGGGGAAAGTCCATACAACTAAATTAAAATTTGACTTATTGAGCAAACAAACTTTGACTTATTTTGGGTCAGTTACTGTATGGATATGAAGGGGCATACTGAACTCTTTTATCTTGCATGCTCTTTATGGGCGGTCACGTTATTCTGGGGGCGTTGTTGCTATGGCACCGAGGCTGTCAATGAGGGGCACAGTAGGGAAGAAAATTAGGTCACCTTTCAGTTGAACCATCATCTGCTGGCTGCAGAGAATGAAACTCATATCGCGAGTGGTCACTGGAGACAGATGTTGACATTTGTTGATGCTGTGTGCGCATGCAATCAGTCTCAGATATGATACGGATCAGACAGACGGATTCAAATATTACCATAGCCAGGTCAAATCTCTTTCTAAAGACAAGCTGTTTTTCCTAAAGCTCAAAGGAACTGAAGCATTGTTGTCATTAAACCTGAGGTCACTTTGTAGCACACATAGGTCATCAGTTTGTCGTGTCCTGGCCGGCGGCCTTATAAATTGCATTAGCCATTGTGCTCGGCCTCCTGTACCTGGAGGACAAGACGCAACGGATCGGATGTGACAACCCATGCCCCGCATTTCGTGATACCGGTGGCCCCTGGCCTCAAACTGAAGAAGCTAGTTTAAAGCAGAGGTTATAAATGGATATGGGAACTGGGTGAACGGATTAAAGACGACTCTGTAGGGCATGGGGATGATGTAACCTTTGTTGCACGTGGGTGTCCCCTCTCATGTTTGTCTTGTGCATTTGTGTGTGTGGGCTCATCCATCTAGATAAAAGTCCCTCTGCTTTTGCAATCACATGGCATCTTTAAAATTAGTAATCAGTAGACATGACTCATTGACATTTTTATCTCACGAGAAAAAATGCAGAAAATGAGCTCGCTGACACCTGTGGCTTTAGCTAAATATGTTCACACTTTATATGTCCACAGGTGCGTAGTCGCTGGAGGACAAAATGAGTTATGAGAGCAAAATGCAGGAGCCGCTGATCGGGATTATCTAAAGAATGCCTGTCTCGCTGTACCGGATATGAGGAACATGAGCAGACGGCTAAACTGATTAAGCCTGTTTGAAAGAACGATGCTACTGGAGACAGTCGTTACTCTCTCTGTCTCTCACTAACACACACACACACACACACACACACACACACACACACACACACACACACACACACACACACACACACACACACACACACACACACACACACACACACACACACACACACACACACACACACACACACACACACACACACCCCACTCCTAAATTATTGCCAAAGGAGACTTGAAACAAAGTGAATCATGGCGCTCTGATTTGATAAGAATTGAGCAGCATGCAGAGGCTCACGCTGGGCAGTTAGACTGGGACCATATGGAGGCTGAAGGCCAGCTCCTATCTGCCAGCTGAGGCTGTTTATGAGACACTCCCATTACTGTGGCACCTGATGCTCCTGCCCATCATCGAATTCTGCAGAGGGAAACATAATACATATCTTTATGCTTCAAGCAATCTACAAATATGAGTGTGAATGCAGCCGGACACCGTAATTATACCATTTATTCCAGCGCTGTAGTAACTTCAGCTTGAAAATGGTTATGCTGCATGATCCACACTGCATGTACTATATACACAGACACTCTGGGCAAGGACAGAAACACTTACATACCCACCTACACACTAACACATTCAGACATAATGTCATACTGTAGGGCATCAAATTTTCATTTAAGATATGTTTGTGTAACAACCTGATTCTTGTTTTTTTTAGCCCGAGTTAAGGCATTTATAAAAATAATGCATGTCATTTAATATTATTTGATGCCTTTTCAATTGTATTCTTGTTTTACCAACAAAGATCTCAACTATAAGCGAAGTGGATCTGAACCACGCTGCTTTTCTCTGTTGCCCTCCCCCTTTGATTCCCCCCTTTACATCGTCTGTTATTTGGAGGCTGCAGGACCTCCTGGAGACACACCCCGGGAGGCCTGACTGATGATAAAAGGTGTCCTGAGATGACACGTGTTCAATTAGATGTACACACCTGGTAAAGCCCACTGATAATCTTGTTTTAATTGCAGGGAAGCCATCAGTCAGCAGCATAATACAAGCTGTATGAAACATATGCGTGGCTCTCCATCAGCATAATGTGGAAATTATGACCAGAACCATTTAGCTGGAGTGGCTATAATGACATAACCTTCAGGGTACAAAGTGAGTCTTAAGATGAGAAATAAACAGTCCACAGCCTCACCTATCTGCTTCTGGTGGGATAGAGCTACATTTACCTTCTGCAGTTTCCCTCTGAAGACATTCCTCAGGTTGAAAACAGATTAAATCAACCATGGTGAGTCATCTTCCGTGTACACGCTCAGTCGCTGTTTCTTTTGCTCTCTGTATCTCTTGCTGTTACCTCTTCGTCTGACATCACTCTGATTCGGTGAAGTGCGAACCTTCATCAGAGCCTCTGTGATGGAGAGAGGCAAAGGAAGATAGGCAAAGAAAATAGAAAAGGGTAAACTCAGGTGAACTACGAGGCCAGGTCAAAAAAATGTTGGAGATCAAAGGACAGAGCAGCGGTGAGAAAGCATAGGTGAATGAAAGGAGACAGGAAATAGCAGAGTCAATATTTCAGGGTCTCTTGCTGCACCTTTGTACAACAGAATGTGAAGCTGGTCAACTAGCTTATGTTGGTATATATCATGGTTGTATGTCAGATCCAATTTTTTGGTGTATGTGTGTTTTTTCAGCATTTTGATGCAATTTGATTAACCATAAATACACTCACGGCCCAAGCCACCTGTCTGCTTGCTGCTTTCAATTTCAATGAATAGTTCACACAACACAGCAACAGTCACACTCTCTATTACTATTATTATATAACTATTTCACACTTAGCTAAATAGTCAGCCCTTTTAAAAAGTTAGACCTGTTTGATTTGCTGTGGTCAAGTGAATCATCATTCAGCAACACTATAGATGCATTTCCATTCACATTTTCGTGCACATTTTAAAGCATTGAATGACAAAAGCCGGATGAAAATGACAAAAAAGCTTTTATGCTCACTCGAGGTAGTCCCATAGATTTGTGGTTAAAAGGCAACATATTGGATTTTGATAAATAGCAGGTTCATTGTAGCTACATATATATGTAATTATTTTTGTTTGTACAGTTTTCCAATGAGATGTTAGTACTGAGGCGTTGGTTGACTACTCAACAATGGCTATGTACAGATTAGTATTGTAAAGAGGACAGAAATAGACATAAAAAGAGTAATTTCCTAGTCCATCAACATGTTATTTAATGTGACAAACATTTGTGTTTCAAAGGACTAAAGTATCATTAACGTCGGTTGAGTATTGGATAGAGCGGGAGGTGGACAGATAATGGAGGAGAGGAGAGGCAGAGTGGGATAAAGAAGAGGGCTGTAGACCTAATGGAAACAGTTTTCATTCTCTCTACCCTCTCCAAGGCTGGAATCTGACTAATTATTACCTGCTCTTTAATAGACCAGCACTGTCCCCATCACACCAAGGCCTTCTACTAGTGAGGATAGCGTAATTAATTACATAACAGTAAATCTGGAACAGGAAGCAACAGCCAGCCTGTACCATCACTTCTTCGGATGCAGCCCTGGTGCTGACGAAAATGAAACATTTTGTACAGTCACTCAACAGTCAACAGTCTGAGATAAGAATAAGCAACCAATAATAAAAGGAGAAGGTCACTCGGAAAGCGCAGACCTCTGCCGAAGCATTCCCTGTCTCACGGCGGTGATGCAGTGGGGATTTTCTCAGTCGGGAACCGTTATTCTGACATTACATGAATGCAGCACAAATGCCTTATCTCACAATGTGAACGAAAGGGAAAAATCATCAGTGTATCTGCCCCATGTTTCGGATCCACTCCAAAATGTGATGTGTTCCTCCATGGCCCACGCTACACACTTCCACCAAGTTTCATGAAAATTGGGCTGGCGGTTTTTCCATAATCCTGCTGACAAACAGACAAAAGAAAAAATCAACCAAACAACCAAACAAACAGACAAACCAAGCTGAAAACCTAACCTCCTTGACCTCCTCATAAATGTACCAGTATACCGTCCTCCAGGAAAACAATACTGTGTTTATATGCTCTTATAATCTCTCCGTTTTTTTGCTTTAAAACATGGAGCTTCCACTGGCAGTGTACAATGGGAGGTTGGAAACATGCTGACTGCACTTCACTTTCAGTTATTTTAATCACGCTTTTCATCGCAGCAGATCATGCTGGAAAGGTGGAGATAAAGCGAATTGAGAGGGAGGGGGCGGGGGGTTTTTGGTTATTTCAGTTCAGTCTTCGAATGTTAGAGAAATAGAAACCCTTCTGATATTTAAATTCAATAGATAAAGGGATGTTTCACAGCTGCAGACTATAACACAGCGTGTGCGAGTGTTTCTTTGGCTGACATTACAGGCTAAATTTAGCACGTTTGTGTGCTACTTTACTTTGACTGTATCCGTTGCAAGGTTGTTGCATTAGACTGCATCATATTTAACAGGTGTTTTTGTTCAACTATATTATAAACTACAGCATGTTGCCATATTTTCTGCATACAAGGGAGTTACAACATCCAGAGTAGTAGTAGTATTGCTCAGATTTTGTACACGTTGTGATTGTCATGCGTTCATCCATGAATTGTAATTCATGCATGTAATGGTATTTGCGTTTTAATGATTTTATGACCAACAACTTCTATATCATAATTGAATTGTTTTATTGTTTTTCTTTATCTCTGCTGTGTATACGCCCGCTCTTTTCTACCGCAGTGTCCGCATTCGCTCACAGGGGCCATTAAAGTGTAATTCTACCTTATGTTAAGTGTAAGTGTAAACAGACTTATTAAGCAGGTCGTGATCACAGTTGAGCATGCAGCATGGGGAAATCAACCGTCCCTCCGGGCTGCTGCACGGCCGTGGCTACAGGTGCAATACAAGCTAATAGGCTTCTCATGAGGATCAATTTTGTTGTGCAGCTCCCCATACATGCTCACACACCAACGTATTTTCATCAACAGGTTCGTATGATGACGTACAAAAAGTAATGTTCATAAATTTGTATATATTATGAAATATGACGGGAAAGGATTTGGGATGGTTAGGTTTATGAAACAAAGGGTGACGGTTAAGTTCAGGCACCAACATTACCGTTACTGGTTAAGGCATCAAAGCCATTTAGTTAGAAACATAACAAAATATATATAAAATAAAAAATAAATAAATATGGTGGTTTGGCTTAGTTCTTCTGGATCCCCTGGGTGGAAGTGACACAACCTGCCTCAGTATGTGGAGT